>NC_071532.1:21196903-21511951 GCF_026979565.1 Vidua chalybeata | reverse complement strand
TTCCACAAATCCCGTTTGAGAAAAGGAATTTTGGGACTTTTTAAATTTTTAATTGTTCCTTGTTTTCCATGAAACAGCACTGTGCCTCAAGCACTCTAATATCATTCCTGGCTGGCTCTGCTGTCACAATCTGTAAAAACTCATCCAGACAGATGATTTGGAGTTTAATATCAAATTGCTTTGGAGAACATTCATGGTTGGAAGTGTGTAATAATATGTTTTATTATTGCTGTAAAAAAATAAAAAAAAGAAAAGTTAGAAGAGAAGTGGCTTGCTTTCATTCATTGGGGAGCTCTGCTTTGTTATTACATTCTATGCAGTGATAATTAATGATTCCACGACCAGCACTAAAAAAATGTTCCCTGGCTAAAATTTTCAAAAGTAACTAATGATTTGAGGTTTCTCCGCTTTTATGTATTCAGTTTGAAATACCTTGAAGATGGACCTGGTTTTCAGAAAATGCTAAGCACTAATTTTCTGCAAATGGTCGAGCTCCCTCTCAAAACCTTTAGACCCTGTCATTTTAAGACCATGGTAGATACTGTTTACTTGTGACAAAAGCATGCCAATTCATGAATTAGTAACAGAGAACCAGATTAGATCACAAATAAATCCATTTCAAAGGAAAATATTTTAAAATTATACCTTCCTTGCACCTGCAAGAACAGACTTCTCAACTCTTGAGATGATTGGAAGTTACTTAATGAACAAACAAACAAGCAAAAGATGGTAGGCTAGGGACCGGTTCTAGCAGTTGCTTTGTATTACTCAGTAAAAGAAAGATGAAGAATGCATACTACAGTCTTGGGTGGTGCTTGGACATGTCAGAGTACTTTTCAATGTCACTGCATGTGTTGTGCCTGCCTGAAGCTGTCCTGGAGCCTAGCTGTCCTTTTTCTCGCAGGAGGAGTCACTATTAACACCTATGCAAAGTGGGGAACCTGCAAACAAATCAGAAAGTTTATGTTTCAGCCTTGATGTCAATGCTTATTCAAAGTACAGAACAATGGAGAAAGGAGCATCATAGATGTTCTTATTTCATCCACCCAAATGACTCAGCTTCCAAAAAAATCAGAAAGGCTTCTAGGTCTTTTCCCCAGCTCAGCTGCAGTGGAGGAGGCAGAGGAAAGCAAAGGACTGGAAAGCAAGTAACCAGCCCCTTCTGAGCTCCTCCTCCACCAAAGTGATTACACTGGGGAATCCTGATTTCATGCCTCTCTATTTCTAGTCATGTTCAGTTAGCCCAGATTAAAAATACTTGGACCTATATTGTCCAGCTTGGTCCAGTCACATTACCAGCCTTGCCTTTTCTTTGAAGGGCAGTCCCTGGCAAGGGACTGCCCTTCAAAGAAAGGGCAGGTGTGCTGGATGTTCAGGTGAACATTTCAAAAATATATTTTTCTTCTGATACCCGAGGTTCTTGCATTTTTAAGTGCAACTTTGCCTTCTATTTATTAGACAAGATAGAACTTCTGGTCCTGCAAAATGAACATAAATCTGCTTGTGAACAAACAGGTCACCATGCTGTGACTGATTTTACATGCAAGCAAAACTGCCAGAGGTCAGTGAGGGCAAAGCACTTGGTAGGTGAAGGTGCCCAGCAGGAGCTGGCTGGCCTGCTGATGAGGATTCCTCCATTCTTAATCCTGAAGCTGTGCCATGTTGGGATTATTTTTGTTAGATTAGACACCAGACAAGACCCTCTGCATTTGCTCTACCTTTCCCACAATTGCCAACTTTTGCTTTGCAGAGATCTCTGTCCCTATTGCAAGTCCCTCTTGCTAAATCTTGTTGTTTATCTAGTACATGCTCATCAGCCTTTTGCTTCAAGGTATCCTTTTGCTACCAGGATTTATACACAGACACCAAGATTTCCTCAGCAGGATAATGAAAGTGCTTATTGTTTTATTCCTGCTCTCTTTCCTTGCTATTATATTAGGTTTTCCATCACTAATTATTCTTCTCTGCCAGGCTGCCATTCATCTCACTCTGAATGGAAAAAGACTGGAAGTAAGAAGGCAGCAATGAGTGTTCACACTTCTAATGACTTCTCTGATTCCTATGGGCAATCCTCTGGCTGTTTGTCACCATGGCCTAGAAAAAGCACCCTAGCACAGGAAATTCCTACCATTGTAGTTGCACCTCAGTTCCACAGACACACAGATTTCTGGGCACGATGCTGGGTCTGCAGAGAAGGCTGCTTGCCACATCAACCAGAACTGAAAAGTGCTCTTTTGCCTTGCTGAGCTCCAATTCAGTTTTACAAGCCCTGACACTGAGGTTTGGTATGTGGCTGATGCTGTTAGGAGTGAGGGGAGAACATGTACGTTGACTAACTTCATCAAACTTATTAAACTGGAATGAAAAAGTTGTATTTAAGGTTTATGCCTGCATTTGCTTTCTCAGAATTGATCTAGGCTGCAGAGAGGATAAACTCTGGACAAGGGAGTGGGAGAGAGTGCTGGGTTCCAGAGCTGCAGAGGTTGCCAGGGTCAGACAATTTGCAACACAGAAGCAGGATCAGCCAGGGACACACAGGGCAGCAATGACCCAGCAGATATGGGCTAAGGAACCATGGTTAATGTGGCAGCTCGGGGCTAGTGAAGCAACCACGGTGGCCCATAGCACAGAAAGTGGGCAATGTCACCCAGGAATGGCAAACTGAGGGCACTGTGCCCCGCAGCGCTGCATTGTTGGCAGCACACACCCCAGGCTGGCAGCATGCCTGGGAAATAAACACTGAAAGATGAAAGCAAGCCACTGTGGGAGGTAGAAGCCGGCTCTGTTTCCAGCCTCTGATCACCTTCTTCCAAGTGAATTTCCTCACAGCATCCCCTTGTCCTCCTACAATGTACAGATCATTGCCCTCCACCAGGAAAATTAATTGCCTTACAAAAGAAGGGGTTGCCCAGAAATTTCCCCAGGAAATTGCTTATCATTCAAGGGTGTGTGCACACCCTGAGAAAGGAGGTGATCTGATTTCTTCCAATAGGCTCAGTGCAGCCTCATAGTTTGGAGCACCCACAACAGTCCATGGCTTTCTCATATCCTTCTCAGTCTTACTGACAGAGCTCTTCAGATGCCCAACACATTAGTACAGAAAAGGCACAGCAAGTTCCATCATGCTTTGAGGGCTCAGAGCTGGTCCCTTACATCAATGCTTCCTCACAAAATCAAAGTATGGCTTACAGCTGTGTGGGTCAGGTTGGTGAAGCCCGGGCATGATAACCACCAGCTGTACAGTCTCCATCCTGCTGAGCTCTGCCCACAGCCTAGTTCTGCTGGTATTAGGAATTTTTCTTCTTGTTTATAGCATGTAGCAGCCTATTTCCTTTCTTTTCCTCCATCCTATCATCAGATCTTCAAAATGAAACAAAGCAGTTGATTATTTCCCTCCAGCCAGTTATAACTTCTTTGCCCTAGTAGCAGGCCAGAATTTTCAGGTAGGTGTTTTCATTAGATGAAAACTGTTGGCTGAACCTTAATCCTGACAAAAATGGTAACATCAAGAGGACCCACTCCACAAATATAAAGAGATGTAGCAAATCTGAGGGTTTATGTTTCTAAAACTTTATACTTCTGATAAGTTTTAGGTATCTAGCATAAAAAGTTTTACTGCATACTGGAAACGAAAATGCTACCATTTGCTACAGAATTAATTAAAAAGTGAAACAGCCTGAAAGTTGAGGTTAAAACTGACTTATGGAATTTTTATACAAGTGGAGTCAGTGTTGGATAACTGCAGAAAAGACTGTTGTGGTTTAACCCCTGGCTTCATCCTCTTTGTATCTTCCCTTCAGGTATTTATACACATCAATAAGATCCTCTTCTAAGCACTCTCTTCTCCAGCCAGAACAGCCCCATCTCCTCCAGCCCCTCTTCACAGGAGAGGTGCGCCAATCCCCAAATACCTTAGCGACCCTCTGTTGAACCCTCTCCAGTAGCTTTGTATCTCCCTTGTATTGGGGAGCTTAGCAGGTTCAGCCTCACTAGTGCTGAGGAGAGAAGCAGAATCAACTCTCTCAACCTGCTGGCAACATGCAGCCCCGAATACTGTTATTCTTCCCACAAAGCTGCTGGGACAGCCCCCTGCATGTACAGGCACCTAGGGCTGCTGCTCCCCAGGTGCAGGACTTTGCATTTCCCTATGTTGAACTGTTAAGCAGATCCTGGCTATGCTGGCTCTGTATTTATTTTGCCTGTTGTTGCTACCTGTTAACACATTCTTTCTTGCACTGTTTACGCAGGACTGCCAAGTGGCAAATTAGCTGCATTTGTGTGGGGTGCACATGAATCCTTCATGAGTGCTACCCTGTTCCAGAACTGTAAATTCACACATTGGCCTCATCAGTATCATTTTGAATGCAACTAACATCAGTTATGTATGTTTCATTATATTTTTCATCCTTTTCCAAGGTGCAGAATTGTTTATATAGTGTATTATTTCACCTTTGGGTTTTTTTGCTGGTAATGTATATGCTAGGCTGTGTCCTGTATGCTGAAGTATTTTAAGCTGTCTCTTCTTCAAGTTAATCCAGGTGGTTAGCTCAGATTCTGCTCACAGGGCAAGTGCTGCACCTTTCCCTGGAGCACTTGGTGGCTTCCACTGAACTTGTTTTAGTTTGTTGAGATTTTCCTTGCATTTTGGGACCCCAAACTGGATACACTATTTCACAAACAGCTGAGCAGAAATAAATAAACACTTTCTTTAGCCTACTGGCTATGCTTCCAGTGGTATGACCTGGGATGCTCTTGGCTGCCTTCACTGCCAGGACACAGTGCTGTCCAACATGCTGTCCAACGAGACCCCACATCCTTTCCTGCAAAGCTGCTCCACAGCCCATCAGTCCCCACCTTGTACTGTTGCAGAGGCCTGTTCCTTCCCAAGTGCAGGACTTGTCAAATTTCCTTGTATTTGTCCTTGCTGAGTTTTACAGACTTCCTGTCAGGTCATTCACCCAACCGGTCTAGATCCATTTAAATGGCAGCTCTGTCCTTCAGCGCTCACTGTTCCTGCTTTAGCACCGCCTGCAAGCTTGTTGAGCACAGACTGTCTCCTGCTCAAAAGCCTCTGAGAAAGATGCCAAGAGAACGGGCTCCTGCCATTCTCTGCTTGCTGCTGCCTTCCAGCAGAGTAAACCCATGGACCCTTCCCTCCGAGCCTGACATATATGCATCTTTTCTCATCTAAGTGTCCACCCTCTGCACTGTAGTGTCCCAGTGAGTCTCCCAGATACAGGAAGATGCGATGTGTTGTTACTTGGAATAGCAGCCGTCTTTTTGCGCTTCTGCAGCAAAGAGCGATTCCTTTGCCCGACGTGATCGGATGTTACTTCACCTGCACTTAGGCCAAGCCATGGATTTATTCTCCATTATACGGAGGAAGGGAGAGGAAACTGCTTCGAATGGAGTATTACTCCCAACAATACCGACGTGTCTCCAAGGGTCTCCACGCGTAAGCTTTTCCTGCTCCCTGCGGCGTGCAAGGAGCCGCCTGACGCCTGCAGGCGCAGTGCCGGGGCGGTCCCTGCCTGCGCAGCATCCGGCCTCCTCGGGAGCGGTACGGTGAGAAGCCAGCTTCCCACCGCCGTTCCCGTTCCGCCTCAGACGCCGGCTGTCACGGGGAATTCCGGCTCCCGGCGGGGCGGGGCGGGGGCTCCGCTCGGCCGCCCCTTCCCCGCCGCCCGCCCCCGCACGTGACTCCGCCCGGACCCAAGATGGCGGCCGGCCGGCCAGCCCATTCCCGGCGCGGGCATCGCGCCCGACTCCAAGATGGTGGTCAATGGAGGCCACCGGAGACAGCCTAGCGGGTCAGTGCGAGCGCCGTGGCCCGGTTGGCTGGGCGACGCCCCGCCCCCGCCAACCCGCCGCTCCCATTGGCGCCGCGGGGGGCCAGGCCGGCTCTCATTGGCCGCCGAGGTGTCGCTCCCGGTGTCTCCGCTCCGGGGCCCGGGGAACTATTTTACATTGGGCGGAGGGAGGGAGGGGGCTCGGTCCGGTCGCTCCGGGAGCGGCACCGGCGGCGGGCCCGGGCCGGGGATGCTGCGGGAGCTGCCCCCGCCGGGACGGCGCTGAGGCGCCGCTGCCCCCGCCGGGACGGCGCAGCGGTAGGTGCTGCCTCCGGTCGGGGCGCGGGCGCGGCGGGCGGGCGGGACCTGCCTGCGCCGCTCGCCCCCCGGCGGCCACGGGCGGCCGCGGCCCCTCTGCCGCCCGCCGAGGCCGCGGCTCCGTGCGGGAGGGAGGGGGAAGCTGCCGCCGTGTTCCGGCTCGAGGGAGTCGGGGGAAGGGGCGGCGAGGACTCGGCTGTACCCGCGGCCGGGAGAAGGGCGCCTGGGGCGGGGGAGGCGGGGAGCGGTGTGGGGGGGGCGGTTCCGTTCGGTCCCGGCCGCTCCGCGGAGGGTTCGCAGCGGAGCCCCGGGTGCTGTGCTCGAACCTGCCCCCGGGCGGACGGGGGTGCCCGGTGTCGGCACCTGGGGTGATCGTGGGGCTGGTGCAGGAGCAGCGGGGTGGTCGGCGGTCTCCTGTGTCCGAGTTTGCACGCACGGTTTGTCCGTATGGAAATCACCCGGCAGAATGACCACTAAGGAGCCCTCAAGGCGTCCAGCCTCCTGTTAACCCCTTCTGCGGAGGGGCGTGCGTTAAGTATCAGGCCGTCTTCCCTCGTGAGCGCTCATAAAAGTTTGCAAGTGGTCTTTATAAGCATCTGACTCGAAGTTGTGAATGATTTCTTGGAATTGTAGGAACAGTAAATCGAGTTATTTTTGCTCGTGTTGTTAACTTTGTACTTCAATACTTGCACTGAATCACAGTAGATTAATCCTATGGAATACGTTTCTGTCTCTGAATATTTGTTTCATCTGGTGATGTGGTCTTATGATCCCAGCATGTACATGTCTGTTTCCATTCCCTGAATACTTATGGAATGCTCCCTTCTTTTATTTTTTTCCCCTCTCCTGTAAAGCTTGTTGAAGTTTTCTGCACTGTTTCTGATGGTAAGCGATACATTTTATGCTGTTCATCATATGGCACCATATCCCATTCTGTGAGATGTGATCCCTGGCCATACCACACAAACCAAAGATGTTTTTTCTCTGGAGCTAATTCCAGTATTATTTGGGAACGTTACATCCATAGAAATCTTGAAGTGTGATCCATGCACCTCAAGACCTTGCGTCATGCAAGTTTGTGCCATTAGAGGCTTCCTGCTGAAGATCTCATGCAGCTCTCAGCCTGAGCATAACCCCTGTTACCTTGAATATCCTCAGCTGATGAGTTTGCTGCAGTGAAACATTTGAAAGGAGGCAAGTTTCCAAGTTAGCAACCTCCTACTTCATTCAGTTGTCAGTCTGTAAACCAAGATACTCATATGGACCTCATATTGAGGTGATCACCTTAGCAATAGAGTTTCTGTCAGAATAGATTCAATTCTTTACGTTTTCATACATGACTAAATATGGCAGAGTGAATTAGCTATACTTCTTGTGTGAATTATTTGTCAGTCCAAAGCAAACTACAGAAAGAGAGAAAACAAACCAATTTTGAGACCTGGTGGACTGAGCTGATGAAATCTGTTCTGATTTTCCAGTTGGTCTAAATGTCCTGCCTCTGCTCTGGTTTTCAGGTTTGCATTAGCAATACAAATCAGGTGGTGAACTCAGACAGTTGGGTAGCAGTAGCTTGACATGACTTCATGTGTATGAGAGCATTGGAAAAATGTCTGGGTAAGCCCTTGTAGGGCTAGAGAATTCTAGCCCTAGAATTCTAGAGATTTTTAGAGAAATTCTAGAGAGAATTCTAGAGAAATCTAGAATTTCTCTTCTGTTGCTCTTTTAATGATGGCAGGTACATCTAAGAAAGAGGGAGCAAATGCGAGGGACTAGAAATCAACTGTGTTCAAGCAGAAAGGGATTTTTAAGTCTTCTTTGAAACATGTGAAACCTGTCACTCTGCAGCAAGGTTCTAGAGAGATGACTGACTGTTCTTCAAATTAGATGTTTCCATGATGGACTTATAACCCAAGATGGTATAGTATGCATTTCTGGGGCTCATTCATTCTGTTTAGAGATGGATTTTAGTCTAATCAAACAATAGTGATGGTTTTTGTTAATAGTTGTAAAGCACCTCATCCTGTGATAGTGTCCTGCAAAATAGCTCAGTTTTTGATAGATACTTCATGGATTCAGATCACTCCATGTAACTTCCTTAAAGCAATTTTATCTATTCTTAAAATTTAGTTGTACTGGTGGTATTTTATTTATTGCTCCAAATAGTGGAAACAAATGTAAAATTTAAACAGGATACCATTTTGTTTACTACATCGCACATTCTTGATTTTGTAGATGAAAGAACTTTTGATGTAAAGGCTCCATCATAAACTCCTAAAATACTGATTTTTATTCCAAAGTATTGGAATAGGTTGGCTAGTTAAGTAATTATTGAATAACTGTCTACTTTAGGCTGATTTCCTTGCCTTGTTTCCCCAAGAGCTCTGCTTCCTAGTTTCAACCTTAGGGGGAAATTAGTACTTAGTTTTACCTTGTGGTATTTGTGCCTAGAGGCTTCTGGGAGGTAAGCAGTTTGGTTGTGTTGAGCAACATGCAGTGCCTCCTCTCCATCTGATCATGGCCTGCGTTGTACTGACAAGCTTTCTATCTTCCAGAGATATCCACCTAGTTTAAAAAATCACATTTTGATTTATGGGGTTTGAGGTCTGAAGGATGATCAGCTTTTCTGATATGCGGACCTATGCATTAGTTTGAAACAAGCATGCAATTGTTCCATTGAATAAGAAGTGCCCTGGACTGATATGTATTTGTGTGGTTTGGTTGTTGGACAGCTTATTTTAATCTTTGAGCTATATCTAGTTAAAATGTTGTATTTAAAATTTAGTAAATGTATGCTATACCTTCTGGAGCCCTTATACTTTGTCAGCTTGATAAATTAACTTTGACACACTGAATATTTTTCACCAGCTAGCGTAGTTGTTAGTTAAGTTAAATAAAGGAGAAGAGCCCACATGCTCTCTCCATGCATACAGCTGGACATTTCTGTTAAATTTTTCAACAAAAATGAAATTTTGATTGGTTCTTAAAGCTTCATGAATACACTAATTGGTGAATCATCTGATGTGCAGTTTAGTTTCAGGAAATATGAAATGGCTCACTAACTTTGTAGTTACAAGATTATGCAGACCTTCTGAAAATCTCAGTAAGAAAATGTGTGCAGTGGTGGTGGTTGATATTTTTGGCTGTGAGAGAGGTTGGCTAAAACTCAATGCAGTTATGCATAGTCTGCACTAGTTATATGGTAGGCACTCACTTGAAGAATTATCTGGAAGGAAGAAGGAATAATTAACAGGTTTATCTGCTTTCAGGACCTTATCCAGATTTTGCTGAAGAAGTTTGCAGTCAGGAACCTCTTCGAGCTCTGTAAAAGATCCTGAACGTAGTTGCTTTTCACCCTGTGTTTTTATAGTGCCATGGTTGTTGAATTCTTCAGCCTTAATGTTGGACAGCTGCAAAACATTTAAAGCCTATCTATGAAAGATTGGGATAAGAAGGAGGGGGAGATGGAGGCTGGCCCAGATAAGTAATACTTCTTGAGGACTCTGAAGTATTTTCTTTATGTAGCCATATACAGTGTGTTCAGGGCTAACTAGAGACTACTTGATTACGTATTATCAACTGAAGTATTTAAACCAGTACTCCTTTCTTGAGAAAGTTTGACTCTTTACAGTAGATGAAGAGTCAAAGAGGTCAGGAATTTGGTTTTCTTTTTGTTGCAGCAGAATAATAGCAATTTCAGTGCAGTACATAACTACTCTGTGTAAACTCAAGGTTTTTACAAGAAATATTTTCACTGCTGTTGTAGGTGTATGGAGCATTCCTTAAGATGCTATTGTATTGGAATACCTATAGTGAGCGCCAGTTTGTTAGAGGCAGAAACTTTTACAGTGTTTGTAAGTGCTTCAGTTATTTCGGACTGGAGCACATTTACCAAGGTGAAATTTGAGGTGTTGCTTAAAAATTGAAGTGGAGTAGGAACAATCAAAAATAATTTTTCTGCAATACTAAATCTGATATATTTTTGTTCCTCCTTAGCAGAATGAATTCTAATAGTAATTCAACAGTCAGCCTGGCTCCCAAATGAAATAACTTGGGCCTCATTGCTCAGGACTCAAATGTCAATCATAGGATTAAGAATTGTAATTCTGGGATAAAAAATGTCTGGTGCTTACTACCTAATATTCCCATTAGACTAGTAGAGACTAAAGGACTGCAGTTGAATGAATTAGGCTTGATCAAGGCTCTGATAAAAACTGATCAAGATAATCTCTTAGATTTTTGGCCTCTTATAACAAAAATTTAGCTTGTAGTAGTGCTTATGCCAGTTTGACTTAATTTTCTTCATGGAACTTGCCTAACTAAGGATGAATATGTTTAATGGAGTAGACCCTGTTTCTTGAAAAGAACTTGAACAGGAACTGTCTACCTCCAAGATATCTTTAACTTCTGATACGTAGGATTTCATCTGCTTCGGTACATCTGTTTTTATATCAAACTACATACATTGCCTCTGTACCTTGGGTTTTTGGTTTTGCAGCAAGATGTGTGCAGCACTGTTTGATTTACTGACACATTTACTTGTGGAAAAAGTACCTATTACTAAACTTTGGTGTGGGGGAGCTTTTATATTTGGATCTGTGAAGGAGATACTTTAATCATTCCTCTAGTGCACTAACTCATCGATCTTATCAAAATATATTCTTTTAAATTTAAAATTTGCTCAATAATTAAACTTTCTATTGAGTTGTATCTTGCAGTGTTTTTGACTTGGCAGGTATGATTTCTCATTTGTTCGTCTTACTCGTGGCTTGGAAGAGGAAGGTACCAATGTGTTTTTAAGCTGTCAAAGAGTTGTGGTGGTAAAACCATTAATGGTTAAGATTGAGACATCTGGCTAAGGGGTTATCTTTACTCGAAGAACATTCCTTTCAACCAAAAGCTAGCAGTCAGATTGTTTAAAACTTTGCATCTCAGATAGGATAATACCAGGCCATCCCTGTAGGCTCCACCATGAGCCATCTCCATATTGTCATGTTGTTTACTGCCTGAGTCCTCATTAGAATTGTACCTGTTTAGCAACAGACTTACGGAGTCCATCCCTCCCAGGGGAGAGTACCTGGCTTTGTTAATGTTGATAGGATTGCTTTTCCTTGCTTTTTTCTGAAACAGTGTATGGTTTGGGTCTCAGCAATTGCTTGGCAGAGAACCAGGAAAGATGCTCTCAATGTTCTCTTGCTGTGATCATAGTTAATAAAGCTTCTGTTTGACCTGTCTTAAATTGCACTTGTGTTATTACCCACTTGAAGTTCCCAGATTCTCTGACACAGTTTCTCCATTTTTATTCAACCAGTTCTTTTAATCCACACTTTCCCTTTTTTTTTAGTTGGTAGTGGGTTAAGGGAGACCAACTCTGGGGGGTGTGACAGGGTGGGGGGGTACAGAGGGGTGATGGTGTTATCTTGTCCCTTCAGACTGCAGTGACTTGTTATCTCTTAAGTCTGTCTCATACAGGCACACTCTTATTGTAAGAAAAGTCTCTTGAATCCAGTGAGTGAAGTTTCTGCTGCCAGTAGCTCACTGGGTATTTTGGCAGGTTCTTGCCAGCAGTTTAACTCATTTGGACATTTGACATGATCCAAAACTTTGGCAACAAACCTGATCGTTGATTTTTGCTTTAATTTTATTGTTCATAGTACATTGAGACCTTAATGCAGATTGTCACAGTGATGGTAGATTGGAATATGTCAGATTTAAAGTTTCAGTCTCAAACCAACTTTATCTTCAAAAATATGTGTGGTTTGTCCACCAAATAGATTCCTCATACTTATTTTTCTTAAGATCTGGTAAACTTATATATGGAAGCAAGAACTTTGACCGCAGGAGCTCTGGTTCTTACAGATGTAAAACAGATTGTGTCATAATTTATATTTAAATTATGAGATTAAAAGTATTGATTGTATATCTTGGAGAATACACAATACTACTTCTGGGTCTAAAAATGCTGAACTGCAGAGTGCTGACCCTGGGAGAGGATATGACAACTATGTTAAAAAATAGTTCACCTGTTCTTGTATTCTCTGCTGAGCAGCATGTATTGGCTAGCGAGGTTTTTATTAGGTGTACCCTGTAATGGTCTTATGTTACATCCCATTACTGTATTTCAGGAGTGTGTCATCTGCCTGTTAGTATTTGCTGACATGATTAGAATATAGCCTGGTTTGGCAGTTAACAAATTCTGTCCCATCTGGATTATAACATTGTAATTGGTGGTTTCTTTCCATAACTTAGTTCTCTTTAGTTGAGAATGTTTGAAATGGTCTTTTTCAGAAAATCTGGCTTTATACTTGACACTTAGCATAATGTGCACTGGTAAAGTTGTAGAAATACTGATTTTTTTTTTTTAACCCCTATTCACTTAATCTATTTGAGAAAGAAAATCCATTTCTTGTTCTTTATGAGAAAGATAACTTAGCAATTAGTCTTCCAGTATGACAATTCCAAATTAAATTCTTTTAAGTCTTCTGTGTTTTTTTCATGTCTCAGTTAAATTATTTCCAAGTTCACTTAATCTACACAGTAGTCTACATTAAAGAGGTATTTTTATTGAATTGTATTCTAGCAATATTTATTTTAATAAACACACAGACTTGCAGATTGACCTGATGATCTCCTATTTCCCTTTACTGGAACTAAAAAGATAAAACCTGAGAATCAGTCAGGAGTTTTAATTTTTATAATATTCAAATAGTTGTGCTGTGAGAAGTGAGAGAGCTGTTTTGCCTCAAGAGTTTGTGTTGCCCAGTATCATTTCTCATGTGCAGATGGTAGGATTTTGTTTTCTCAAATTCCTTGGGGTCTGAAGCATTTGTTAGAGGATTTAGCATAGGACCTAGGATTTAGGGGACTAATGACCACTGTGTTGAAAAAAATTTCTATTTTGATATTTGTCCAACAGTTGTGAACAAAATAAACGAGGTTTGGTGCCTTAAGGTCCAGACCCAGACCAGTAGAAGAGCAACTGGTGTCTGAAATAGTAGTAGGCATCTTGTATCTTAGATCAAGGTTTGGACTTAGATTCAGTATGGCACTAGTTTTGGGAAAAAATTGTGTTCTGTAGTTCTGTATAATTCAGGAAAAACTGACTTCTTGTTGATTGAACTTACACTTGCTTTCAGGTCAGAACCTGATTTCTTAAGCAGCTTGAACATTTGAAATGTTCTTGCTTTGAGTGTTTTTTGGTTTGTCCCTTCCCCACATTTGATGATCACTGTTGTATTTTTTTGGTGACTGATGTTTAGCTTTTTTCACAACTACTTTTGATCAGAATTTTAAGAATGGAAAAAAATAGCAATGTACCATTGCTTGTCTCTTTGACAGTATCTATATTTAAGTACATGTGGAAATCCCTGTTGCTAGTGTGCTCTATAGGAACTTTACAGCCCTTTTTCAGCAATAACTTATGTGGGTAGAAAATATTCTCCTGGAGTGTCATAGATGACAATAGATAGCAGTAACTGCAAATCTTCACCTTATTTTGGAAATGGTTTTTAAGATAGAAATTATTTAGGTTTTAGTCCTGGAAGTTCTTGCTTGTAGGCTTAAAAATTATCACATTATGAAACTTTTTTATTTCTGTTATGCAAATAATTCAGTAGAAGCAAAAACTGCAGAATGTCTACATAGCACATGAATTCTATATTTTTTAAGCATTAGTCAAATATGAAATGTTCATAAACTTTGCACCATGATAAACCAATTGTCTCAATGCTAATAAAGTTAATATGGCACACTAATAGTATATCTGTGCATGGTTGAGGAATGTGTAATCCTTCTACTTACTTTAAAGCCTGTAATAAGTGAAAAGAATCTTGATTTGACAGTTTCATTGACAGTGGCATGTGTAATTTCACACAAGTTTCCTAAGGAGACACCTGCAGTGGTGTTTTCTGTTTTCCCAAGAAATACAGAGACAGCACGATTTTTGGTTTTACGTTGTTCATAATTGCAGAGAGCAGTAACTAAAACAAACCTGAAAACTGTAGAGAGAAGAGAATAATGTTATGTAAGGAGATAAAATGCCATACTGTTACAGTTTATGATTTATTCTTTACTATGAAATTTCAATAAGTTGTATTTCTCTTTTTTAATAATAATGCTTTTTTTTGACAGAAGATGAGCAAAGCAGAAATTTTACCCTTTTTGTTATGCAGTACAAATCTATAAGGAGAATGTTCAGGGTCCATTCTCAGTTTTCCCCTATAAACTCACCACTTGTATCTCATTTTCTGGGTTCTCACAACTGCTGGGCTTGGTTTCTTCTTTTACTCATAGACTTGCTTTTCTTCATCCTATTAAGTTATAGCTGGAATGCCAGAAAATCTACTTTGCAATTTAATTTTGGCTGACTTCAAGAGGGTCAGTAATTACAGTTACTGTTTCCAGCAAGTTGAGTTTTTCCAGAAGTCTTTTTATGAAGAATGTGACTGTGGATTAATTGAACGTAAAAATGAGTCAAAAACTTTGTTCTGCCAAAGGCAAATATAGGACTAGGTGCTAGTAAGGTTTTCAAAATTCTGTTACCTAGGTAATTTGTAGATGTGGTGCGAGCTGTTGCCCAAAGAAGTATAAAACTGATTTAATTTGGTGAGAAAGTTACTGGAGTACAGTTCACCTGTAAAATAGACAGCAATTCTCTGCAAGTATTTTAGTTTTCACTCTTACGAGCAAATTGATGTTGAGATATTTTTAAAACCTACTACCGCCAGGCTTCCTGTCAACAATAAGGTCGTCATCTCGAAAGCATGGTACCCTGTCTTTTTTCAAGTTATTCTGAATTCAGAGAGGACAGTAAGTTAGCAGTTGTTGATTTAAGTATATGCTGACATCATGGATGACATACCTAACAGAACTTCTTCTCTTCTGCCTTGCTTGTTTATGTGCCTTCCTCCAGTCTGGAGGGGCTGAAGATGCAGCAGTGGTGCTCTGAGGCAGCAGGATGACATACTTCAGTCATTCAACTGCGTGTGAGAGTACTCAGCTGATGCCTCTCTTCTGAAGGATGTTTAGTTCTGTGGTTTCATTAATCACTGTAAGTTTTCCTTATACCCAGGATGCACATTTCTTCTATAAAAACATCATAGTATTGCAATAAGAAATGATCCAAAGGGAAGCATTTTGCAAACATAGAGGAATTTGTTGTTAGCATGGGAAAATAGTCTTGGTCTTTGCTGTTGGAAACCCTTGTGATTTGTATATAGGAATTGTGGTGTTACAGATACAGCTACGTATGAAAATATTCTGGTCTTTGATTTGGAACAGTGATGAAAGCCAAATCTGGAAAAGAATGTCAATGTACAGAGGTATCTCTCTATTACAAAATCTCACTAGGTGGGCCTACCAGTATAGCACTGTTTGCAAATCCTTTAAGTGTAGCTGAATCCAGTACTCCTAATCTTTGTTTTCTACTCATTTAGCTTTGCATGTGTATTTTGTCTTTTTACTAATTTTGGAGTTGAACCCTGTATTTAGCTCCAAAGGGAAGTGATGCCTCTAAGCAGGAGCTGAGCCTTGGGCTCAAATAAGTATGTGTAGAAAGTCGCTACTCAAAAGGCTTTGCACAAACATACCTGTCCTGTGTGTGCAGGAGTCAAGCACACAGGGGTAAACTGTGTATTATGCACTCTGCTTGTTGTGTGGGAGTAGACAGAAAAAAGATAGACTTGAGCCTCCTTGGTCAGGAGCAGCAGCGAAGGAACATATCATGAAGTGAGGGAAGTGGAGTTCTGTGTCATCTTTGCCGAGCTGAAGTTGGCAGTGTGTTGGCAGTAGCACAGCCACAGGTGCTGTGGTGCCAAAATTGTGTGCGATCCCTGGGCTGTAACACAGTGTCAGCCTGGTAAAAGAATTATTTCTGCTTTTGTATCTTCCTCCCTTGTCATCAGGTAGAAAGGACATATGACCATGGAAATCTGTTGTGGGAATATGTTAAGTCCTTGCATGCAGAGATGGGCAACAAAGCTGGTGCGAGGCCTGGAAGCAGTGTCTGGTGAGGAGCAGCCAAGGGCTTTGGGCTTCTCTGGTTTGGAGAAAAGGAGGCTGAGCATGACCTCATTGCTCTCTACAGCTCCCTGAGGAAGGGAAGTGGAGAGGGATGTGCTGAGCTTTTCTCCCTGGGATCCAGAGATGGGATGTATGGGAATGGTTCAAAGCTGCTCCAGGGCAAGTTCAGACTGAACATTGGGAAGCATTTCTTGAAACACTGGAACAGGTACCCTAGGGAGGTGGTCGATGCCCCAAGCCTGACAGTGTTTCAGAGGTGTTTGGACATTGCCATTAAAAAGTGCTTTAACTTGGTCAGCCCAGAATTGGTCAGGCAGTTGGAGCAGGTGATTATTTTAGGTACCTCTCAACTGAAATATTCTATAGAGCAAATCAGCTAAAAAAATCCCCAACAACAACAACAAAGAGTAATTAGACAAAGGTAACTTTGTACCAAACGTATCTGTGTTCAAAGGTATTGCAGTTTTAGCTGGGTGCAGGTAGTTCTGGTGTCATGATACTTCAAATAGCTTACAATTGCCCATAGTGGGAGTTGAACAATGGTAACTGGATATAAAGAGTTAATGGCCATGGCTGTTTCTGGTTTTACTTATATATGATTGGAATTTAAATAGCATGTCTGGGACTGCTTGTAAGAGAATCAGAAGAGTGAAGGAAAAACTCTCCTTGTGTATTTTCTTACAATTGAGGTGGGTTTTTTCCCCTCTTGAGACTCTTTGAGTGGCTTATCTTGTCCTTATGTACTTATCTCCTGTTTACTGTAGGCCTAAAAGTCCTCTACGGTCAGTATTAACTTAAGAGAATATTGTCTTTGTATATGCCCGTGTTGCTTCACTTGTTCACGCTCTTAGGATGGAGCATGACATTGTTTGAGATCAAGGCTGTGAAGTCTTCCAGTTGAGTCTGTCTCTGAGGCTTGCAAAGGTCACTCTGATTTGCCTTCAGATTTTTTCAGGAAAAATAAGATGGTATAGAGTGTTAATGTTACCTGCTCACAATGAGTAAACAAGCAATTGGAATTTTTAGGAAGGAAGATAGTATCATGTTTTGTTTGTATTTGCTGGCTCCATCCCGTGCTGTCATTTCACTGAACCTGACATTGGTAATCACACAGATAACTCTTAAAGTGTCCAGCTTTCACCCAGCATTTGCAGAGTCAGAATGGACAATTTGAATGGTTTGATTTTGTATCATTGACAAAGCATCCTATTTTGTTATGCAGCTGTAAACTTCTGTAACAAAGAGCATTGCTGCTTAAGTGAAAATGGGAGTTCACACAAGTCATTGTTCCCAGTGGTGTTCTTCCTTCATCTGTTTCTTCCATAGATAATAGGAAGTGTTGGAAAAAATTTAAGAGATGGTATATATTCAATCATTTATAACTTTCCTGATCTCTAATCTCCTGGATCAAAATACTTTAAGCCTTTTCTTTGCTTTGAGTTTAATTTTGTTTAAAGCTTTTTGCCAAAATTCTTCATCTGTTTTCAGAAACAGAACTAGAATAATTGTGCCATTTTTTAAATGTCAGTCCCTACTTTGAAATATTATAGTGCACCTCTGAACTGGAACATTTACATGAAATTTGTCTGTGGGAAGCCTCTGGCTGAGCAGTATTGTTTTAATTTTACATGAAAATCTGTCCAAATTGAGCCAATTCTTGCAAATTTCTGATCTGGACATGGCAGTTTTTTGTTTTGTTTTGTTTTTTGTAGGGTACCCTGGAGACCGTCTGCATTCTGTATGTTCAGCAAGATTTTTCTTTCAAGTACATTTCTGGGCTGCAATAAGCTGTGCAGAGCATGGGAGCCAGAATTGTCCCAAGTTAATTAGGGGATTGAGGGGGGTCCTATGAGACAGCCCTGACATGTGTCAGCTCCAGAATCATGCCCTTGTTCCTCCTCCTTTCCTGTCCCATCGGCTCTGCAGTATCTCCAGACTCCTGCCAGCACCGGTATTTTGACTGTGACTTTTTGTTAAGACTCAAGAGGAGTTGAGGTATCCATACTGGGCTAAAGCTTGGCTTCTTCTGTATCTGAATACCTTTGTTACTTCTGAGCATAACAAGGATGTCACTCATCACACTCGTGTAGCTGTGGTTGTAGGGAGGGTGCTCAGTCACTTCCCAGACACGGGGTACATGCATTTGGTCAGGACTGATTGCTGTGACAGCCAAAAAAAGCTCAGTATGATTCTTCAGAGACCTTCACAAATAAAATCTCAAAAGACTATTAGGATAATGAACCTAAAGGTATTTTTCTTTAGGAGTTCCAAACTGGACCAAGTTCATCTGAACTTTTGTAAGGATAGCAGAAGATACTCCACACAGAGGCTGCACTTCCTGAATTTATGAAATGAGGAGGTGGCTTTTTAAAGATGTCCAAAATGTAACTTTTTGTGACATTTTTCCTACAACAACTTAGACTTTAAAGAACTATTTTAGGTAGCTACCTAGCCTATGAAATTCTGACCAAATCAGAAAGCTACAGAAAGCAATTGAATGTATCTGATGATGGGAAGCATTAGATAATTAATTTTTAAAAAGGAAAGAGAGAAAAAAATATTTTCAGAAGCATGTCCCTCCTATTGGGAAAAGACTTAAGGGCCACCAAGTAGACTGACTTTCTTTGCATTTTTTAAGGTGACTAGTTTAAACTTTAAGAAAGATGGCCTTGCCTGTTGACATAGTACAGCTGAAAGTTTCTTTTTTCAAATGCATTTCCCCTGTAGCAAAATCTGTGTCAATTATGTAGATACTTGCAGCTGTGTGAGAGAACTTTACCTGAGTTTCATTGCTGTGCTTTCTCTGAACCAGCAGCAGAGCCAACTGTGGCAGTGTGAACTTCTCCGGATGTTGGTACCTGCTGGATCAGGTGTTTTCTTTTCCAAGTTCATTCAGTATAGGAGCAAACAAATTTTGCTGAAAGAATGTTCCAGTCTGGCTGCTTATAAGAATTCTTATGAAGATAAATAATTTTTCTTCAAATCATGACAGATTTTAAGTTACCTGCAAGTTAATTTTGTATGTCTGTGTGCCAGTACAATCAGAATTTTGTAGCTTTGTGTACAATCAAACATTAGGCAGTGTTCTGGGCTTTCCCCCCCTCCCTTCCCCCCTCCCTTCCCCCCTCCCTTCCCCCACCTAAGGGGCAGACTCCTGCCAGTCTGTAGCAGAAGAGGTTGAGATCTCTGAACTTGCACAACTGGTTTTAGTTATTTGGACCCTTCAGCTTTATATAATGGTTTGAAGGGTGCTCAAGCTATGACTGATCATGAGTATCTTAAGAAAATTTATTAGTTTTCATCTAGTTTTGAATCTAGAATTTGGAATTCTCATTCTTGTCATCGCCATGCAAGTTTTCTTCAGGAATTCCTGGCCACTGGGTGAAAGTAGTTAGATGTGGAAATTGCTGTGTTTCATAATGACTTTTTTTTTTTTTTTAACATCAAGAATCAAAGTATTTTTCATAATGGAGGATACTTAAGGATCACACCTTTCTGAACTCATTTATTGAACAGGTTGTTCCTGTGCTCTTAAAATGTTCCTGTGCTTTATAAAAAATATGAGAAAATGTCTGGTCTTTCAAGTAGCAGTTGAACCACCTTTTTGAAAAAATAAAGGTGAATATTTCTTATATTTCTATATTAATAGTTTTCCCTGTTAACAGTGTTACAGTTCCTGATCTTCTGAAGGGTACAGTGTTTTTCTTGATGAGTGTTAGTCTTGAAGCTAAGTTTTAGGTTTTGCTTTACAATTAAGACTTTTATTTAACCTTTCATTTAGTAAAACATGTTTCAGGTTATAAGGAGAATTGGGTTAACATTAAGGAGTAGGTTTCACAGAAATGGTTAAACCAGCATTAATGGCTCACTGCTGCTGGTAGACATGGTTCTTTTCCCTTCCTCTCTTTTCATAAGACTGGAAATTCTCCTACCTCCATGCTATCACATGTCTCTTCTGGCTTCTTTTTCCTCATTGAAGTGCTGTTTGTCTGTCTGGTGCTTCCATCATTTAGCTTATGGTGAAAATGGAGGTCAGATGAATGTTGGAACTGATGCAAAAGTATGGGAGAGAAGCAAGAATATCCCTTTTAATAGGAGCAAAGCAGTGGCAGATTAATTATAATAGGCTATCACCCTTAGGGTGCCCTTTCTATGGCTAAATTCTGTTCATTAAGAACAACCTAGAAAAAACTGTACTCTTCAATAGCTGCCCTCTGACAAGTTTATCACTCAGTAATCATTGATTTAGGTTTGCTCAGTTTTCAGTGGTGCTGCAGACTGCATGAAATGCAGCCTCTTAAACCATTACAGAATCCCAGAATAGGTAAGATTAGAAGGAAGGGTCTGCAGTGGATGGTCTGGTCCAAGCTCACTGCTCAAGTAAGGTAAGCTATTCATACAACTGAGTCTCTGCTTTCACAGGGCAAAAGAGCATTACTGCTTTTATTAGTCTCATGCAGCTGGCAATGGTGTTGTAAAAATTCATTTTTCTAGTCAGTTCCTGCAGCCTGTAACTTATATTCATCCACATCAGATAGGAGCCCTTGGATACCAAGCAGCTTTCTAATACTGAATGAGCTGGTGTGGAGGTATTCAAGTGGTATCACAGGTTAGTGAGTTGTCTTTTTAGATAGGCCATTTGCCTATTGATTAATAGGAATGCCCAGTAGCTAATCAGTGGATTAGTGATTCATGGCTAGGGTCTTGCTGCAACAATCCTTTAGTGATAACTGGAGTCAGCTTTTGGATTGGATAGATGATTTCAAAAGACAAAGCATTTATATATTTTATTTTGAGAAAAATTTAGGAGCTAACCAAATATGTATATTTTTCTTAGAAAATTCTCATCCTGTGGGGGCTTACTTACATAACATGCACAGGTGCTTCTTTGCTAGAATGAGCATTTCATTAAAATAGTTTTTATTTAACTGATTGCTTTATGTAAAACAAAGAAGAAAGATGTAGCCACATATTGAGAATCTTGCTATCTTGTTTCATCTTCCTATGCAGTGGAGTCTAGCCCCTTGAAGATAAGATAGCTGCGTAATAATCTAGTTAGCACGTCAGTTGTAATGGACTGAGGCAACTCATGCTCTTAAGAGGAAAGACCTGATTTTCTTATCAGTGCTTATTCAGTCTCTGTAATGTATATCCTCTGCATTTAGTCATAGTCTTACATTTCTGACTATGGGAAGGGTTAGATATTATTACTTGAAGCTTTTATGCTACATCTTGATTTAATGTTTTGAATGTTTTGAAGTGCCTGTTTTGCATGGCACAAGGAAAGTGTGGTGTGGGTTGGGTTTTTTTTGTTTATTTTTTTTTTTTTGTTTGTTTGTTTGTTTGTCTTGGTTTGGTTTTGGGGTGAGGTTTTCTGGTTAGGTGCTTTTATTTGATTTTGTATGGGTTTTTTTTTAAAAAACACTGCGTCATGAAACTCATGAGTAGAGACCAAGAGAGCCTCTAGATTACTCATTAGTAGGCTTTGAAAACAAATGGAGAGCAGGTGTTGCAAAAGGCTGGACCCTTTGCTGTCAGACAGAGAAACATTCTTTTGTTATTGCTAGAGCAGTAACTCTAAACACAGTAACTTATCTCATTACCCTGAGGTTTTTTCTTTTTAGATATTGCTAATGGATCATTGTATTGGTACTGTTTAGTATCATGAGCAGTTAAAGGAATGTTGCAATCGTTCATTTGGTGTGCTCAGGTAAGAGCACAGTGGCACACTCTGGTTCCTTGGGTGAGTTTGTTCTATTGCTAACAGTGGGTTGACTCTCAAGCGGTTCCACTGTAATCTTTTGTTCTCCCCAGCACCATCATTTGACATTAATGCTTATTGATTGAACTGTTTTTCAAACTGAGACTATGTGCAAGTACACTTCCAAATTTCCAGGATTTTAAGATATGGAAATTTAGTGCTGCTCTGCATTGTTAGAATTCTTGACTAGCAAGCTAAAATGCCTAAAATGTGAAACTTGGCCAAGACGTAGTCAATGTACTTGCTGAGCAATTTGCTTTGAAGAAATTTAGTTCTGACTTTTTAATGTTTATACTTACACTATCTTGCACACAAAAAAAATTGAGGTATATTGATGTCATACATATTATACGTATATCAATTTTTGCATATGTTTATATATAACCAGACACTTGTTGGTTCAGTTATACAAACTCAGCTAAACTAGCTACGGGATTTTTTTTTTTTTTTGTCCCTTACCCCTAAGAAAGATCTTCCTGCCTCGGGGGCTGAACCTGCAAGGCTAATGCTTTAAGTTTTTTTTACTTGAGTTTTAATAATGTGAAAAAACCAAGGGCAGAATTTCTGAAAGCTTCACATTCACTAAATTCATGGTTCTTAGCAGAGGTCAAAATATGTTTAAAGTCTTTTAACCTTTCTGGAAATCCCACTTAAAATTCCTGATTCATCCTTCTAGCTGGTTTCCAGAATGTTGGGGTTTTTTTAAATTTTTTTTTTTTTACCTTTTTAAAAGATGCACTTTAATTTACTATGTTCATAAGTTGTCATCGTGCATGCTTTATGTGTTCAATGTACAGAATATCCAGAACAGTCTTAGTTTAGATTTTCTGGCAATTTAGTCCACAATTTTAAAGTTATGGTAACACCTTTAAGCTAATTTTTGGTGGCATTAGAAAACCAAAATTTCAGTTCCACTGCAATTTAGTGATAGTGTTGGTGTTACAGCTGGCTGTGCTGCAGCACGACCCTCCACACCAAGGCTTGGTGAGCGCTCACTGGCAGAACTTGCTGGTACAGAACCACAAAGCACAGGTTTCCTTCAGCTGGGAAGTTGCAATGTTTCTGGTAGCTCTAGCTGGGTATAGTCTAGGATAAAGTTGCCTGTGGATTAAAGTGAAAACATGAAACAGGCTAGACCTACTGGCAGCCTTCCAGCTGCTTCTCCTTCTTCTTTGCAGGGTTTATGTTCTTTTACCTTCCCCAGGCCCAGCCTGGGGAACCAGGTGCTTGCTGCCAATTAGTCTTGTCAAGACAGCCCAGAGCTTCTCTTGACAAGCCTGACTGCTGACAGCAGCTGTGGGCTAGTCTTAGGCAGGATTTTAACTCCTTGCTTGCCAAATGCTTTGCAGGTTAAATCCCCTGGTCTCATTCTGCAGTTACTCAATTTTCTATTTTATGAAAGTATATTCTCTACAGAAACTCATCTAAGATTTCCAGTGGTGTTGTAGTGATAGCATTTACTTACCAAACTTCTGACATGAAAGAATGTGAGTTGGGAGTTAAGTCATTATGAAGGTCACTTTATAAGTTTATGTTGTTAGAACTGTCCATCTCAGGCCACCTTCTACTTTCTGTAAGCATATCTGTAGCTGGGTAGCAGCTTGGACTGTTACTTTTCTCAGTTGTTATGGTTTTAGAAACTTTTGAACTTTTGGGTTCATTTCACTTAAATTTGAGAGAAGGGCTATTTTATTTTATTTTATTTTTCCTGCAAATTGCATGAATGGCAATAATGCTTTTCCCTATGTGGTCACCATGCTGGATACATTGCTAGAGAAAGACAAGTACAACTTTTGTTTTATCCGTTCATAAGAGGTGTCAGGTAGCTAGTTTGTTTTGGCAAATATGATCTTTTGCTTGGTCGGGTTAAAAGGACACATGGGAAGTGGCTAGGTGCATGAGAAAAGCTCTGTGTCCAAGAGGACTGTAAGCTGATGGGGGGCACAGGTACAGTGGTGAGGGAGAGGCATTAGACAGGCTGTTGATGTTTTGAAAGATGTAGTGAGAAGAAATAGGACTGTTAAACCAGTATAAATTGATCCCAGAACAGAAGGATTGTGTTTGGAAAATAGGCCATTTACAATTGAATGAAATGCACTGTTTACAAAATACATGAAATTGGATGTTTTTACTGAGCTTGTCAAAGATTTGGGATGTGATTTGACTTATCTTTCAACTTTGCTTCCAATTTCCTTTGCTTTTAGTGAGGCACAGCTATTAAGGTATGCTTTTTCTTAACTCAGGACACCCAAGAATTACATACAAATAACCATTAGATCACTCTTTATCAATTTGATACCTGTTTATGTTTTAGAACTTTGTAGAGGAGGATACACTTCATTAGTGTTCTTAGAAGTAGAAACAAATTCTTCTCTGCTATGGGAGAGCTCCATAACTTTTCTCAGAGTACTTATGGCTTTTGCAGAGGTCTTCAAGAGGGCTGTTGTACTTACCTTGAACACTGACTGGAACCATTTATTCTATCCACATGAATTTTAAAAAAGTATAGTGGCAGATTCTCTGTGAGAAGAGTTAAACATAGCAGTATGGAAACCATTATTACACTAAATCACCTAGAGTTCCCTTTCATGGCAGGTACTTTACCTTGCTAACTTAATGCTTGTTCTTTTGTTTTTTGAAATGTTAAGGTGAAATTGAATTGCCTGCTTAGGAGGTAGTTTAAAGGAAACTGCTTTCATTTAATGTTGCTTGTGTGGATTTACATGTTATAATGAGTGGCCACCATCAGGATGCTGCCTAAATGATTTGAAGGTTTCTTGACTTGGAATTAATGTGTGCCATTGTCTTGAATTTGCAGTTTCTAGCATAGAAATCTACCACCATGTGGAGTTCTTGGTAAATCTGTATAGTGTTATTTATGTTTTAGTATCTGAAACTCATGTTTGCTCTGTGATTCTTACATAATTAGAACTACCAGCTTTGCTCATGGTGGTTATTACCTACTAGACTTGTGTAAGTAGAGGGAAAGGAGCATTTAAAAAGCAGTTGTCTCTAGTTTTGATTGAGTGCCATAACTTTCTGTTCATCTATTGATGTCTTGTGTGCTTCAGGAATTTCAGATTTTCTGAACAGCAAAGAAATGGATAGCAACTGTACAGTACTTTTCAATCCAGGGTGAACACATATAGTCCTAAAATTGTCCTTTTGGAATCCCAAAGTCTTGGAGCAGTGTTTTTGGACTGAAGTTACCAATGTATAGCTGCTTGGGAAGAAACTGGCAGAGCGTCAGCTGTCCAAGCTAAGACTGCTTTTTGCTCATTGCAAATCTGCACAAAGGAGGGGGAGGACTTTACTTCTTACTCTAGGTTGGAACAATGGCAAAATATCATTATTTTACTTTGACTTGACAGTCTGCCAGCTCAAGTCGTTGAAACTTTCAGCTTTCCTTGTGTTTTAGCACAATGCATCAAGTCAACTCAGTGTTTTATTTTCGAAGTAAAGGTTTTCAGTGGCTGAACTTTCAATGCAAGTGTTCAAAGCAGCATCTTAAGTAGAATCCTAATCTCTTTCTTTGCAGCCAGAGCCCTACAGCTGAGAATGGAGATTTCTCTTCAAAGTAGCCATCTGAGAACTTAATAACTTCAGCAGAGCTAACCAGTGCTGCTGTGGAAGGAAGCAGTCTTGCCCTGGCTGCTGCTTCCTCCCTCCTCATCTGCTCCTCCCATGTGTTAACTTGAATGTTTGTACAGAAGTCATAAACCAGATGGAGTAAATGATTGAGACTTTTTCTGAGAATTCATTTTAGTCTGGATCAGTTCCTTGAGCTGGTTGACTGAGCAGCCATATGGTGTACAGACCACCTCCTGCACCAGCACAGGTGGCCAGGAAGAGGCTGACACCATTTCTTTTGGTTGCAGTGCTGACTTAGGCCAATTCTATGTGTTGTTGGAATTGTAGCTCTGTATCCTTTACCTCTTTTCTGGCAGATTTGAGTTTTGGTTTGGGGATTCGAACCTTCGTATTCATTTTCTTGTGCAACTGCTCTTCCAATTTATCAAAGCCTAATAGTTAAAAAACAGTAGTACTTTATCCTAATAAGGCTTTCATGAGCGCTTGAGACACTTGGCCCCTTTACCTTGTTTAGTTAAAAAAATAGCAGCCCCTTTTTCCTTCCAGGCCTCTAAATCAGCTCTTTGAGCTGTCTGCAGTGAGCACATTTCTGTGTGTGTAGAAAAATGCATGGTTCCTCTTGAGCCAACAAATTCCTTGTTTTTAAGAAACGTTATCTCTAGTATTACAGTAGTAATTCATTATTTCTAGAATGTGCATTGGAAGGGAGGAAATTGCTTTGTAATCCTTGGTATTGCCCTTCCTTCCTCAAGTGGGTTACTTCAGATGTAGGGGGGGTGCCAGCCTTCCTCACTTTGACTGAATAAGGTTGAGGAGCACTGACGAGAGCAGCTCCCTCCGTGCATCCCTACAGCAGGGACCTGCAGCAGGCATTTGGCAGCGTGCAGATAGGACAATGACCTCTTCAGCAAGCATCTCTTAATGGAAGCAAATGTCTTTAATAAGAGTCTTGTCACTGCTAAGCAAATAATTTTGAGGAATGACACAAATAGAAGCAGCGTTTCCTTCCAGTCTTTTGCTTGTACCTCCATGGTCTGTGCACCAGGGTCATGGAATGCAGTAGCCGGTTTGCCTGTATAGGCTCCAGCTAACATTGTGCTAAACAGTGTGCAAGGAGCAGGGAGACAGATTTCTTTCCCTGCTCTCTTTTCCTTCTCCTGTCAGGTTACTGAGATTTGACTTGTAAGAATTTTATGGTTTTGTATTCCTTCAATGTTTTGACCTTGTTATCTTTCAGTGTTTTGAAGCTATCATCTTACAAAAATACCAAAACAAATAATTTTGTAGGTTCTTTTTTTTCTGAGCCTGTTCTGTAGGGTATCATATTTTGTGCAGTCTATCATCTTTTGTGAAGATGGTACATTGTTAGGAGTTAATACTTTGAATATAATAAACCATACTGAATACCTTTTAAACTGGGTGAACTGTGAGAGTGAAACGAGTGTATTATCTTTCAGACAGAGCACAGCCTTGACTTAGAATAGTGTTCCTATGAAGTCACAGGCAGAAAGCTCTGGTTAGGTCTTGTGATGTTTCTGGTAAGAATAGTGTGAGTTTTCACAGTAATCTGTTAATATATGGTATTTTAGGATTACAAAAATTTGCAACAGTAGCTTCATCATACTGCTTAAAATCTCCTTGTTGTCTCAGCATTTGTGCACTCAGAATACTCAAAGACTACACTCATGCAAACTTCATGCATTGGAATGTCTCTAAATTTACTGCAAATGGGAATATAGCACTAAGGTATTGCTGCTCATTGCTTCTGTAATCTGTGTAGAGTGCTTTTTACCTGTTATTTTTAAGATAATTTCTGCCAGTTCAAAGTAGGTAGAAATAATTTTTAGTTGAAAAGGATTGTGTTAAGAACATCAGTAGAACTTATATTTTTCTTAGAAAAAATAATTGGGGGTTTTTTTTTCTTAGAAAATCTACAAATGGTTGAATTCACTTTGTGGATTTTGATGGAATGAAATGGATTTCCTGTTTAGGCTAGAATAACCACTGGCGGTGCTCCTTTGTAAAACTGGGATGGCTTTAGAACCAGTTCAGAAACAATTTTTGTCAAGCTCAGTGCTGCCACAAGAAATCTGTGAAACCACACATCTGTTGCACATGGATTTAAACTAATTTAAAATCACTAAGTTAAATTTAAATACTTTACCAGTGACTCAACTTCTATTCTAACACAAGTCTGAGATGTTTAACTGAGACAATTTGCCCAAATTCAAGGAACTGTTTTCCATTAGGGAAGGCTGGTTCTCAAAGAAACCACTCTCTCCTGGAGTCACCTGGCAGTTTGTCCAACAGGCCATGTCAGCTGGCTGGCAGTGGTGATGTGATAGGTGGTATATTGACTGCTCATGTTTCTGAGCAGAACTGAGAAGAATGGAGATATATAAAGCTAGTGCCACTAAGTGTGACACTTCAGGATAAGTATCCATGTGGGTTTTTTGAATTTTTGATGAGTTAAAATGGTTAGCATGCAGCCCCTTTGCCACCTGTGCCCAGTAAAATAGCATCACTGGTTTTATTTGCAATGAAGACGAACTTCAGAGGGCTGAATGAGCTAATGTTTCAAGTAAGGTTTTGTTTAAAGTTGGATAGCCCTTATTTTAGCAACTTTACCTTGCATTTGCTCTGTTAAGGCCTTGCACTGAACAAATTTTAATGGTTTTGACTGTCTTGTGTTTGTAGGCTTGCTAGGAACATAATGCAGAACAAAAGAAATGAGAGTAAATGTTACAGTTGCAGAAGAACTGTACTTGCGCTTTGATCTTCATCTGGTATAAATACTCTGTACTTGTCACTCTTGCTCTCTGAAAAGGTTACTTTTATGGAATCTCAATAGCAGTAGAGTGGCCTAACTTTAAAAATGTTTCAGGAATTTTAGCACTTCCAGAGGTTAATGGAAACTGATAATACTTGGACTTTTCTGCCATTGCTCTGGAGTTTCTACCTAGAAATATTAACTTTGAATATCTACCTAGTGATTGCTCAACCCTGTAGCTTTTCATTGAAGTACATGTGCATCACATTTCAATAGTTTTCTTCTTGTTCTGTGTGTAAAGCTTTAATATAAGTTCCCAATGTTTTCTGTTAACTCTTACTGCTTTCCTGGGCTTGGATCTAGCATGGAGAAGCAAATTATTCTCTTCTATTACTGTTAGATTTCTGACAGTGGTGTGAGCATATTAAATCCCTCAACTCCTCTTGGATTTCTGAAAAACAATGATGATTATTTTAGGGAAGTGCTGACCTACTCTTTTAATAAAGAACTTGTCTTGTATTCCACTTTCCCATTTTTAGAATCATGGTTCATATTGCTCTTGCTTCACAATCATATAACATCCTTGTGGAGAGTACAGCAGTTGCTTACCTGGAAAAGTAATATTAGAAAAGTGTGTATTTTTAGCTGCCTTTTGATGTGATGTAGCAGCTGGAAACAAGGAGAGACAGTATGTAGTGATCTGACAGCACTGCCAACCACAACTTGAGACCAAAATGTGAGGAAGCAGTTTCATAGGCTCGATTATGCCCATTGTGCCTAGCACTTCAATGATCCAGATACTGTGGCTTTGCTCTTGGTTGTCAAAAGTTTTATTTCGGACTCCTCCCCATGACTGTACTTGAATGTTGTTAATGTATAGAAAAAGCAAGTTCTGTGAAGCTTTTTGTTTATGTTAATATGCATTAAAAATATATAAAGAGCAGACAGTTACACGGACACATTTCAGAAATAAATAGTAAAATATCCCTTTGATCTCAGTGATTAACAGTAAATGTCTAAATGAAAAGATATTCTAACTATTAACAAAATTTCTGCTTTTCCCTTTGTAGTAAACATGTCCACAAGTCAAAGAAGGAATCTAGCAAGTTCATGTTGAGGTATATTCTCAAGACAAGACACAGTGACTCATTTGCTTTTCTGGGTAAGAAAGGTATCTTTATTCTCTTGAGTGTGATGAAAAGTACTTAACCTTTTTAGTTTAACTTCTGAAAAGTACAGTCTGTCAAGCCAGTATGCTGGGGGGGTTGTGGGTGGAGTGTTTTGTTGGTTTTTATTTTTATTTGTTCTTGAAGCTTTCTGGGCACATGTAGAGAACTTTCCACCTGTCTAACAGTCTTAAAACATTTTAGACTAGTAGTGCAAAGGAAGAGCAATAAAGAGCAATTTCAGAATAAAAGACACCACTGAATAGCATGTGATTATTTGGATAGAAAAGTAATTCCAGTTCATTGTCACAAAATGTGTACATTTTCTCGCCTGACTTGCCAAGTGGAGTTTATATAGTATCTCATTCTTTTCTCTTCCCAAAAATTTTAAACATCTCTCTGCCTAGGAAGAGATTAACAAATTTAAAACTTGAGACAAAAGTGTAGAAGTCAACCTTATATATATTTTGTTGACAGGCTGGCAGCCAGCAGACACGTGCTCCTTCATGGTCAGCATGGCTATTCTGAGACACCACAAACAGCTATGATCATTGCAATGACATGATACATGTTGGGGGCTTCCTGCAAATTTGTGTGTAGTCTGACTTTAGTAGTTCTGCTGCTCCTAGAATTTCCCCAGCTTGATCCAGACAACTCCAGAAAGAAAAACAATTTAAGGACTTTTTATTTTATTCAGGAAGACATTTTTTGCTCATTTGCTTACAGTCTTTATGTATACATGGAGCTGTGTAGCATCTTTTATGTTTAACATTGTTCTTCAAGTGTCTGCCTCCTTAACCATGTCAGTGTTGTGCAGATTGTCCTTTAGCAGTGTGTTGTAGGTAACTTGTACCACTAACCTTCAGAGACTGGTGGCTTGATTTTTCCCCTTTCTCCAGCTCCCTCATCCACACTCAATTCTTAAGTTAGGTACCTGGTTCGCTGGGTTTGCTGGATGATCTGATGACAGAGTGAGATAGAAAGCTTTTGTTTTTTGTTCCTATCACAGTCAGGTGTTACACATTCATTCTCTTTCATATTTCTCATATAAGCTGTGCCTCTGACTCTTCTCCAGTCTCAGTGGATTCTGCTATAAAGTCGTAGGCTTACAGCTGTGCTCCTGTTGTAAGGACTTGTAGGCTGGATCACCAGAGCGTGGCCTACTTGTTTATCATCTACTTTGTTATGAGCCCCAGTGCATTTAGTCACTGCTTCAGATTCCTTTCCAGTTATGAACAGAAAAGAAGTGCAGCAACAGAGGAGTGTTGCTGCAAAATAATGTTTCCAGAGAACAGAGCAGTTTCCATAAAGAGTTAAATTAGATAAGCTGACGTGTTTTAGTCTTTTAAGTTTTAGCACTTCTCTCAGAACTTAATTAGATCTAATTTAGTTTGGCATTGCCTGACTTTTTTTAGTACAGAATTAGCCTGTTTCTCTCTGTCCTAGGGCAGTCCTGTAATTTTGGCAGTCTTGTTCCAATTATCAAACTCAGTTTCTAAAGATGCAGTTTCAGAATACACACTGCTAATGTTTTTATCTTTTTACAGTATCTTCATGATTCACTGTCATCGTGTTTCTGCTGTGGAGCTGCTTTCTTTTTAAGTGTTCTTACTAAAGATAGAAAAGCTCCTTGGGCTCTTTCATTCTTTTATATCTTAAGTAATAAAGCCAACCATTGGTTGGTGGGGTTTTTTTCAGCTGTTTCATATGGCTTACATTAATGTATCAGAGACTTTATAATTCTAAAATTGTCTTTTGGTGATTGTCTCATCTAATAAGGATGAATGCTTTTTTCCCCCCTAAATTTCTATTTTTGTGCTAGTTCTTTTAATCTTACAAAGTTATATCTTAGAATTTATGTGGTGTGCAGCTGGAGCTTTTGTTTTACATGATGTATCTGGACATTTGCAGTGCATTTGTTGGATTTTACTAACAGCTCTCCTAGTTTGGAGTAACTTGAGCAGTTCTTATTCAGAATTTGTTTTACTGCTACTTATTGGAAGCTTATCAGAGAATCATGCCTAACATATGACTTAAAAATTCTTTCTTAAATGAAGAATTTTAGACTATGTATTTCCTATTCATCAAATACAATATGTGCCTACAGGAAAATAGTAGGGCCTACTTGTAAATGAAATGTTTGTAATTTCATAAACTCTTTCTTTGTGGTGATTTTTCTAAATACTCATTTAGAAAATATTCAAAAATATGGGTATTTTTCTAAATGTCAAAATGGTGTGATGCATCTTGCTTCCACATAACCCTACAAAGACTAGGGCACTTTTTAAAATGCATTGCATTCAGTTAATAATAGTCATCTAGGGTCTGTAACTTAATTGATAACTGAAGATGTATCCTCATGTTTTAAAGCTATATTTTTATTTTACTATTTCTTCTCCTCTTGATTTAGATAACATAATCCATGGATAAAGTGGGAAAGATGTGGAACAATTTCAAATACAGGTGCCAGAATCTCTTTAGTCATGAGGGTGGAAGCCAGAATGAGAGTATAGTTGTGAACTCAAATAATTGCTCATCTGGTAAAGAGAAAGCCATCCAGATAACTGACTTGACTCAACAGCAGCCCAGCAGCCCTTTGAGAGAAAACATTGCTTTGCAATTAGGCTTAAGTCCTTCAAAGAATTCAGCAAGGCGGAACCAAAACTGTGTCACAGAAATTCCTCAGATTGTTGAAATAAGCATTGAGAAAGAGAATGACTCATGTGTCACCACAGGAGCCAGGCTTGCTCGAAGGGACTCTTATTCTCGGCATGCTCCTTGGGGTGGGAAGAAAAAGCATTCCTGCTCTACCAAAACACAGAGCTCATTGGATACTGAAAAAAGATTTGGTAGAACGCGAAGTGGTTTGCAGAGGAGGGAGAGAAGGTACGGGGTGAGCTCAGTCCATGACATGGACGCAGTATCCAGCAGGACAGTAGGTAGCCGTTCTCTGCGACAGCGTCTCCAAGATACTGTTGGGCTGTGTTTTCCCATGAGAACTTACAGCAAACAGTCCAAACCTCTGTTTTCTAACAAAAGAAAGATCCATCTCTCTGAACTAATGCTTGAGAAATGCCCTTTTCCTGCAGGCTCAGATCTGGCCCAGAAGTGGCATCTGATTAAACAACACACAGCACCTGTGAGCCCTCATTCAACTTTCTTTGACACATTTGATCCTTCCTTGGTTTCCACAGAAGATGAAGAAGACCGGCTCAGAGAGAGACGTAGGCTTAGTATTGAAGAAGGGGTTGATCCCCCTCCCAATGCCCAAATACACACTTTTGAAGCTACAGCACAGGTAAATCCATTGTATAAACTGGGACCAAAGTTAGCCCCCGGTATGACTGAGCTGACTGGGGACAAAACCATAACACCTCCAGGGAACTGTGACTCTGAAGAGGACACAACAACGCTTTGCCTGCAGTCGCGCCGGCAGAAGCAGCGTCAGATGTCAGGAGAGAGCCATGGCCATATCAGCAGGCAGGGGGCTTGGAAAGTGCATACTCAGATTGATTACATCCACTGCCTCGTGCCAGACTTGCTCCAGATCACAGGTAACCCGTGTTACTGGGGCGTCATGGACCGCTATGAAGCAGAAGCACTTCTGGAGGGAAAACCTGAAGGCACCTTTTTGCTCAGGGATTCTGCGCAGGAGGACTACCTCTTCTCAGTGAGCTTCCGCCGCTACAACCGCTCCCTGCACGCACGCATTGAGCAGTGGAACCACAACTTCAGCTTTGATGCCCATGACCCCTGTGTGTTCCACTCCTCCACCGTTACGGGGCTTCTGGAACACTACAAAGACCCCAGCTCTTGCATGTTCTTTGAGCCATTGCTTACTGTATCTCTGAACAGGACCTTCCCCTTTAGTCTGCAGTATATCTGCCGGGCAGTAATCTGCAGGTGCACTACGTACGATGGAATTGATGACCTTCCTCTACCCTCAATGTTGCAAGACTTTCTAAAGGAGTATCACTATAAACAAAAAGTCAGGGTGCGATGGCTGGAGCGGGAACCTATAAAAACAAAGTAAATGGAAATCAAAATAAGCTTCTGGAACATGCTTTTTTTTTTTTTTTCTGTGTATTACAGTTTAACTGCAGCAAGCGCACCGATGACGTCTAGCTTTTCTGCAATACCCTATTTAAGCTGAGTGTTAGTATCCTGTCAGATGCTGCCTGCTGTTAATCAAACTAAGTTGTGATGCCTCTTGGAAACAATAAGCAGACACAATTCTGCACGTTTTTCATTAAGGCCTAATTAAATATTTTTGCTAATTTCTAAATATTTTGTTTCCCTTTTGTAGCTGTAGTAATTGGATGAAGAAACTATGAGGCATTTCCCATGGGGCATTCATGTAATGCTGTTAAAGAAAGGCTTTATTGGAGGGGCATTTTTGCTAATATTTGAAGTATTTTTTTAAATTTCTCTTCTTGAAAACTTTCCTCAACTCAAAGTAATAATTTAGCTCACAAACAAGTTTCCAAATACTAGTGAATATTTTCTTGTGATGAAGAGCAGTTCGTTAGAAGCAGTCCATTAAGAGTTAATGGTGCTTTGATGCTAACAGATGAATCATGCTTTTCACAGTGTATAAGGTTTCCTAATCATTAAGACTTGAATATGCCTGCTCAGTACTGTAATTCTGTTACAAACACTTGGTGATTTAAGTGGCATTGTTAGCAAATGTAATACTGTCTCAGACATTTAAAAATACCTTCCAGTGTGAGTTGCTGCTTCTGTGGCAGGACACAGAATTAGATTATTGCTGTGAAACAGAAGGTTGTGGGTTTTTTCCAAAACAGATTTTGGTGGCCTGACTGCTAGTAACTTACAATGGAAGGTAATAGTGACAAGAAAAAATGCTTAATTATTTAAAGTCGTCTGATATTTTTACGGAGAACATGACAAGTGGATGAATTATTATAATCAGAGTACAAAATCTGACATAACTGAAGCAAATGTCATGTTTCAAAGGTACTGGTACACTTTATTTGTAAATATCTTTCCATCTGCGCTTTCAAAAATGTTTTAAAGTAATATGCACTGATGATAGTTTCAACAGATTACTTAGAAACAAAATTCTAACTTCTGTTTGCTTATTTACATGGAGGTGGAACTTAAAAGTAGTTCTATCTTAGATATTTTGCACTAAAATTTTGTTGGAATGCCCTGACCCCTGTTTAATGTTTTGTACCAATTCTGAGTGCTCCCTAGTTTCTTTACCAGCTGCTACAGTATTTTATTTCTTACTTCTCTATGGCAGTGACCTGTGCGAGGTAGGAAACATTTTGGCTGCAAGTACAATAAACGTTATTCTTGTATGCTACACTAACCCTTCTATTGATGTATTTTTCTGCTTGCTGTGCCTTGTTCTGGCTTTTTGTGCTAATAAAGTACAGTATGTTCAGTGTTATACTTGTATATCTGCTCTGTTTTTATATAGTCACATAACTTGTAGCAGTTAAATTAATTTTTAATAGGCTTTTCTTAGTATTTAGGATAGGTAATGCACAAGTACTGTGCAGTTGAGTATTAGGTGGTCAGCACACCTTATTCCTGGTTTTTGTTAAAGCAACTTGACAATGTACACCATTGAATAATGTTTCTGTAGTCACTGCAAGGTAGTGGACTTGTCTGCAGGCATAGAGCATTTTACAGGTTTTTGTAATGCAAAGGATAAATGTTAAGCAAAAAGCGTTCTAAAACATTATTGATTCCCTGTAATGGTTGCTGAAGGTGTTTCAGCTTCTTGTATAGGTAACTGCTAAGGTTAATATTTTGATACTCCCCACTGAGGAATGCTTATTCCTGTAAATTGACAGTACAGCAGTGGCATTTGTTCACTTTTAGGCTATTTTGATAAATAGATGTACACACAAGCTGGCCAAATGTCCTGTTTTTACCAAAGAATACTGTCAATTTATGTTGGGGTATTTTTTTAGTTAAAAAAAAAAAACAAACTCAAGAGTGGAGAGGTGCAATTTTTGTTCTATCAAATATTTATCCCAAGCTATGATAAACCAAAGTATTTGACAACTTCATCTGAACCTAAGTAATGTATACTTTTATGTTGTAAAGCCTAAAGCTTTTACATCAATGGTGTTGTCATTATTCCTGAACTCACAATGCACCTGAAGAGGAGTGATTTAAATAATTTTGTAATGACTGGAACAGCACTACATAAAAGCTCGTACTGCGAGGGGTTAATCTGAAGCACCCAGAAAGCACTTTAAAACGTGTTTATATGCTTGTGGAAAGTTTGTGATCCTGTTATGCATTCTTTGTAGTAGATTATCTTCTTTCATGTGTTAAAAGACTTCAACTGTTAAAATGGAACTTTGTTTAGAATATGTAAATACTAAATTTATGTAATTATGTGTACAATTGTGCTCTTGGTCTCTTAAGTTTTGAATTGTGTATGTGTCATTGGATATGCAACTCTTGGTTTAAAATCTACTCTAAGCATAAAAAGAGGAAAAAGTCACCAGCATGAAATTGCACCTAAGTGTACCTTCACTGTGTCGTTCTCACTGTTCCCTCAGTCGGATCTGAATGCCAGATGAGTTTACTTAAATTCTTGCTTTCAATATTAGTGTCATACAGTCAGCCTGCAACCAAGCTTTGTCCCAGTGTAGGGACCTGTTTTTCATTTACACTCATTGCAGTTGCTTGTCATGAACTAGCTGTGACATTGTCAATGTGGTCAGGAATACACATTCATCTAATTTTTAATCATGTGGAATCTTTGGGAAAAAAAAAAAATAAAAACCCCAAACCCTTATCTCAGAAAGTTTGCTCTTGCTTTTGTATAAATAATCTTTATGGAGAAATTTGCTCCCCTAAAACACAAAAAAGGAATGATCTATTTCTCTACAACTTTTTTAAAGCTCTGCTTCACTGAAATATACAGAATAATTTGCTAGTGTACTTATGCTAAAATGAATCACTTTTTAAATTTTGGTGGACTTGAGTGTTGACTATTCCAGTTGCAGTGTATTGCTTAATGAATACATTTTCAGTTCTAAAGGCATTAAAATGCTAGTAGGTGGAGAATGCAAATAGTTGATTTCTCATTTGTGTTTCTCATTCTGGTTTCATTTAGAAAACCTTAAACGTCTTAAAAAGGTGCACAAACCACAGCTTTATTTTTTTTTTTAATTTAACAATAGGATTCAATGTAAAAAGGTACACTTGTATTATTCCAATTTAATTTGGTTACATGACAGATGAGTTTTTGAGCCTCAGTCTTGTCAATTGGTTTTTTGAGGTGATTCTCATTTCAGCAGAAAGAGCTATAGAAAGTGCTTACTCTGTAGGAGGGTTTTGTGAGGAATCTTACCAAAGGTATTTTATGTTCCTGTGGAATTGGAGAAAGGAAAATATTCTATATTTTGAGTATCCAGGAAGGGTTTATGTGTTTAGAATCTCTTAGCAGTTTTATCAGGTCTATGGTGTTTATCAGTTTTAAATGCATAGCTCTTCAAAATACTTGTAAGGCAAGTACATTTGTCCAGATAATTTACTTGTCAGAATGGAACTTGTGAAGAAAATAAGTTACTAATTAATGTTTTGCATTTATGTACTTTTAAATTTTATTCGCGTTTGAAGACTTGCTGCTTACAAAATAATAGTCCTTAAATCAGAAGCATAGAGTTGTGAAAAGATGTGTCTGTTTATCTGTAGTGTTTGACAATATGAAGTCAAGCCTTACAGATGTCACTCAAATCCTTAAGTCCCTATTTATCTTTAAGGTTCGGCACTACTTAGAAACAAGCAAAGGTTCTGAGTTTCTGTAGTAAAAAACCTGTTTGCTCTAGTCTCCATGTGCAAGCCAAACTATTTGCAGAATGCTTTAAATTTTTTCTCTGCTGCAGAATTGCATGTAAGACAGAAGTTGTCATTGTCAGAAGTTGCTGAGTGCCAGAGAGATATCTGCAGGCATCATGGTTATTTTTTATTCCAAAGTTATCTTGAAAGACAGTATTTAATGGAAATATATGAACTGAATCTTAGCTGATTCTTTTCTAAAATAGGTTTTCTCCATTTAAGACATTTTAAACTAACATTTAAAATTATGAAAGCACTTTTTGACCCTCATTTTCTGAAAGTTTTGTTGTGAAGTGGGCATGTATGTGCCAAACCTTAGTCTGCAAGTATCTGGCACATGTATATTTATATGTTAATAAGATGCCTCCAAGCATGTTTACATTCGTGGTCTTTTTTTGAAGCTACTGAAGTACACCAATATGGCGAGCATTAATGTATTGGAATTCTCAAAATTCTGTCTGTTTTCTGTCTGTGTATGGCATGCTTTGCAATTAAAAGGACTATTTTATTTGTATCTTCACCTGCACTTACATATTATGACCAGTTGATTGGTGTGTTTTTTCCTGCTGTTGTCACACTTATCTAAACAGTTGTCTCTGGACTGTGACCAAAGGAGATTTTTCATACCTGTTTATTTTTAAGTAGAAATCAAATCAGTTGGCTTTTAAAGTATTAATTCCTGTGGAGCGTGGTATAATACTGCTAATTATTCTTTTCCTTTTTGCAGTATTCATGTACGGAGAATCATTTAGCTTGACCATGAGTTGTATCTGCTGAATGTAGTTGACTTTAAATGTCTGAATTTTAAGCATTTTTTTTAAATTGAAAATGCTTCTGATGAGGACTTTGAAAAGAAAAAGGTTTGATGTTTTTATGTCAAAATACATAAAGTGAATGTTTTGCAATGAGATAAGAATCTTTTGAAGATGCTTTTTAGACATTTTCCTCTGTCACTGTCTTAAATCAAGACTCTTTAAAAAACAAAAATCAAAACCCAAACAGTCTCTTGATGACTTAAACCTTACAATCTTTTGGAAACTGAAAAGAAATCTGGTGCTTTTACTTAATTTGCTTGCATATTGCTAGACTAATTTAAGAATAGTTGTTTCAAGAAGCAAATTAAATCTGTTATTTCAATGAAGCATTGCTATTCGTGATTTTATAAAATATTCCATTTGCAAAAATTGTCTATCAACAGGATGTTAACCTGATACTGTATTTGTTGTTATCAGGGTAAATATTGTATGTATGCTTTTCGAGCTGAGTAAGTGTTCACTTTGCAAATTTGCATTAAGGCTACAGCTATTACCAGCAAGGTTCCCTAGGGCTAGCACAATGAGTTTATGAGCTGAAGCTCCTGGTGCTTGACCCCTTTTTGTCTACAGTAGTAAAAAAAGTGTGTAAGTCTCTGCAGTACAGCTCGTGTTACAAATTTCCATGTTAAGCACACAGCTATGCTGACAAGCAGAAACATATCTGAACTTGCTTGTCTGGAGTAAAGCAACCTCTGACTTCTCAGCAGGAGCTGTAACTTGGTGGCACGTTGGCAAAGAGGAAGCAGAAATAGGTTTTGCTCTTCCCTGAGCAGCTGTTAAACTGAACGCGGTGTGTGCTTCCTGTGCGGTAGGGTATCTGAACTCCTTAGAGCCCTGAGAATTTTAATAGCATTCAGAAGATACAGAAGCACTTGGCTGCTTTGCCACTTCTTGCTTTCGTACTTGTAGTTTTGCAAAAGCTTGAAGAGATATATTTATTAAAATTGGATCTATGTAGTCACCAACTGTATAAGCACTGCTTTGTAATATCTTTATAGAGATCTCAAATTCCTACACAATTATATTTAAACTGTTTTGGGAAAATGAATAATGACACTGTGGGCACAAATTAATTCAGATTGCACTATAAACTTTCTTACCAGAAGCCTTCATTCTTACAAAGAACTATGCGATCCCTACACAGAAACTGTAGCTTTGGTGGTGCGCTCTTTGGTAGATGTCCAAAAAAGTGGCATCCAGACGGTCCCTGGACCTTTTCTGACATTCCAGTTGAAGGGGCCTGGCAGGCCCGCGGGGCACTCGAGGAGTTGGCTGGCAAGCACGCCAGGCCGAGCGTCACCTGATGCCAGCACCTTGTATAACTCTGCTGGTTTAGGTCTCCCCAGCTTAGATGTCTTTTAACTCACTGCAGCTTAAATGTTTCTCCACCCTGCCTAATTTGTCTTTGTTATTTGGTTGCCAAACTGTCTTGCATCTTAATAGAGTAAGAAAATAATGCGATTTATGGCTACCCAACCAGTGTATTAAGTAATAGATGGCTCTGTCTTAATAAACGGGGTATAAACTGCCATATCGTTTTCTTTTTATATTTGTTTGGGAGCAAAAAGTTGTGGGTTTAATGAGTTTATTTTAAGTCCATGCTGTAAATGTGTAGTTTTACAAATATTTAGTTGCACATGTCAAGAACAATAAGTAATCAGTAACTCAGGTTAGAGTTCTTTTCTGTTTCATCTAAAATACTTGAGTGAAGAGATCCACAGTTGTTATCTTCAGAAGTTTTATCAGTCTCTGAAATTCATCAATTAGTTTAGCGAGTTTTCACTTAAATCACTTAAAGTGTTTGTCTCTCCAGCTGTGGGCTAAGGACATGTTTTTGTGACATAGATGTGTCTTCTAGAGCACAGCCCCCACGAGCACAAGCTCAGGCACAGATGTAGATGTCATCCTGTAAACTGGGAGCATTTCTCCTCTGTGCCTGATGGGAGCCGCTCCGAAAGCAAATTAGTGCAAACCCTATAGCTAATTATGAAAAGTGAGCAAAATGCTGCTGGTGAGCAGTTATAGCTGGGCACAGCAACAACCATGTGACAAGCTGAAGAAGTGTTGTGGGCTGCTCTGTGGAACTATTTTGGGCTTCTTAATTTGTTAATTATGTATTTTCTGGACCACTGCTCCTAAAAATACATTTAGTCTAGGCTTCATTGGAGTATTTATAGCTCATCACTGGTGAACTAATAGAAAACTGAAACCCTGAAAACAAACCATGTGTTTTTGGCTGTTTTATATAATGATCACCCTTGTAATTTTAGCTTCATTGGTACATGGAGAAGCCTATGTGGCTTAAACTCCCCTGAAATAAATCCATAATTGATTAAGAAATGAAGGTTATGGAAATTGATTTGCCTGTTGTAGTGGTGGGTTTGAAATATTAATCTCAAATTCTGTAAAACTTACAGCAGATATCCCAATATTATATTAAGTATTTTATGTATTTAGCTAAGGAAAATACAGGCACAGTAATACTTCAAAAGGGTTTCAAAACACCACGTATTCTGAAGCTACAGTTCCTAAAATCACTATCTTCTGCAAAGGGAAAATTCCCTTTCCTAGGGAAGGGAATTTTAGGAGTCTCTTAGAAAGCTGTTGTGTTGTGACTTCGCAGGTATCTAGAAGAGAACATGTCAGTATATAGAATAGATGTAGGAGAGGCTCTGCAAAGAACTTGTCTGTTACACTAGCACAAGTTGTGCAGAGCAGAATCCGTTCCTATAGGGTTTTTCTTGGGCTTCTAAGTGTCCAGTAAGCATTTATTTACCTAGATTGAATGCAAGAGTTCTCAGCACAGTATAGATTGCTGCCACTGAACACAGAGGACCTGGACAAACGAATCCATAAGAAAGGTTTGTGTTGTAACTTCACCTCTGAAGCAGCTGGTGGTGTGAGGAACATTAGGGTGGTTTCACATCTGAGCTTTCCAACATCTGATAGCTTGGGCGTGGATGAAATAATGTTGGCATGACCTGCTTAGAAGACTGTTTTCACTTCACTCTCCCATCAGATGTTGTGGGGTATCTGGGAAGTCAAAGTTGTAAATCTTCAATGGAGGTTTCACAGCTTCTCCTAAAAGGTTACCAAATGAATAAAAATTGCTATTTACAGGGTTTCTGATCTTCAGAATAGCATTAGTTGTAGCTCTCATCTATTACTTTAGTAGGAATACGTAAATTCATCTTGATTTCAAGAGTGGGACAAAGACTTCACAAGACCACAAAGAACTGCTTGGAATCTGGCTGGACGTGGGGCAAATGGGATGTGCTGTGCTGCTGCTCAGGTTTCCCCTTCGTGGAAGAAGAACAATGAGACTTGATTCATCTATGAAACAGTTTGTGCTCTAGTGAGGAGCATCACGTGTGTGACACTCTCCCTTCAGCGAGTGGTAGAGCTGAGGTAGGTGTGTGTATCTGCACTGCAGTGTTTTTGCTCAGGGATGGCTGACATGACCTACATGATACGCAGAGATGCAGTGGTGTGGCACTGAGTGCCAAATGCCCTTTATGGCTTAACCCACCCTTTGTTAAGCCATACTTTGGGTTTTCCTACATAAAGTGGCATTTGCTCCTTAGAAGCTCTGTTGTGGAGACACTGGCTTTTGACTCCTTGCTTTTGTAATTTTATTTTTTGTGTCCAATCTGATAAGGCTGATAAACCTACAAGCACTGTGTGAGGAGAATTTCCTGGCATGAGCCGAGGAATTGCTGAGATTGTTATCATTCTGTACTACAGAAGCACCCTGTTTTATTTATACACCGTTTGTCTTCAGTTTCATTATGTGCCAAGAGGAAAAAAGACAGACTTTCCCTTCAAGTGGTTGCTTGTATAACCATTCATACTATGGGTGTGCGGACGCCTTGATACTTCAGCTAAATTTCTGCCCTAGAAGTGCTTGTGACGATGCTCTCCTTCCCTCCACCCCCAGCCTTGGCACACGCTGTGTACTCATGGTTGGAGGACGCTTTCATCCTTATTCTTCTAAACGTCCATTTGAGCCTGAACTATCCAGCTTTTCTTTTAAACTGCATGTTTGCTTTCCTGACTTTGTGGGCATGGCTTTGCATGGAGGCTGTAGCTTAAACTGTTCCAGATGTGGTGGAGTCAGTGCTGACCATCAAATGAGTGCTGCCAGTGTTTATGCTGTTCAGGAAAAAGCCAGTGTGAAACATGCTGTGAGGAGTGTTTTAACTCAAGTGTTTGCAAGAAACAGCAACAACTTCAGCACTTTTTTTTTTTTTCTAAGTGATTTTAGCTTCATCTTTATTCCCTACTTAAAGGAGTCTTTATCTATATTCTCAGTCACCTCAGCTAGATTTTTGTTTTGCTTGTTTGTTTTGTTATATTGGAAGGTAAAGGAAAAGAAAGGGAAAAATGCTTGTAAATAGTTCCAGCACAAACGTCGAAAGAGCTATTTCCAAGACTGATATCTGTGTCACTTTAAGACCTCCTTAAATTCTCAGGTGTCTGGTATCTGGCTGGAATTTAAGACTGGCACTGGCTCCAGAGATACAGTTGCCCAGAGAGGTCGAGCACTGCCCTGAAGCGCTACTTGGCTGCAGCCCTTGGTGGATGCCTTGGAAGTCACTTTCCAGCAGGTCATCACTTGCCACATGCACTGTGTGCTTCACAGGCACTGGTGCCCTCCAGAGCTTGCCCTGAGTCCTGCTTTCTGGCAGTTTTAACTTCTTCACAAATGTTCCATTCTAATCCTTATGCTCCTCCCAGGACCAGTGCTACCTCATGAAACAGCCTAAGATGGTCTGAGGCTCTGAATGTGGCTCAATCTTCCTTTGCTTCCTTGGGGATACCTGTTGTAGGTGGAAAGAGAGGGGGTTAGGCACAAGAGTTGATTCCCATTTCAGACTGGCCAAAGAATGGATCTAGTGGCCAACCTTGCTTTCCATGCCCTGTATTTAGAGAGCTTTTACTACCCTCCTTTAGCCAGAAGTCTTGGGGTGACAGGAGAGAATCTGACTTGGCTCTTGCCTGAGTAAGCCTACAGACCAAATCCCTCCATCCTAATAGGGCCAGTTCTGGCATCTCCTTCATCATGTACAAGGTAAGAGATTGTGCCCATCTGCCTTGGTTAATAGAACTGAGCTCTCCTCAGGCTGCCTTTTCCCAGAGTACAGAGATAATGTCTGTACCTGTATGATGAGCAATTTGCACTCTGAGCAGTGAGCTGTCTACAGCTTTGTGTAAAGAGAATTTCGGTAGTATAATTGTCCCCCCCCCCCCCCCCCCTCCCGCGCTGGGTTGTTTCAAAGGGCTCCTCTTGGTTTTCTCAAAACACTGTCTAGTCTTACTATGTCCATTTTAACTTGACTCAGTAATAGCTTATAATTTGTTGTGGTACAGCAAGTTTTGCCAAAAATAACTAAGCAATTAACTAATCAGTAACAATCAAGTAGACACCGATCAACACTATGCTTCAGAGTTGCTCACAGTCTTTTAAATCAGCATCTCCACTCAAAGCTCTATTCATTGCCCTTAGTCATATGGTCCTCAGTGTTAAATCATGACTTTGCTTTTCTGTTGGGAGATACCCTAATTAACAGCAGCAATGAATGCTTAAGCCAAGTAATTAGATTTTCTCCTTCAAGTTTAGTCATCACTTCTCTGCAGGGACATGTTCTTCCCTTTCCTTTTGGCACACTGTTTGATGTCTGAGCTTCTTAGTAAAAAGTTGTTTGTGGCCATCTTTGCTGCTCAAACACTGTTTTTCTCCTCCATCCTTCAATGGTTAGAAACTTTATGGATTTAGAGACATTTCCTTTAATTTTCTTTCAATTTTCATCTCTATATGTTATTTTAAAACCTCTTTTCTTAGCCAGTATTTAAATTGGATTGGACATCTGTGAAGATCAGATGGCTGAGCCCATAGCAACCGTTCTGCTGGCTGTCAAATTGATGACAAGGGTGAGCAATGCATGCCCTTCTAGCTGCCCTCCCTGCACTGCCTCTCTCTTGACAAAACTGCCTTTTGCACTTGCTTTACTGTTTTATCTGAGTTTGGTTTGTGCTAATTACCGTTTTTTCCAAAACTATACATATCTGAATCATCTAATTTTATCTTGGAGATTGAGGAACCTTTTGGTTTTCTGTTTGAACAGCATGAAATTCTTTGGGACTGCCTTCCACAATATAAGTCCAGGTCTCAGCTCTTGTATCTAAAGGTTGTGGAACCAAAGAGCTGGTTGTTACACCGCCTATAATGAAAGTGAGAAGATGAAAATATTAAATGTGGTTAAAATGCCACTCAGCAAAGCTTGGACTACTCTGGTGAACTGGGTAATGAAAGCAGCTACCTGGAAGTGTGGTTGCATCTTTACTAAGGAGTGTGCAGATGTGAGCTTTCAGCAGAACAGTGCCCTGCTCCCCTCTCTCCAAGGGACTGCAAAATACTGCACCTCATCATTTATTCAGATTCCAGTGATAGCAGGGTTGTCTAACAAGTGGAGTGTCTGTGGAAATTGATGTTGCTCCTGTAAAAATGATGTTGTGACCCCTTGTGTAGTGAATATGTGCTTTAACAGACATATACTTTTTATGGTTAATTATCTGAAAAAATTTCAAGCTTATTGAAGTTGTACTTTGGGAGGATGTTTCTATGTGCCAAGCCAATCTCTTTGCATGGATGATGAAAAGATTGAAAGACTTTAGGCAAATGCCTTCACATAAAGGTTTTTGAGCTAATCAGTAAACATGCAAAAGAAATTTAAAACCTTTTACAATGTGTTTATGTACAGAATGACCTTCAAAGTCCTACAGCTTACTTAACTTGTGCGTATGTATCTCTGTCATGTCTCCATCCAAACTTACTGTGCAGTTGGTGGTCAGCATAGACATTAGGGGAAAGTTAGAAGATGTGCTTGGCATATGTGTGATGGGTTATAGAATCATAAAATAAGATTGAGTTGGAAGTGACCTGTCAGGATCATTGCATTCCAGCTCCTGTTTAGGTCAACAGGTATTGGAACCCAGGTTAAAAATGACAGGGCTGGGATTCCTCCTGTATGAGATCCAGACCTGGATCAGCATGTCACGTATGATTTTCTGTAGGTGAGCTTGTAGATCTAGAAGTACAGAATTTGAAGCTGCAGGTTTTAATCATTTATGTGTTTTGTTTTGATTAAATTGGTTTATTCTACAGTGATTAAATGCTGTTGTGTGAGATGAGAAATTAGAATGAGTTTACAATGGGGACTTAAGGGAAAACTGTGAGGGGCTGTTTTGATTTATTGTGAGAACTTGAGGAGGCAGACTCAGAAACAGTGGACTGGGTTAGGCAGCACTGCCTGTGTGGTGGAGGGCTGGGAAGCATTCATGGAATGCACCCCCAGCCCTAGCTCTCCACTCAGCCAGCCTGTGAAATTATTGCAGCTTTTGAGCTGTGCATTTGAATGTTGTTTGCACGGAAGCTGCAACATAGGGAAGGGTGGCCACAGATAGTGCAGGCTCACCTCTTTCCTCAAAATGTCCCACAGCATGGCCCTGAGGCCACAGCTGCTCTGCTGGACTCTCTCTGTAAGGCCAGGGTCTTCCAGGAACACAGTTGTGCTTTGTTCAGTGTTGGAATTAGATCACTGCTCCAAATAAGAGATTTCTTGTTGTGTATTTGTGGAAAGAAAGTTTGAGTCTCCTTTATTCCTTGCTTACTGCATCTGGCTTGGGATCCAGTGCTGTTTGGTGGCCTGTTACACTTGCCTGTGTGCTCACCCTCTGTCATATTATCGCGCAGTGTGCGGGCTGAGTCAGCTCACTCTTTGTCCTCAGCAACCAGCCTGGGAGAGAGTGCCAGTGTTCCCTGTTGCTCCCAGGTCTTCCATGCGTATTTGCAGTCAAACTTTTTTAGGAAGAGACCTGTGGTCATCCTGGAGCATGTTTGCCAAATGGCCATGGCAAAGGCCTCATGCGCAACTCGTGCTGTGGCAATATTGAGATGGCCAAAGGTTCAGCCTGCCGACTTCCAGCGAGGGGAACCAGCTGCAGGGGCATCACAGGTAACTGTCCATTTTACAGATATCCCAATATTTGGTGTATCGGGACACACCTCAAAGATCACAATCCCAGCAATTGCTTGTGCAACAGAAAGGCTCTTCAGCTTCTCAGAGATGATTAAGATGGGCTGTGTGACCACAGAGCACGGTAATTCATTTACACGTGTTGTCACTTGAATGAGGTCCTGTATGTCTCTGTGTCTCACGTGTATAATTGTGATTAAAAAGGTAGACATATTTAAAAACTAACTTGAATTTTTTTTTTGTTGTTTTTTTTTTTGTTTGAAGCTGGCACAGAGACAAACTGTAAGTAATTCACTGCCTTTTCTTTCCTATCGTGATGGTTGAAATTTAATAGACCAGACCTGCTGTTCTGATGATGATGCTTGGTCACTGGGATTTTTTGGGTGGTTTTGGGCTTATTTTTTTTTTTTTTTTTTTGGTTTTTTTTTTTAGATTTGTTTTTAAATCTATTTAGTTAAGATTTCTGTAGCATTTACTTTGTCTGAAACTGTTGAATTGATACATAGGAGAAAACCTGTGGAAACGGTTCTTTTAATATTACAAATTAATATACATTATGATGTTAGCATTTTACACTGCAAACTGGGACATACCCACATTCCCATTCCTAATGGGACTACTCATTTTGGGATGGAATCTCCTATTTATACCAATTTATTATGAGAAACAGTAATGTCCCTTAATGGCAAGACCTGAAAGGTCTATCATGTGTGAAGAGACACATTAAAAGAGTACTGTAGTGTTCTGAGCTACAGAACATAACGAAAAGCCTGTTAAACAAAGAATTTTTCTGTTATGAGAGCTAGAGATAATGGTCAGAATAGGCATGATATTTAAATTAAATTTTGTTTGTGATAATGAAGGAAGTCAGACTGATCTAATGTTTGTTACTTCTAAGTACAAAAATCTCCAATAGTGTGTTTTTCAAATTTGAGAATTTTTTTAGAAAATAAAAATTTAAAGCAATGTGCATTGTTTGCAGGCTTTTAAAGTCTCTTCTGAAGCTAAATGCTGCCAACAGCTTTCTGCTGTTTTCCTAAATTCTGAGATAACTCAAATCTGCAAACACCCAAGCTTCTTTGAGAAACTTTAACAGGCACTGGTGACTGCTGAATGGGTGCAGACTTTATTGCTCCAGCAAAGTCAGTCTGTTACCACAACACTCTAGGGAACTTGCTTCCCCTTGGTGCCTTGGAACTAAAAACTCCAAGTTTTCTTTGTTTGTTGGCTGTATGATTCTAGCAGGGTAAAATCTGGACAAAACTGATAGGAGAAAAAAGGCCCAGCTTGTACCTAACAGCTTTTTGAGTTGTTAGAAGTAGTAAGCTCTCCAAAGAGATAATTTCACTATCAGAGGATACTGGCAAGCATCATCATATACATAAAACTGTTATTTCAGGCTGTTCCTCCTTGCCACACTCAGTTTAACTATTTAAAACTGCTAAACCCCAAAATGTTGGGGCAGTTGCCCACTAGACGAGGAACACTGCAGCTTAGCTGGCCCAAGGACATCAGATGTAATTGTTTCTTGCTCTTAATCCTTTCCCTTGATACTCTCCATCTGATCCACAGAGTAGGTATGGGACATTTTTTTTCTCTGTGGTGTGTCTGCTGTACGCCTCTGAGTGATCATCCTGCTGTGAAGGTTTCATGCCAGCCCCATCCAAGGAGTTCCCAGATGCATGTCAGGAAACAAGTCAAGCACAAGACTTTGCTTCACTGCTCTCATTGTCATGGGAGCCTTGAGCCACAGTTGCTGTCAAAGGTTCTCTTCACTTGATTTAGGAATTTACTTCAACGGTTGTTTTTTTGCTGCTTCCCAACTTCTGTGCATTAATTATATTCTTTAGAAAATTGTAATTCTATCAGTAAGTTTTATTCCCCCTTTAAATTAGAAAGGAGGAGATAGATGACATCAGGGCTTGCTGAATGGACATTTAGCATGGGTATGACCATATCACAGGTCCATAGCCTGCTCTGACAGTGAAGGTCTTAAAGTCTCATCTATAACACAAATGATTAATGGCTGATCAATTTTATAGTACAGACTTCTAATATTGGAACCTAAATGTGTCAAAACCCATCATTTCCCTTTCAGTTGAACATGTACAGCTGTTGCAAACACTGCTGCATGCTGGTACCAAAAAAATACCACATTTTTCTTCTACAGTTTGAATGGGAAATAATTTGTGGTTTCTTAGATGCCACTTTGAAGCAGCAAGTTTTTATAGCTGGCTGACTTTAATAACTGTAATTGTGCATGCAGTCCTGCTCCAGCTGTGCACCAGGCACCATGAGTCACTGTCCAAACCCATCCCTTAGGTTCAAACAGCTCTTATAGAGAAGATTCTAAAATACTCCTGAGTATGTTCTGCTCCGTTATTGGGAAGTCCCCTTATGGTCAGGCAGCTATGTTGTGGCCATTTTAGATGGTTTTCCTGGAGTTTGCATAGGCATATCCTACATTGCAGGCTCCCAAGTCAGACCTGGGAGCAGAGGAGCAGACTGTCTCCAGGGGAGCATTGGCCAGGCCAGGGATGGGCATATATGGTGATCTCATCCCACAGCATAGCAGACAAAAGCGTGTTGGCCACTGTGTTTGTCACCAGTGTCATCCTGGTCCTTCTCCTGAGGGCACATGCTAGCCTGGGGAGCCTTTCCACCGCTGCTGCTCACCCCCTTGTGGCTCTTTGCTCTGCTTCTTGTTGCTGTCACTTCAGCATTTTTCCTAGTAGGTTAATTTGCTATAAACATCAACCAAGAAATCCAGGAATTTGTCCACTTTGTCAGAAGAAGCTACAGTTTAAACGCTCTTGTATTACATTTTTATAAATCATACAAGTCTCTATAAATTCCTTTCCATTTGCAAAACTCAGATAAGTTTATTAAATAGCTCAGTTTTGCTTGGTGTAGCTGTAAAAAATAAAGAAACTGAGGCAGAAAAGTGACATTCACTTCATCTTGCTGAGTGGCCTGTAAGGAGTTTATTCACTTCCAGCTCTCTTTGCAGCAGCTTTTGCCATGCTGTAAATAAAGTTCAAATACTTAAATATTTTTTAAATTCCTTTAAAACAATTATAATAAATGTCTTCCTCTGTCATACATTCCCTGCCCACATAGCATATTACACGTAGCTGGAAGGTATAATTAGAGATCCCTGTTGAGGCACCTGACTCATAGCACCTTTAGCTTTCCACCATAAATAGGCATGTTCAGCTGAGATCGCTCGTGACGTGATGCCTCAGCCTGTGCGTAGAAGGCGCCCTCTGCTATGGATCTCTAGGGCAGATTTCAAAATCAGACTTCTTTTCCACAGCAAAAGGCCATTTGACTGATTCCCAGCAGATGGTTGCACAGGCTTTGGCCCTCAGCCTGGCCCTCAGCCTACTGCTGGTTTCATCAGGTGGGGTGAAGGTCGCCTTCAAGTCAAAGCAGCCATGAGACATCCTCTAAGTGAAGCATGGTGAGACTCGGGGGATCTGTCTGTGTCAGCTTTGCTGGAGGCCAGCTCTCATTCTCTGCTCTGAGAGGTGCTTGGTGGCAAAGCACTGGGTCTGTGTAAACCAGCTGACCATACTGAGAAATCAGGCACGTGGGTCTGATTTCCTTATGTGCTGAGGCATGCAGGAGGTGGGGAGAGAGCTGTTTGAAGGTATCTCAAGGAGCTGGGTCTCCAAATGCACTCAGTAATGCTACTACTGCCTGTAGCATGTATTTGAACTTGCAAATACAGGACTTTGTACAAGAAATGTCAAATCTCCCTTGGGAACATGGCTGAGGTGCCGTGTGGGTTATCTGATGCTTTGGGAGGTCCTCTATTGTATGTGTGTGAATTGTACCAACTGAGTGGGATGGTTTTCCAGCAGGATCAGACTTAGGAAAATCCACTGTGCAGCCATGAGAAATATCTGGAGTAAGACTTTCCAAATTTTTATAATACCCTTAGCAGTAGCAGGTTACATAGCATATATGCATATGCATATACTATAGCATATATGCACCCCGGATTCCCAGTTTCCTGGTAAGCCTGAGTGGATGTACTGCATAGGGGTTCCAGTCAGTACTGGACACACTCTGAAGTCCTGGGAAAACATGGAACAATAATCATATTAATATTTTAATATTAATATATTTCTCTGAATGGAAAAATATATACTCAGCATTCTCTAGGAAAAATTATAGTTGACCTATTTGTCCACCTCTGCATCTGCATTGGTTAAAAAGCCAGTCCCATACACTTTCCTGAGTGCTGTGAAATTGTATAGTTCATCAGATCTGACCCAGTCTGTAAAGAAATGTTTACTGTAGACTCTCAAGACATTATCAGCAGTCCTGGAAGGTTGCTGAGCTTGATGTCTCTCGATTGACAGAATGAATCCACATAGGATGCAGAGCAGGATGTGGTTTCTCAGGCAGAATAGCGACATTCTTGAAGGAGGCTACAGGCAGAGGGAATCTTAATGTTAGTTATTAAACACGGAAACATTTATCTGCTTATGTAACTCTTAGAAGGGAAGACAAACATGGTCATTCTGTGCAGTCCTCTGTTGAAACATTGTAATAATTCAAGTTGTCCTTCAAACAGCAAAGTGGCAGCAAGTGTCACCTGGAAAAAATTAAGTACTGGGGAGACTTTACACTCACAAATGGCTTGACCATGTATCACAGTCTCCAAAGCTACACATAGAAGTCAAGGGATTTCTCTAACATTAGAATGGTATTTGTTTGGTCTCAAATGATGGGTTTTTGCAGATTAGCAATCTATCCAATGAATGATATAATAAGATTTTGTCTAGCAAAACCTGCTACCAACATTTAAAAATATCTACCAAATCTTCTTCCCATTAAATTAGTCTTGTTAAAATTGTCTGTTCCAAACGGAACAATATTTTACTGTTCTTGGTTATGTGGTTTTCCTCCTCAGATTTCTGTGAAGCATGTGTTTCACAAAGCATATTGAAGTTGTCTCATGGGCAAAAACATGTAAACATCAGGCATGTAATTTTCTTGAAATCCCCTGCAAAATGGCTGGCCATGCTGCCTTAACCATTCAGAGGCATAAGAGGAAAAAAGGATTTTGCAGGCACTCCACGCCTGGGTGCGTGGAAGAGCTGAGATGTGCCTGTGGCTCTGCAGTCACCCATCAGAAAGTCACCCAAATGCTTTTTATGTTTCAGTTTCCTCATTTGGGAGGCAATTTCTGTGTAAAGGATCTGGGTTCTGCTAACGAAAAATATAACACAAGGTCCATGTGTGGCTGGGTTGGCCCATACCTGTTTCAGCCATACCTGCTGCTGTGATGCATAATCCTGGTTCATGTTCCTGGGAAAGAGCATCCTGCAGCACTGTAGGTGGGAAGTTTCCCTCTTGCACTGGCTCCACATTGAGCACTTTCTTCTTAATGCAGACAGTGCACTTAAGGAGGACAAGCTCATTTCTTCCTTGCCTGATTGTTCAGGGTGAATCGTTAACCAAGCACTTGAGTGACAAACCAAAATTGTTTGTTGAGTGCCTTTTGCAGTCTGCATGGACACTTTGCCTTCTGCAGGAGGTATGGTTTGCTTCTCCCATGGAACAAAACCGCACAGACTCCCTCTGCTCTGCACCGTGCTTTAACCAGACCTGAAGTATGTATATAATAATACACAGATCTATATCTATCTACACATATATATGTGTGTGTGTGTGTACTGAAATCTATAATCTATATATAGATACAGAACTTCTATATATGTGTATAGGTTCTGTGTTGCTCCTGCTTTATGGGTGAGGAAAGGGAATGGTGTACATATCCTGAGCAAAGAAGTTAACTTTTCCTTGTACTCTTCCTTTGTAGCCTGTCAAGTCTTTTGGTGAGAGGAATAATAATCCTTCTCCTAGCAGCACTTCATGGACTGAAATGATTCTCTAGGATGATGATGACATGCCAGCTCTCAGTATATGGACATGAGTCCTGAGTTGCCACACATGGATACACAAAAGGACTGCATAGTGTGCTGAAGACTGGGGAGAAGATACCCTTGTGTGAAAGGTGGAACCTTTTTTTTCTAATGGCTACTTGGAGTGTTTCCTCCATAGATCTTTTTCCTTGTCTTGAAACCATTTCCTTGATGTGCTGGGCTGTAAATCCTTGAAGGAATAGCATGGTCTAGGTGGAGGTTGGTTGGCTTTGTCCTTTTTCCATGAGCCAAGACTGAAGAATTACTGAAATGTTGCAACTGTCAATCGGGTGAGTGCTTTCATTGTAAATCTGTAAATCCCCTTAACCCCTATTTGTAAGAGATAAATGGGAACCTGCAGCCCACCTACTCATGCCACTCCCATTCATGCTGGAGATACAACAGCAAATACTGATTCCTCCCTATTTAATGCAAAAGCAGTTATCTGCCTGTGTTCAAACTGCATTTCCATGACATAAGAAGAATTGTCTGGATAATTAACTAATACAGTTAAAACACATCACTTTGAGCAGATGTTCTTGTCTGTGCTTTTGACATGAATGTCCTTGATTTTGCAGCAAAGTCAGTGAGTTGGCACCCGAATGCAAGGGCTTGGGTTTGTGAAGTTTTGCAGAATGGTGCCCTATATTTATATTTCTTTCAGAAACTCTCTTTATACTGTACACAAACCTCATTCAGAGAGTTTTACTAAGACAGCCTTCATTCAAGCCTTCATTATTAGGGGATGTCTACAATGCCATTGTCTGTTTGACATTAATTCTTCCAGCTGTGCATTTATGTATTGTAATTGCCCTGATTTATTTGGTCGCAGTTTGTCTTCTGCAGTGTCCTCATGCTGCTCAGCACTTGTGATGCTGATGTTGAACCTGGGCTGTGTGGCAGAAGAGGCTGTCCTGTATCAGAAAAATATGGGAATATATGGAGATGTCAGGAGGAATGCTGGTCTCTCCACTGACCCATGGCTCTGTAATTTCATCATCCAGCCATGGAGGACCTGTGCAGGCACAACTGGTCAAGGTAATGGGTGAGAACAAGCTGCAGCTCTGCAGGAGATAGGGACCTCTTGCCCACAGCAGGAACAGCAAGTAACTGCAGTTCTCAAAAGTCATTACTGGGTCCTTCACTGCAGTATTTCCTTGCCCTGTAATCTGGCCAGATTTAGGTAGGTTTTAATAGGGATAGACATGTTTCTACCACAAAGGTCACTTCTCTGCCAAATTTCAAAATTTCCCTTCTGAAGCTAGAGATCTTCATATAAAAAGTTGCCTGGATTTATTTAACATGTGCCAAGCAGTATATTTTTCCTTTAATAATATTCCTGGAAATGGCTGAACTGTTTTGGCTAAAGCAGATGCCGAACTGTTTGAAATTAAATTCTCAGTGCTGAAGTTTGGCAAAGTAGAGTATCATGCCATTTTGTTGACACTGGGGAAGGCTGAGCACCATGGCAGCAGGGAGGGGAGGTGGCACTGCTGGTCAGCAAACCAAGGAAACCAACAAGTGCTGCTTTTAGGAAACTGCCAGCTTGAAGCCAGTGAGGAACATCCTTGGGATCCTGCACTCTGAGTTTTGTATGTTCACCTTAAATGATGAACACAGAATGATGCCAGAGGCATCAGTGCTATGTTCAGTTACCTTGAACTGCTTAAATATGTAGTTTAAATTAGCCAGGCTCCTTTCTCCCCACCTGTATTGCTCCTGGGTTTTAACGCTGGATCTATATATGGAATCTATAGTTATGTATTGGAGTTTGGCCTGAAGTAATTCGTATTGCCAACTTGGTACTCTTTTTCCACCTTGGAAGTCCATCTGCAGAACCCCTCTATGCCAGACAAGAGATTTCCCCATAGATGTTTCACCATATAGTTATACCTTTTGTGTCAAAGCCTTACAGAGCTGTGATGTGAATGAGGACAAGGCTCCGTTCTTCTTTGCTCTCTGCCCTGTCTCCTTTCTCTGTATTTTAGGACCCAAGTAACAGGGGCATAAAACTCCTGTTCTGCATCCTGTTCCTGGATGCCTTATGATATAAATGGGCTGGGACCAGCCCCGGCACACCGTACCAAAGTTGTCTTTGTCTCAGACAATACTATTATTTTGGGGGTAGACACAAAGTTCCTGTCTCTAGAATTGAAAATGAATATAGGAATGACTGAAGAAACAAACCTGTTACACTCTTAAAAAATTGTGTGCTCATTGACCTCAGCACCTCAAACTGGATTTTCATGCTCTTTCCGAATTCTTGCTGTGCATGTCCTTTCCATGCCCTCACTACTCAGACTTCTTTTTTTTTAAATGATACCGGTACAAATCATGGGCCCAGCACTTCTATGAACTGCAGAGCTGTGAATATCTCTTTTTATGGATACAATGTGTGTGTGGTGTGGTTTTGGGCACAGGGTACATCAGTTTTAGAGTGAGGGTAATAATAGCCTCTAAAGATAATTTGAGAAGTTGCTTACCTTTCCCTAGGGAACAGGACATGTCTTTGTATTTCCACCTTCAGACACACAACCCACTTGTGGGTTTGACTGCATAGCAAATATAGTGTGAGAGTCATCCTTGCTTATGTAGACTTTTTTTTCTTCTTCTCCTTGCGGTTTTGCTTTGCCCTCTCAGTAGCTTTCTGCCTATTTCCTCTGAGGCTAGTGATTTCTTGGCAAGTTATTGTTCATGACCAAAGAAAGGTAGTGGGTAAGCAGCAACTGCTGTCTTAGGTAGCCCAAGTTGACCCTGCCACTGCTTTGGTAGGAGAAAGAAGCTGTTTCAGAAGAGCACAGCTGTCCTGGGCTTTGTGTACACAAGGGCTGTTCAGAGCAGCCCCTTGACCCCATGCTGGCTCTGTGACCTGTGCCACTCTGACTGATAACAGTGATCCCAGTTCGTGTTGAGGCTTTGTTCTCTGCTTCACAGAGAGAAACATTAAACTGCAGTGACTAAGTGCCTTTTCAAAGGCTACATAATGAATCAGTGAATGAGCCACTCCTAGCAGCTCCAGGCCCCCTTCTCTCTGCAGAACAATGCCTTTTTTCCTGTATGAAGATGTGCATGTAGTACAGGTTGCATATAGAATTATGTATTTCAAAATAAATTTGAATATTAATATTTATGTTGTACTGATGCCACTGTCCTCTAGGCTCTGTAAATAGCAGCACCACAACAATGTGGATTATTCCTTTTATGCAAACCCTGGCCAGTGAAATAGCTTGCCAAAATAAAATTGCTGCACAAAAGTTTGACAGCTACATTCATTATATATGTCAATCAAAGGATCCTAAAGGCTTTATTGTCCCTGTAAAGAGTCTGAACAATCTGCTAGCCAATATGCTGCAAAGCTATTTTCTCCCTACTCCTTCCATTTAAAAAATAGCCACCAATAATTTTTGACAAACCGTCTAAGAAAACTCCATGAGCAGCAAAGAAATCTTATGTTTTCTTGGGTATCTGTGGGTTGGAGCCTTCCACTCACTGGGCTCTGTCACTTGTCACAGTAGATGAGATCTGGTCAGAAACACAGAGCACTAAAATTCCTCTACAAAACCCAGGCAGGCTGGGGTCGTGGGGAGAGCATGGATGGAAAGTTATGCTAAATAGAAACTACTTAAATAGTTTTTGGTGAAAGCTTTTGGTTGCTTTGCTAGGTATCAGCCATGCAAGCTCCTCTGTCCCCAGTCTCCTCCAGGTTAGTCTAGGCCCGTTTTGATGAGCTCTCGCTCTCAGTAGACCACCCTCAGTTTGGGAGAGTGGGGTATGTGTATTTTGGTTTGATTCCCTTCCTTCCATTGCGCTCACTCCTGCCGGAGCCCAGCCGTCTATTACGGCTCGATGTGTTGTAGCCAGGTCAGGGGTCAGGTGGGAACGGGGCCGTGTCCTGGCAGGTGGGTCTGGCTGAGGGTAACAAGGGACTGGAGCATCTCATGTATGAGGAAAGGCTGAGGGAGCTGAGCCTGGTCAGCCTTGAGAAAAGATGACAGAGAGGGAACCCATCAAAATCTGTCAGTATCCAAAGGGAGAGTGCCAGGAGGATGGATCCAGGCTCTGCTTGGTGTTGCCCAACAATAGGACAAAAGGAAATGGGCAGAAACTTAGGTACAAGAAGTTCCACCTGAACATAAGTACAAATTTCTTTACTGTGTGGGTGACCAAGCACTGGACCAGATTGCCTTGAGAGAGATTGTGGAGTCTCTTTCTTTGGAGATATTCAAAAGCTGTTTGGATACATTCTTCAATAATCTGCTTTGGGGGACCCTTGCTTAACGGGGACCTAGATCACCTGGAGTGGTCCTTTTCCAATCTTAACCATTCTGTGAAAGTGTCACAACGTAATCTTGTGCCATGACAGACCATACAAAAGCTGATTTATGAGGGTGTCATAACTACCGTCTTTGTTCTGGGCTGGAACTTAGATTAAGTTTCCAGTTTCCAATTTGAAATATTTTGGAGGTTGGTTGTTTCCTTTAAGTGCTCAGCTTGGTTCTTAATGTGTGCTGGTGTATGGCTTTGCTCTCAGACCCTGGTCGTGCAGCAGCAGCAATACCTCAGGAGGTTACTTGCTGCATGCATATCTGCCTGTGCCCTTCTGACAGCTCCTTTTGGGATGAGATGCTGCTCTTGGCCTGTGCTGAAGGACTGACCTGAAAGTGTAAAGAATAGCCTTGCTCTTGTGTTTGGGGGTGAACCATGGGGATGCTCTGTGAGGATGCATGCAGAGGAGATATTGCAATAGGATTGCTGATCGTGACAACTAGTATTTCTACTGAAAAAGCCTGGTGAAAAAAAAATGGAAAAATGGAAACTTTCAAAGAATTGAGGTGTTAATGCATGTTCTGAGAAAGCTGTGCTGCCCACTCACCATCCCAAAAACTGTGTGACATTTCTCTAAGGTGCACTGCTTGCTGCTGCATCATGGGTATGTGTTTGATCACAGGCAAAATTAAACATGTTTTTGTCATCAGTGGACTCCACAAGTAACTTCAAGATACATAGGAGTAAAAAGTGACACTTCTCACAGTGTTAGAGTTTGCATGTTATGGTTGTTCTCTCCCCATGCAGCATTGTCCTCTTTTTGAGGTCCTGTACACAGCCCTTTTATTAATGTTTTAAATAATCATCACCCTTGTGGAAACGGCTTACAAGTCTTTTCAGTGCAATTTTATGGTGAGCACCAAATATTGTGCAACAGAGTGTTATCTGTGATAGCAGCTACCTTGCAACTGACAAATACCTTTGATTTCGGGTTTGCAGGACTGGACTGGGCTGAACATGGTTCAATGATGCTGACAGGATGCAAAAGGTTTTCTGTAAGCAGAGTGGACTCTGTGGGCTGTACATTTCTCACCAGTCCACCTCTGGCCAAGGACGTAGTTTGTAGTGTGTGGGTGCAATAATAAGGACACTGCAAACACTTTTCCTGCCGTGGTAGGGCTAGGAGATCCAGTTGCTATGCTTTGGTGCTGTACATGGAAAAAAAGCCTACACAAGTCTGAAGCCTCTGCTGTGAACATCACTGCTTCATCTTGTTCTTCTGGCCCTAAAGGAAACCCTTCTGAAGGAATGCGGTACCCAGCTGCTCCCTTTCTGTGAACAGGAGGTAGTGGTGGCTTCCCAGGAGGAATAAACCTGTCTTTGCTTCTTGCCTGTCTCACTTCTCTGCCTTGTGGGAAAATGTTATTACTCCCTCTGTTTGGGTGATTGCTCACGCTTCTGCACCCGCAGCATCTGTGAACTTTTAGCAGAAATTATGCACTGATGCTGGGATGGCTTTTGCCAGCTACGAGTTGTTTCCCAGTGTCACTCACTTGTAGTTGGCGTGTGGCGCTCCTGTGGTATTTTCTCAATGTTTAATGTGTCCTAATTGTGTACTTCCACTGTCTGGGAGGATCAGCTCTTCGGGTGTGACAGTTGCCATAAATTCAGTGGCATTCATGAGCCTCTCTGGCATTTGCAGCTGGGTAGAAGGCACAAGTTCCTTGATTTTGCTGCATCAGCCCAGTGAAACATTGCAGGGCTGTGTGTGCAGCCAACTGCTTTATGTTACACCTGATAATGGCTTGTCAATATTAAAAAAATGTAACCTCCAGCTGTTTAATTTGCTCTAGGGGGAAAAAATGTCTTCCTAATAATCCTCATATTTACATGGTATGTTTGGTTTGAAGGCAGATGGATTGGTTTACAAGATAAATGACAAAGCAAGAGAAGAAAAAGCGTGTCAGTGGCTGTGTCATTAGAGGGGAAGGCATTTCTGATGTGGGGGTCTCACTATTGACCTTTCTAGGGTTTTTGTTCTTTACAAGTCAGCTTTTTGGACCTACTGCTGACCAGCTTGCCTGTTTGAGCCCAGCCAACTAATTCCCATAGTGCCCATTGTCACCTCTTGCTGTGACCTGCAAGGAGGGGAAGGTGCAGAGCTGTAACAGAGGAGAGGGGCTGAGGTGGCCACCTTGGCCTTGGCAGTCAGCTCTTCCCTCTCAGTTGTGCCCTCTTTGCCCACTCCAAACTTGTGTAGGAGCCTCTCCATTTCAGCACTCACCCCCTCCCTGTGGCCAGACCAGTAAATCCCAGTGTCCTTTTGGATGGGCTGGGAAATGGTCCTTCCTGAGCCACTGCTGCCTGGGGCATTGGCACTGAGCAAAGCTAGGTTCTCCAAGCAGGCTGGTGCTGTGCCCTCCCTGCCAGGACCACACACCTCTCTTCCCTGGAAAGCAGCTGGCAAGTTGTGAAATATGGTTTAGAACTTTTTTTTTTTTTAATATTAAACTGTGCAGCTCTCCTGGAAAGTATTAGAAACCAGTTCTGTAAAAGACTATAATAGTTTTTAGTGAAGAGTTCTGCTGTGCCTTTAATTATTTATAATTAAGGATCATCAGGATGTAAGGACATTGTGTTAACCCTTCAGCAGCAAGAAAAATTGCAAATAATCTAATAAATGACATATACAGATTTACAGATTGAGTAGGTTTAGTTACAAGTTCTGAGATGTAGAAGTGAGGAAATGTCAGAAATAAGGTTTCTGCTTAATATTTTGTATGTCAGACATCTTGTTTGGTCAGACAACTGGATTAGATGGACATTGTAGGTCCTTTTCAACTGAAATAGAATATTCCACATTTCTAATGGCATGGCTTTCTCCTAAGAGGTCACAGATTTGCTTACCACCCCTGCCCTGGTTGCTGTCATCATCATTCCCTGTAGTGGGTTTTGCTCAGGGGGCGAATTAGGGGCAGGTTGATGCCCATGAGGCCCCTGCCTCATGGCCTTGGGGCCAGGCAAGGCTGCAGGAACACTGTGGAGGCAGCTGAATGGTGTGAGGAAAGCAGCTTCCCTTTCTGCCACGTGTTTCCAGGGGGCTGCTGAAAAGGTCAGGGAAGCCAAAGCAGGACTCCTTTTTGGGCTTAGAAACCTCCATGCTGGAAGAACCTGTCCCTGTCCAGAGGGGAATCCAAAGAGCCTTGCAGGAGATGTCATTTGTCAGGTCCTAAGGGAAATGAGCATTGTGCCACTACTTTGTGGCTGGAGATGTCAGACCACTGGCATGCATCATCCCCAGGGGCCTGTTTGCTCAGAGCATGGCACACTGAATCACTGACGCATTCTTAGAACTATTCTGGTCCTCCACAACTTCATCTGCTGTGTTGCAGAAAAATTTAGGAGCTACAAGAAATTTTTTAAGTCCCATTGTGCCCTGCATCTTATAAAAAAAGGTGTAATCTCCATTGCAAACTAACTCAATCTAAACAAGCTGCTATTATACCGTATCAAAGGATATTTAGAGATGTTCCATCAGTCTCAAACTGGACTATGGAGTGCCAGCATAGAGAACTCATCATTGCTCATTTTAACAAGTGTCTGAATATTGATGATATCAGGGGTTTGACCTGGCAGTCTTGCAGTGCTCAGATCACTGCTTCCACCTTGGCAAATGCAAGTTTAGAGAATTTCTGAGATGTTCTAGTGCAGGGAGAAGAGGACCCTGAAAGTCACAGCTGGAGAGAGTGAGATCCCAAGGGGACATCACCCCTGAAGGACAGTGATCTCTGCTTTTCACCTGCTGGCAGCACTGCTGATCCATGTGGGCTGGGCAGGGCAATGCTGCCTTCTTCATGTAAATCAAAAGAGCAAGGAAAGCTAATTGCCAGGTAAGGTCATTAAGTATTTCATTCTCAACTGAACCAAGAGGTATCAGCTTCAAATTTAGAGTGATAAAGTCAGAAGCTTCAGAACCAGAAATGTGTTTTGTAATACCCAGCAGAAGAGAAGTGGGGATTAAAATAGAGATTAGTCCACGTTGTATCTTAGAAGCTTGGATTCATGCCCATAGCTGTGGTTCTGAATTGCTTCTCAAACTGGAAGGCATGTAGATGGGAAATCTTGCAAAATATCAGATCTCATCGGATTTCTGTCTCTTAAAAGTAGCTATCTTGCAGGGTTGGGCACTGTCAAGGCTTAGTTCTGTTTTAAAGTGGAGACTTAAAATTAGCCTAGCCATGAATTTGAATTGGAACTTTACATAGTACATTTCCCAGATGCTGCAATAACACCTGTTAGTGCAGCTACAAATAAAAAAGTACTTAGTATTACTTAAAATGTGCAAAAGCAATGTATATTCCTGGTACTGAGCCACAGCATAGTTTCTCCTGGCACTGCTTGTGCTTATGGGACCTGTGAAAGCAAATCTAATGCAGAGCAAGTGACTGTTACGCAAGCATGAGCTGTGGTCACCATGGACTGTTTTAATGTGGGGTCCTTTGACTGTTAAGGAAAAGAAAACTCTTTTTTTTTTCCCCTCTTTGCAGGCTATTTCTTACACTTATTTTATATTGCTTTAAGTTAAAATGCAAGTATTTAGAGGAACATTTAGGTGGCACAGTGATTTTTAATATATTTATTATTATATTCTTGTGTGTGAAGGCTCTGTGGGTGGTTTGATGACCTTTATAAGATGTCATAGCATAATTTAAAGAGCTTGAAGCACATGAGCACTCGGGAGTATCAGAACGAAAATAATCAGATTAAATTAAATAAATGTAAACTCAGTTTACACAGAGAAGAGCTGTGCATTGTTCTGGTGCAGCTGGATGTCAGAAGATTTAGCCCTGCACCTTGAGACAAAGGTCTCTTGGCCGTGCAAGAACTGTGATCACTGGTCACCGTAGCCTGGTCAGGTTTGGGACAGTGTTTCTAGGGATCCCAAAAAGGACATTCTTCACTGTGATAGTATGTGCCAAATCCCACTCCCAGGCTTTAGTATTTTGGAAGCAATAGGACTTTTCAACAAAATGGGTAGAATTGTGGACAACTTCAGTGTGGGCAAAACAGTACATTTCAGAAGCTTGTCTTGCTAATGATGGTGAGGTCTTCTTTGATTGCAAAGAGATACCTAATTGCATCAGATATTTAGCAAAATGTCTATTTCTTGACAAAGTTATAAACAGCTGAAAATAAGAGAATGTGAAGGGACAGCTTGTGCTGACAGGTGGCCCTATCACCATCTGCAATAATTCTTTGATACAATCAATTGGCTGAATACTTAGCATATCATTTCTCAAACTCCATTAATATTGTGGTTGTTTACTGTTTAGAGTGCATTTAGGGGTGCAGATTTGGAGGCGACAGCCTGTTCCCAGCAGTATCACAAGTTCTGTGGTGCTTTGCATGCCCTCAACTAAAATTAATTGTCCCCATTCAAGGATTCTCTTAAACACAGACTTCAACTCCCCCGGATGTCCTTCTGACCTGCCCAGGCAAGCCTTTAAGTTTGACTCATGTTTCTTTGCCTTCAGCAGTATATTTTAGCATGTACTTACTAACTATTCATGTGATATAGCGTTGGAATGAAATTTGGAGTTTTGCTGAACATGGATATAAGTTCGGTCATTCTCTTATTTTAGGCATTACAGCTTTTTGGGCTGTTTTGAAGTAGGTGTTGTACACAAAATTATGGTGTTCTGTATAATCTATTTCTGTAGAAAAAGGAACATATTTTCCTACCTATTATGGAATGCTCTGATGCAGAGGCCAGTTTATTTCTAGCTCTATTTTTTTTTTCTAGCCCCTTTTTTTAGTGCTGTCAGTCTTGTCCTGTGTTATTAGGACAGTTTTCAACACCACCTACTCTCAGTTGTAAAGCGGAGCGATAATTTCATTTTTCATTTTGTGGGGATTTCATTTGCAATTTTGAATTTTTTATTCATACAAGATGTAGAGAAAAATTCATAGATTTTGCTAATCAAATTATGCATTTACTGCATTACACAGAATTGAAAAAATGTTTTCAAAAATAGAAAATTAATCATTCCATTGCAAAAAGGTTCAAATAGTGCATTTAAGTCTTACTAAAGCTTTCTTTCACCAATTTATGTATTGATTTTTTTTTCCCAAAGCTGCCACATTTCACTTGCAGCTGCCCAGCATTTTTCAGTAATTTACAAGTCTATTTGGGTGTCATACAAGGTTTCCTTGCAAATAAGCAAACCTGCAGGACTTCATCAACAACGAAATGCAACTATTCTGTCTTCATCAGTAATTTTCATGTATGAGTGTTTTAGCTGGTCTACTTGTGTCCTAAATACATTCTTGTATTGTGTCCTGGAGAAGGTGCTTTCTTCCCATCCTTCTTTACATGGGCCTTGTGTGAAATCTTGCTCATGCTGGTGTTGTGTGAGATATGTAGAACACATCTGCCTTTCAGCAAGCAATTATGTTTATGGAAATAATGTCTTCTGGAATGGAAATTTAGATTAACAGATCCAGGAGCCCTTGTTAGGTAATACCTAGTGTGACAGAGCAGGGCTCTTGAAAGCAGAGAACCCAAACAGATGTAACTTTGAAACTGCTCAGGAGTAATTTAGAGCATCCTCTCAAAGTTTGGATAATGTAACTACTGATTCCTGTAAGGTTTAACATGGTGTTTATTCTATACTCTGACCTAATCTTTGACTGATGCTACATAAATTCTGTACTTACTCATATGTGTGCGCATCTTTTAAGAGTAAAAGCACAGAAATCATCTAACTAAAGAAATGCATTTAAAACCAGTCAAGACTCAGAATTTCCATAGTGGCAGAGGTTTTTTTTTTAATTTTGTCCGCTTCTTTAGGTGCTTCTGTCTTTTCTACCCTTTGCACTCTGAAGTCAGAGAGGGCTTGGCATCATCAGAAGTATGTTTCCATGTATTGTGAGGATGTTCCTGTAAAAGTGGAGGTCTAAGTCTTCTAAGGTTGGCTTGTTTTGACTGGACCTTGCTCTAAGACCCCAATACAATGCCCTCCCTACAGAGGAACCCAAAAATTGTATCACAGATGTACACTCAACATTTCAGCTTTATGAAATATGTCATACAACCAAGAGTGTTTTTCAGAAACACTGGGTCTTACTCTTACCTGCATTTGCAGGGTCCACATGGGAGATGCAGTGTTCCCAAATCCTCTTGAGAGAGCCACTTGGATGGGGAAAAACAACCTCTCCAGCTTTCTAACCTTAACAGAGATGGCAGTATTCCTTCAGAGCAAAATATGCATGACATCTGGAAACAATTATTCCTTTAAAAATCACTCAGCACTGAAAATGAAAACTAATAATCACTGAGGTTTCCAGTTATCCCACAGTCTGGGTGACCCACACTGGAGCAAAGTAATTTCTAGAAAGCCTGAACAGGGTGGGCACGAAGCTGGTCTTGGATCCTAAAGCTGATCAAGCTGTTCTGAGACCAAGAAGTAACATTTATATGAAATGAGGTGGAAAGGAAGGTTTTCTTCCCATTTTATTATGGGAAGAGAGGGAAATACAAGGAACTGTGTCACACTAGCAGACCTCATCCATCAAGTAACTGAGCACGGAATTTATGGACTTAAAGCCAAATCATTCTTTTTGGTGACAGGACTCATTCTTATCTGACCCTTTTAAAACAGTCTCATGTAGAACTGTCAAAGGGTTGGAAAGGCATACAGTGAAAAACCAGTGTGGCTGGGGTTTGCTGGTCTAGTGAGGAAGCACAAATGATCTGCTGGTCTTTGCTGACAGAGTAGGTGTCAAGATATTTCAGAAGGGACAGATGCTAAAGCAGATCCTGATTGATCTAGAGCTCACTAAATTTTGCCTTCAATGTTTCCACAGTAATGTGAAGGTGACTGGGAGCTGATTTTTCCTTCCTCAGCAACATTAAGATATGCTCAAATACAGCAGTTCCCAGATTATTTATTTTGTTCCAAAGACATGGAAGACTATAGGTCTGTTTTTAGCCTGGTTTCCCAGGGAAACATATCTGCCTTCTGACCACTTTCAAGATAAAAATACTAAATTCCTTGAGTTTGGTGAAAACAGGTGGCTGTTTAGATGGCAGAGACCCAGGAGCAGTGGAAGCTCAGCAGTGCTCATGGGCAGCAGACAACTTGCCTCAGAAAGTGGGCTCTGGGGAGATCCAGATTGTGCAAGGGAGCCCTGGTGGCACAGACAGAGCTGCAGAACATGTGGAGCTAGTAGTTCCTGGTGGCACTGCTTTGTTTTTAACCCAGCCTTGCCCTCTGCACACCTCTCAGAGGTGGACCTCTCTTCTCCTCTTCCTGTGCACAGAAGAGCAGTTTCAGCAGTTTTCATGTCATATCCTTGCAAAACCTCCCATTCTTGGGGCCTTTCTGACCCCTCCAATTGCCTCCAGTGATTTTGCACCTGCACAGTGTTCACTCAGCACAGGCTGGCATTGCCTTTGCTCTGGGAAAATCCCTTCTGCAATGCAACTTGGCTGCTGCAGTGTGTAGAGCTTGCTTAGGAAGAGGAGGGTTGTCAGAGATGGGGCATACTTTAAAATGATGCCCAGTTGCTCTGTTTTCTGAGAGGGGTGATTTTGCTGAGCATTCTTCTACCCAGTGCCAGGGGCTTGATGAACTCCCAAGGTGTTGCATTGTCCCGATGAAATATCAGTTAAGTCCAAGGCCTCAAGTGCCTCACTTGCCCACATGCACTCTGAGATGGAAAAAACCCTGACGCTGCTCTGTCAGACAGTATGATAGATGGTTAAATGCCCTCTCCTGTTTCACAGGAGACAGGAATAAATTTATTATCAGGGCTACAGGAAACCCTACTGCTTAATGGTCACAAAGATCCCAGAGTACCTACTGTTCTCCAGAAGGACTAGGTGGTAGTGCTGATGAACATATTTGTGCTGATAAACATTATGCACAATTTGCATGCCAGCTGGATCAGCTACTTACTTGCTATTCTTTTTGCAACCACAATTTTTATCATAAATATTTTCCAGACGTACATCAGTAGCTCATATCGCTTGGCTGGCAAGTCTAAGACAAGACTGTCTTAGTAAGCCAGACAGTTTGTACAAAACAAGCTGACTCTGTACCCCAGAAAGTGGTCATTTCCTGATTCTTTTGAGTCTCTGAGCTCTTTCTCAATACCTATAGTACATCTGCAGGCAGATTATGGCAAGAATGTTATAACTCCACAGATATTAATGGAGGAAATGGTATTTTGCTAGCTTACATTATACCTCTTGCCAGTGAAATATTATTTTTGAAACAACTTCAGGTTGGATGGGTGCTGGAGGAAGCTGTTAGAACTCCAGCTCTTGATCTTGAGATTGCAGTTTGCAGCTGCAGTAAAATATGTCACTGCAACGTAGGTGACACTTCGTGTTACACTTCCATAAAGAGGGTGAAGGATGATTCCCATGACTGTGTAGCTGTGATCTGCCTAGGTAAAGAGGGTAAATAGCAAGATGGGAAGGAGGTAAAGAAGGACTGAGCTGGAAAGTGAGAAATGCATGGGAGGAATGGAGCTGATGTGCAGGAAAAGGAGAGGAGCAGAGGAGTGGAATATCAAACCAGCAGCAAAAGTGCAGATTTGCATTGCTGCCCTCCAAGAGGTCAAAGCCAGGGCCCTGCTGAACAGCCGCAGGGCAGTCCAGGGCAGAAGCTTGTGCTCCATCAGCTGAGGCAAGGGGCAATACTCTTTCCCTTCCAGGGCAAATCTGGGGATGAGACTGCACAGGGAAGACAAGGGAGGTGTTTTGACAGCCTGTTAGATTATCGTTCTCCTAGTGACATTGCTAGTTGGATCAGGGTGGAATTTACTCCTCACCTCAGGGTAGCAGGTGGCTTTTTTGTTGTCCTTCCTCAGCACCCTAGAGGAACACAGGCTTCTGAGGGTCATAAAGGTATTTTCCCCTGGGGATTTGTTAAGCATCTGTGGCTTATGATGAGAGCAGGAGGTGTAACATTGGTTTTTGGGGGGTTGTTTGCTTGTTTTAATGCTCCTGCATTTTCTCACTAACTGCAGTGGTTACCTGCAGTGGTCTCTCTGCAGTGCTCCCTGTACAGCAGTTACAGAGGAGTACCCTAAAGGGTTGTGGTGGGTGGGTCTGGAGCAGTCCCTGGGTGGTTGTGTGGTGAATGAACAGGTCATTTAATTTCAGCCTTACTAAGCAGTTTGTCCACTGGCATATCCCAGACAATAACTCCTAACTTAGCTTTTTTTTCTTCTTCCCTTAGAACATAAAAAAGTAGAAGAGCAGAGAAGTAGGAAATATATGGAAGACCTTGTAGACTCCTGTTTGGTGGTGATTGGTTCAGATTGCATTGTGCTTCAGTATTTTATTACTACTCTAATGCTTATCAAAGCTTTCTGAGAGGTCCTTCAAAGGACAGACAGCGTGCATGAGTGCAGAGGGTGACGCTTCCTCTCACAGCCTTACTCTCAATAGGATGCAAATCCAAATGGCTCTTAGACTCTAGATTTTTGATTACAGGAGGTCCCAAATCCAAGCTCTTCAGCTCCTAGTGAGGAGAATGGGGAAGATGATACAGTGCCAGCTATCTGTGTTTTGCCTTGACATTAAAGGCAGCTCTGTGCCCAAGCTGCAGCAGACAAGCTGTAGTCCCTGCAGGCAGTGCACAGGCTGCAAAGACCTTTGTTGTTCATAGCACAAGCATCTCCTCCTCCTGCTGTAACCCACAGCTCCAGCTGGTGAGACAAGGCATATGGCAGGCTGGGTGAGACTGATGGGTAAGGTTTCTGGTATCTTAGAACATGCTAGACAGTAATGCTTTCATTTTTAATCTTTTTATTATCCAAATGGCTGATTAAAAAGGAAGAAAGCCACCTAGTTTTTCTCACCTTTGCGCTGTGGTAAGGACCGCTACTTTGGAGGCAAAGTCTTTCCAAAATCCTTCTGCTTCTTTTGATGCTCAAAGAGGGGGCTGTGCACTTCTGAAAAGGCTGGCAGCCCACTGCAGTACTGCCTGGTGGCATGGCTGGGAAGGGGTACCTTAAAGAAGCTCTTCCTTTTTTCTGGCTCAGGAGAGCTTTCCTGATCTGTTTGCTGTCAGTTGCTCAGAGATCTTCACTTACATCATGTTCACATATGCTTTACTTTGGGCAGGTAAGCAGTGACAAAAGAGCTTGTCTTATTTTGACTTGAGTGATTCACTCAAATCTGATGGTGCCTAGAAGGTATGATTAAATAGCCATGATTGGTTAAACAGCAGTGATGGCTCCAGCTCTACATGTCATAGATATTTATTTACTGTTCTTAAATCCTGCCCTGTTGATAGCTGGTGTATTATCTAAACTCTTTCACAAGGGTTTGCCAAAGTGAGTAAGAGTCCATCTGAGAATTGCTGTCCTTGGGTCATTTTTTTAGATCAGAGGTGCAGTGAAGAAACAGCCTGTCCAGTTCTAAATATACTGTCCTTGACAGACGTGAAATAAGCCCACTGATTAAAATAGCTGCCTAGTTCCCAGTTCAAGATCTTACTGTATAACATCAGTGTTTGGCTGCCCTTCTGATAAACTTGGAGAAGGACTGATTTCCATTTTCTTCTTTTCAAAAGGGAAGAATGTGAAGGATTGTCATGCATCAGGAATGCACTGATTCTAAGAATTTCTAAACAAGACCCACTGCATTGTGAATGGTAGCAGGAGCAGGTTTTATAGGGAGATTACTTGGTTAAATGTAGCCTGAAAGAATGAAAAATGAGCAGTCCAAAAAAGAAATTTGTTGAATATTTTGGCAGTGAAACAGAGTGGCTTAATTTATGAGCAATACCAAGCTATCTTTTTGCAAACAGATTTCTGAGTGATTTTTTTTCTCAAATTGGAGGTGCAGCTCTTGGTGAGATGTACGATTACACTGACTGCTCATGAAACTTGATGGTATAATCTCTCTTATTCTCAGTATATGTATGGCCCAATTGAATGCTTGGTGGACTATCAGCTGCCATACCAGGGGTGGTGATGCTTTCTTGCCTTTGGCCCTTCCTTAATTGATGGCCAGAGAGGCAGGAAGGAGGGCTGGCTGCAGGCATGTTGAGCCCTGAGGGTTCCTGCTGCAGAGGGGGACAGTGAACCATGGTTGAACAGGGATGCCACAGGTCCCTGCTGAAGTTGAGCAGGTGTATTGCAGGTTCAAGACCAGACTGAGGAGATTGAAAGGCATTTTGGTCTCTTTGCTGTGTCATTCACTGTCAAAGACATAGTCCACCCCCAGTCACCCACTCATATGGCTGGCATAGCCTTGGACAAGTGGCTATGAGGCTTCAGGGGTTAGAGGTGATAAGTCCCAGCCAATGTGTGTAAAGGTTGTGGATGAAACAAAGGCTTCATTTGAATCTCTAAAATTTCTGCTATTGCCTGAAGTAAAATGCCTGACTTTCCTGTGATAAATTTTGTGTGTGTGTATGCACTGGCATACATGTATATGTAATCCGAGATCCCCACAAAACTGCTTTCCATTGGCAAAGCATCCCATAGGTGCCAGTTCCTCTGAAATTTTCCATGCGGTATCTGCACCAATTTAATACTGCACATGTCCCCATGAGCTTTGTTTTTGCCCATGTGAAGCTGACTGTCGATAATGAAGTCATGAGTTATTTGCCTAAAATAAGAACCCAGACTTCAAAATAAGAAATCCAAAACCAAAACCACAGCTATTTTTTCAAGTTCTAAAAAAAAAATCATATTTCCTTTTTAAATGAATCTCTCAACACTTAGTATGAACTTGCAGTTCTGCAAGACACAGAGAGCTTTTATAAGCAGATGCTAAACCTGAAGTCAGTGGAACATCTAAGCAAGTGCTTAAAGGTGAGCGTGTGCTCAGGCACTTGCTAATTTGGGACAGAGCATTCAGTGTTTTCCTGAGTTGTCTCTTATGTTTCAAAGAAAAAACCTTTGTTTTGCCGAATGGTTCATTTTTACTTTGCTATGTGCTGAGAGCTCAGGATAATTCCATTTGGAAAGAAGCAGAGAGGAGGGAAGGTTACACTTGGGAAAAGCTATTTTCAGTACCTCTGTTTTCTCTAACCCCATATTCATAATTATGATCAGTTATTGCTGACAGACTGGTTCACTGAAATTAAACCCCTTTATATTGTACAAACAAGTCAATGAGGCCTGGAGTTGGACCCCACTTGAACATAAGTAAAATAAAGATCCCCTGTGGTTTTTAATTACTTTTTATTTAGTTACTTAATTGGACATGTGCTGTTCTTCCTCTGTAATTGATTACCACACAGAAAAGGTAATGAAACAGAAAACTTTGTTTTCTTTTCAGTAATCTTTATGGTTATCATGGAAATGTTTTTACTGCTTCCTTTTGGGATGTAAAAGTTCTCAATAGAAGCTAAGGGAAATCAATGTTAGTTAATTGAAGGCATTTACATAGTTGGAAGATTAAAAGTTGGGGGGTTGTTTTGGTTTTTTGGTCTGGGGTTCTTTTGCCCTCTTTCCCGCCCCCTCCCGCCCCAGCAGATCAGCTCAGATTTTTCAGAATTAGAATTAATCTGGCATTTTATTGTCCCTTTCTTTTTTTTTTTTGTTTCCAAAGCTAAATCACAGAGTTTGGGGACCTGATCCAAAACCCACTGAAGCCAAATGGCAATGGTTCCATGTAATTCAGTGGCTAAGGATCATAGTGGAAGCACATGTTGAAGACACATTTATATATGCATGCACACACAGAGGTGCCTATCTGCTTCACATCCCCTTTATCGGAACTGGGATTAATTTCTGAGCAAGATAGGGAAAGAAAGTTTGGGGGATTTTCCTGGATTTAAAGATAAGCTGATGATAGTTCTCAATTCAATAATGTCCTTTAAATCTCATTCTACTCATACTTCTCTGTGCTACTTTAATTTGCGAAGCTTGGTTTTCTTCATTTTGTACATTACCCCTTGTCCTGTTGTTCCTTTTTATTCGTATACCTCCACTGCCTTTGGCAGGACAAGGGTCTCATGGACATAAGTTCATTCAGTACCCTGCATCCAGCTTCCCTTCCACTTCACCCTTCATGAAGTTGTGGGGATTTCTCAATGAAGCACAGAGCTGCCTCAGAGTTAAAGGACTCAATCTGAGCGTCCGAGGCTGTTGCCAACTTTCCCCACCCCTTACCTTTGTGCATACAGGTTTTTTTGCCTTGGAGCAATATTAAGAGAGACTATGTAACAACATAGTGTTGGCATAGCATGAGCAACATTATTCCATCTGTTTCTACTGAAAATGTAAAAATGTGTTAGTATAACATTAAGATTCCAATTTTCAACCATTAAAAATGAGGTAACACTGAAGTTACAGACTGCTTTTCATAGCTATTTAGTGATTTCCCTTGCCTTTATTTTTTTGGAACTCCAGTTTAGATGCCTTTAAAACTGTCTTGTGTTCAAAGAGTTTTGAGCATCTATCCTTGGAAACAAAGGCTCTCAGGTATTTCAGTTTGGGCAGCCAAAATTATTGCTTTTTGTTGACAGTGCTGCAGAGATATTTTAAAGAGTTTCTAGAATCTCACTGTAGAGATGAAGGAGGATGGTAAAACATTAATCTTAACTTCTATGAGAATTAACCTTACATGAGACAGAGGTTTTGGGCATGCTAACTTTCACCAAACATGCATGCTAATGCATGCTAATATTTTGCCAAACTCAGGTTGGTATAAATATATTCCCTTAAAGGGAATATTCAGTGCTTTTCTGAATTGGAACCTTAGCACTTCTCTTTTATTTGATTTTTTTTGTGTGAATAATTATAAAGATACATCTGGCAGAGTTTTCACTAAACAGTGACGATAGAATATCCTGTCAGTCCAATTGTGGTTATTTGTGCCAAAAGTCTCATTTTTAGGAGTTATGCTGGTACAGTCAGGAAACAAAGTGAAGCAGCATGTGGCTTCCTGGCATTCGTGCCTACTGAGAACAGCTTTCACTGTCAATGCCGCAAACTCAAAACAATGTTCACAGGGAGATTTCCATCGACGCAGAACAGTATTGGGCAAAGATATGATGCTGTGTGAACAAGGGATCAAGGAATGAAAAAGAAAAGGTCCTTTGCTGGACCTGATTCTATGAACAAGGAAGAACCAGTTGGTGACATGAGGGCTGGAGGGAGCCTTGGCTGCAGTGACCATGGAGTTGTGGAGTTGAAGACCCTAAGAGGAAGGAGCAAGCCAAAAAGCAGGATCACAGCCCTGGATTTCAGGAGAGCAAAATACTCCTCTGTAGTGGTGCATCCTCCCCTTCCCCCCTCTTTTTCAGGCCACAGTGTGATCGAAGAAATGCTGATTAGGCCTTGGCCTTGACAAAGAGCACCTGGGCTCAGCTCCTCTTGACCTTATCAGAAACACTTTCTACTTCCAGAACTTGTGCTCTCTAACCCATCCCTGCTTTTTTATTTTATGAACAGCCTTGGAAACCTTTTTTTTTTTTTTTGCCTGAATGGCATAACATTCTTGTTCTCATACTTTCAAAGAAAATCTCTGACCTGAAGTCCAGCCAGGATGAAACATGTTATGACTAAAACTCACTCTCTTGTAGCCCTGCTAACAGCAGTCCAAAAGAAGACCCTTTGAGCTCTCCTGGACAGCAACAGGCCATGACCAGCAACCTTCTTCTGAGTGGGGCCTCTCAGGTTTGCTATGCTCTGAGGATTGCCAGACAAGAACTGCCAGACAAGAACAGATCCTGGACCCCACTCCTTGAGCCTTGACTCTTTGCCCATTGAGAAGATGCACAGGCTTCCAAAGTATTTCACTACCTTTGAGGAGAATTTTTAAAAGAAAGCCTGTACAGGCTTCTTATGTCTGTGTGCATGCAAGTGTGCGTATGCTACTTCAAATATGGGAGAAATGCTGCTCTCTTAGATTCTTAAGTACTTCAGATATGTAAGTAAGTTAAGCCTGTAAATAAGTTACTGTTGTGATACAGTACATCCCACATGATTCCATTGTTGAAGTGTTAAGTTTAAGTTAAATGTCGTTAAGTTTAGGTACTGCTAAGTTTAAATGCTGTTAAGTGAAATCAGGCCTTTAGACCATATTCCTTTTTATCCTTACCCTTTCTATTTTTTCTCACACATGCTTACACACACACACTCATGCACACAGTTTTGGGTTTGTTTTGGTTTGTATTGACTGACTCGGGATTTTAGTTAGTTTCTTTTCTTCAGTGTGCCTTAGCCATTTAGTAAGTAGCAAAGTGAATCTTGCCAACAAAACTTGTTGTGCTGTCGCTTTTATATGAAAGCTGTTTTTACTGATACCTTTGCCAATGATTCTATAAGTGATCTCATAACACTCATTCATAACAATCCCTTCAGAGATCTGCTTGGAAGAATCCTATTGAATATGGCTGCAGAGAAAGAAGGAGTCTAGGAGTGATGAGTGCTCAGGAAAGGATTATCTGAAAGCACAGGCAATCAAGCAATAGTGTCAGGAAGCCTGTATGCATGAGCAAGGAGTGCCAAACTGCATTCAGACATACAAAGGAAGTGCACGACATTGTAGGAAGCTACTAGGTTCATTAAACAAGATTTTTCCTTTGTAAATCCATGCTGACTGTTGCCAGTCACATTCTTATCCTTCATGTGTTTGGAAGTGCTTTTCAGGACAGTTGCCTCCATCAGCTTCCTAGAGACTAAGGTGAAGTTGACCAGACTGTAGATCCTCAGATTTTTCTTATTGCCATTCTTTAAGTTGGAGGGATATTATTTCTGCTCCAGTCATCAGCAGAAATTGTTTGAATTCAAGTGGCTGATTTCTAGAAAAGTATTTAAAATTTTCCATAATATCAAATAGCTCAAGGTCTCATTCACATATATCATTAGAGTGTTACTGTATTAAGTTCCTCCTAAAAAGAAATTCCATCTTTTTAATAGATATTACAGGTAAGTACACTCAACACAGAGCAACTACAAGTGAACATTATTGCATCAGTTAATGTGTGCAGTACATGCAAAATAGCTTGTACATTGTATTCTGAGTGTTTTCTTTTTTCTGGGTATGAGGTGCTTGAGTGTGTCCAGGCTTGGGCGATGAAGCTGGTGAAGGGTCAGGCATTGGAACAAGCTGCCCAGGGAAGTGGTTGAGTCACCATCCCTGCAGGTATTCAAAAAAAGCGTAGATGTGGTGCTTAGACATGGACTTGACAGTACTGGGTCAATGGTTGGGCTTGATGATCTTAGATGTCTTTACTACCTTAAATGATTCTACATGTCTATAATTTGTTGTGGGTGCTATAGTAAACCATAGTAAGAGAGAGAAAAGCATAATTTTATGATGCATGCTGTGCTGTCTGATATAGCTGCTTGCAAAAAATCCAAGTGTGTGCTAAGAAGCTGCCTCTCTGTTCCTCCTCAACGTTTCTGTGAACATGGCTCCACTTGTGCTCCCCAACACTGAATGAGCATGTATTGACAGCATCCCCAGCAGTGCTGGGGCTCACCCCTGAGAGCAGGGTGGACCTGTTCCCCAGCCCTTGACAGTGCTCCTCCCTGACACAGGCCTCTGGGGACCATTCATATGCCCCTGACTGCTGGAACTAGCTGCTCTCAAATCTGCCTTTTTTTTTTCATGAGGTGTGACTCATCAGAGTCATCAAGCAGCAACCTCGTAAAAACGGCTTTTCTAGAGCCATGGAAACCACAAGATCCCATTACAAGCCGTTTCATTTACAGTGACTAATGGAAGGTCACCAGTAATGAGACAAGAGGAAATTCTTAACTCTTTCTCAGGTTCCCTTTTTCCTCCTTAGTAAAAACAAAGTTTACTAGTAAATGAAATTCAGCTTAGATGGTTATTCTTTGTACATGCTTCGCCAGTGCCTGGCTAGTTGACAGAAGACTGCCAAATGTCTGTTCAAGTTTCTAGGTTTTCCTGCAAAAAGCATTTGCTGCTTGTAAGATACATTTTGGCTACTTCAAAGGTCTCAAAACAGCTGTGCTTTTTTATTATTTTCTTCTTCATTTCCATTTGTGATTTTATCGATCATATAAGTGAAAGTGGTAAGGAGCAAAGTATCAGGGTTTCAGATTGGATTCATGAGCATATTAGATCTTCATGACCAGACAATAGAGCAAGCTGGTGAAGTCAGTGTAGCCAAGTCCTGCAGTTAAAATTGCAGAGCTGGGAATCTGGAAGTCTCACTCATTAATTTAATTGTAGCATATTAAGAAATGAAGAGAGTAAGAGGGGAAAACAGGCAAAGAAACACACATCTGAGCTTAAAAAAAAAAAAAAATTGAGCTGCATGTGCTGTTTGCCTTATTAATGTGATTCAACATAGGCCAGCTTTCAGACCTATGCAGAGATCTTGTAAAACTAATGTGAGCAGTTTGCTGAAAAATAGAGGTCTGAAATTCATAAGCAAGAGCTGGGAACTAAGCTTATGGTTGGCAGGATGGGCGGTGTAGGACTGTAAAGTGGAAGGCTGTAGAGCATCATATGCACTTTAATTATCTTGTGCTTTTTATTGTCTGTTGGGGGCCTGTTCAACATAGAACCGTTTTACAGATATGTAAGAGCCTGTGCTGTAATGGGCTCTGCCTTGTGCCTCACACTGAGGGAGAGCTATTGCTGGAGTCAGAGACTTACCCAGCCCAGGCTTCATTAAGTGACCCTGAAGTCAGCACAAGCGTGTGTGAATCAGTGCAAAGGATTGTGTGTCGTATTTTTCTCCCTCATACCTTGTCTTGCATTCCCCTGTTTCCAGCTCAGTGCAGACCTCAGGGATAACGGCAGGTAGGTCCTGGACTGGACACCAGTGGCAACTTCTACCCCTGCCTGTTGGCTACTGAAATCAATTGCTCTACCTCTATTAACAGCAACAAAGTATTTGGTCTTGCTTGAATCTACCTGAGAAATGGCACTACTTCTTCTCCATTTTCCTATCTCATCAAATCTCCAAAGGTATCCCAAACTCATCCATGGCTTACCTCCATGGTAAGGGGCGAACAGACTTATGGAAGCTCTAAATAGCACCAGGTAAATGGGATGATTTTTTTTTTTTTTTTTTTTGAGTTCTACATTTGCTTTTGTAAAGGAAATTTCTAAAAATGGCCTCTAATTGCAGGTGAGGAGCTAAGTCTTAGGGACAAATAAGGATCTGTGCAGTTCCTCCTGGCCACAGTCTGCAGGAATTTAGGGAGCTGTGTAACCACAGTGATGATCCTTCTTCCTTACCTCAAGTAGCTGGTACCATTATAGGATTTTTTTTTTTTTTTAACTTGGCCAAAAACTCTTCTGGAAGCTTTCTATATTGAAAGTATGAAGAGTAGCAAGGATTTTAAATCCAACCCCTGAACCTTACATGTCCTGATATGGGAGAACCCCATAAGTAAGAATGAGGCATGGACTCCCCATTAGCCACCTGGTATTGCACCTGACCTCTGGGCCACTTGGAGAAGTCCTTGCCAGAGAGTGTTGTCCCAGGTCTGAAAACCAAATCCCTTTTCCAAGCCAAGTGCCGTGCCCATCTGGGGTCACCAAACTGTGAATTCTTGTGGATGCTGTGGAAAAGCTGTGAGTCACAAATAGAATTTCCTGCAGCATCACTGTGTGTGGGTTCCTGCTTAGGGCTATATAGAAACAAAGGCTGTGCTACCTCCAAGAACATACATGGTAAAATCAAGGGCTTATTCTCAGGTGGGTGCATCTTCAAAGAAGCTGACTAAATTAAAAGAGCACTGTCAGAATGTCTGAGTCCCTTGGAGGTCCAGCTCAGTCGTGCTGTTTACTATCTCTGTACCTGTCACTTTGCTTTAGTTTCATCAAGTTAGGAAAGGAGATGAAAGAGATGAGCTCAAGTAACCTCATGTGGGATAAGTGGAGCACACTGACAGATGAGAGGCAAGGGCAAGCTTCCCTGACTACAGCAATATACAAGTGATGGATATGATGAAACACAAATTCTTCTGTCCTATGGTTTTCTGGTGAATGAAAGATGATGAGAAGAGAGTTATTTCAGGCTTCTCTTTGTAAAGTCTATCCTAATGCAGATGGCTTCTGCATGGTCTTCAGTACCAGCAAAATAGGTGTTTATTAGAAGCTTTAGAGAAAAGTATAAGAACATTTCAACATTAAAGTGATGGCTAACGCCATTCTCTTCCCTATATGCTGTTATTAACCCTCCTAATGGCCCTAACTTATTGACTTCCTTTTTGCTGTACCAGGTGATCACTGACTCATGTTATTTGGCTAAAGATGAATGTAGTTATACTTTTGTTGGCTTGTTTGTGTTGTTTTACATCTTACTGACTGGAAATTTCATACAAGAAAATCATCAAAGATAATAATTCTATCGCATGCTGTGGTGGCGAGTCCTGAAGAGAAAAGTAGGCTACCTCATTTTAGTACAGAACTGAAAGACTTGGTCTGGGGATGCTCAAAGTTGTGCCAGGCTGCTCCAGAGGTAGAAGTCATTCAAATGCAAGAATGAAAAGGGACATCAAGTTTCTATGAAATGGAGCTTATATGCTGCAGTCAGCTCTTTGCCTGGCTTCAGAAGTAACTGCTGACAAAAATCAATGTGATGTGGTGTGCAGGGAACTGTATATCACAGGATACATTCAAATGCACTTAAGACTTGATGTTATACAACTTCTGTCAGGAGCAGAAATGGGGACATAGAGAATGTGAGCTGGATCTCTTCCTGGGACATTGATTTGGATTGGAACACCAATAAAAGAGAAATGGTCTCCCAATGATGGAGGATTTTGTGTTGAAATGAAGTGTGTGCAAGTATGTACATAACACATGGCAACTGATGGAAGACGATCTGATAAAAATGTTGATTTGAAGACCAGGTAAAAATCTAGTTTTGGGCCTCGTCATCTTACAGAAATGAAACACAATAACCCAAAGACTATTTTAAACAGTTATTTCATAAAATCGTACCTTGCCTTGACATTTTCAAACTTGCCACTAATGTAAAAATGTGGAAAATTAATTAATTAGGAGTCTCAATTCAAATTTCACCTTGGCAATTTCAGGTAGGTCATGTGGCATGAGTTTAGGGACTACTGCAATATAATATAGCACAAGCCTGAAGTTAATATGTAAATCTTTGTGATAGAATATCCCATAATCTAATGTAGATTGGCACTCATCAACTGCTACGTGAAGAGGTGGCATTTGCTTAAGATCCTCATGTTATTCTAGACATAAGCACCAGACACAGTGAACCAAAGCTGTCCTAAGATATTCAAGAAGCATACCCATTAAAGACTGCAGGTGTGCTCTGTCCTTGGCAGAATATAAAACTCAACATCGCCTGAAGCTGACGTGGTATAAGTGCTTATTGGAAGGACTGGCACATATGAGGTAATTTTGGCTTTCCCTGCAAACACCTGTCATACAACATGTACAATGAACTTGGACAGAGTTTTTAAATCTTGTGTAGTGCCAGGTGGAGAACAGACATACGAGATGTGCATGAGAAAGATATTTTTCACTCTAGATGAGACTGTTGGACAAGAAAGAACTTTAACGTTATCCTTTACTGAAGTTTTTGCTCTGAACATAAGTGGATCCTGGAAATTAAAAAATTTTGTACTCTCCACCCCTTTTTAAAATAATAGTTGAAAATAGTTTAACTGAAGATGTTTGAGCACTGATTTGGTACTGAGTATTAGGAGTATACTTCTGCACTGAATGCCACTGCCTCTGCTGCATTGGACAAACTGGGAGTGTAGTTTCTCTTTTTTCAGAGAAGCATGGGTTTGTCTCCTGCTTTTGCTTGACTGGCCAACAGCTGAATTCAGAGTGAACAAATCAGCTCAGACATAAGGACCTAAAAATATCAAAGTAGAGGTAAGTATCAATGTTCACAAAAGTTTTTTTGTAGAAAGCAGCCTGTGAACATTCCCAGTGCTTCTGGTTACTGAAAGCCCTGTTTTGTGGGCTTCAGGCCATGGCAATGCATTTGTTGTTTGCTTCCTTGGCATTTAACAGATTTCTGAATATCCTTTTGTTATTTTCTGTCTCTTGTTTCCTTTTGCCTCCCCAGGACCCCTGGGCAGAGCCCTCCTGTTCCTACAGGAGATCTCCACCCTCACTGTGGAGGGAGAGGGGCTGAGGGAAGCCTCTGATGGAATTGAAATCTGAGCATTGACACACTGAGGAAGACATTGCATTGAATAGGAGGCCAGCAGACTACCTGCCCTTTTAGCACCCACCTGCAGCACTCCACTCACTTCTCTGCTTTTCCTCATGAAGAATCTGCTGCACAATGACCAAGGTAAGAGAAGAGCCAGCTCTTGGTCACACTGGAACAAAGGAAGATTAGCACTGGGCTTTACTGAAAAAATGGGAAAAGCCAAAGGTAGAGAGTAGGTAAAGACAGTAGAAGACATCCAGGTGCTGCCCCACAGAACAAGAGGCTCCTAAAGGTGCAAGTCCTACAATAAAGAGAGACTTAGTATGTGGACAAAGGCTTCTAAAGACCTACATGTTCAGGCTGAAATGGCCCAACAGCATGCCTCCAGTCTTCTCTGAAGTTAATGGTGGTCAAGAGCAGCACTAGGCAGGACCAAGCCAGTGCTATGTGCATCCTGGCTGAGAAAGGCTATCGTGTTCTCCTTGGTACTGGGCAGGGGGTGATCTGCCCTGGGAGTCTGTGTGTGCTGTAAATACCAGTGATGGTAGCAGTGTCTGTACAGGGACACTGAACTTGCCAAAGCTTCCAGGAAGGTGCTCTCTGCTCAGAAGAGAGAGCAAGGGCACACTTTTGCCAAGGGGTCTCAGAGATGCTTTCAAGCAGAATCTCCTGGGCCTTCCCTGATTTGTCTTTGACATGATTTATGTCCTGTGAGTGGAAAAGTTGTTGTTCTATTTAATTGCTATTTCTAATTTTGTCTGGGCTTTGTGAGTAAGACTTAGGCTCTTAGAGCTGAGCCTGGGCTCACAGCTCCTCTGTAGTGTTGCCCCACAGGTTTGACATAATGAAGAGCACTAAACCCAGGTTTTGTTGCCAAAGCAAAAATGCCTCTTGGTGCATGTGTACAACCACAATTTTTCCTCTATATTCCCTTGTGAGAGCCAAGCTGTGACTGCAGACTGACAGGTGAAGTAGTACCACTGGACTGCTGTCTGTGTGCAGGTGTGAAGCTGTCACGGTTGCTGTAGTGTTGATTCACACACTGTCATCAGATTGCTCCTGTCCCACCACCATTCCTTTCCATAAAAGCATGAATGTGCTTCAAGACATACGTGGGTACAAAGATGTGTGTGTGCATGTGTGCTATCCACTGCTCATGTGGTGCACAGCATCCTTTAAAAGGCAGGTCACACTTCAGAATTAATATTGAAAATCTTTTGTAGTAAGAAGTGATTAGAAGCATTATTTTGTATAAATGCAGCTTTATTCAGTAATTCACATTACTAAAAGTACTTACTTCCTTAAGACTCTACTTGTATTTTTGATCTTATAGTAGCAGGTACAAAAGCAAAGTGTCATTTTGTTGCATGGCCATTTCCAGTCCTCCAGTCTAGTTTTTCTAGACCAGTTTGGTCAATTGTTTACAGTACAAGTGGATGAAGAAATAGGGATGGGAGGGAATATGCAGGATATCAGCATTCCCTTGTCCCAAGCTCAGCCCTTGACTGAATTTGGGCTTGGGAGGGGCAAGTAAAACTCCAGGAAGAGTGGGGTCTATGTTAATGGCAGATACTTTCACTTTCCAGCTCTAAACTGCATGCTGTGTTGTTATTTTTAAAACCTTTTAAAACCTTTGAAGAGATGAATTGGGTCAAAATAATTCAAAACCACACAATGTACTGATCTTTTGTTGGAGCCCTTAGAAGTACCCCATATGTCACATAAGTTCAAATTAATTAATTTTAGAGCTAGTCTGCCTCCTTTGAGCTTCCTGATTTGAGAATTTAAAGATTTTAAGATGTCTCTCATGTAGGAATGCTCTGAGACCTCATTTACTAATGCTTTTAATAAGGTTTTGATCTTCAAGTGAAAAGTAGAAGAACAAGTGACTTCAAATAGTAAAGCACAATGATCTCTCATTTTAATATTCAGTTATTTTATATAAATGATCATAACAGCCAATTAATTCTGCCTTGTCTCTATGGGTATTTGGTTTCAGAGGAGAAGGCTGCAGCCTGACAAGCAATGTAGTGTCTGTTTACAGTTTGGTTTCTTCACAGGGATTGGATGTGGCAGCATCTTGTTCTCATGGCTGTTGCTTGAGCCAGCTAGGAGGTTAAATATTTCATTATGATGATTTTGATACTTGCATTGATCTCCTGTGGATTCGTAATTAAAGACATCATGAAACAAAACAAACCTCCCCCAAACAATTGTGTGTCTAAATCACTTACATGTGTTTCTTGTTCCAAATTATGTATGGGTTTCTTTTTAATATCACTCTTGGCATGACAGAAACTATGCTGGTAACATTGTTGGTACTGTTAGCTTAGAATGTTTTCAATGACACCAAGTTTATTGGGACAGACTGTGAATTATTTGTCAGTTCTTGAGAAGTCAAAGCTTAATTGTTGATCAAATGTTTAAAATATGACTTGTATTAGCAATGAGGTTTGATATTAATTCATTCTTGTTACCCTTAGGCAAGAAGCCAAAGAATTGGCAGTGCTGCAGCTCTGCTCAGCAGCTGCAGTTTGGAAGTCAGCTCCAGGCTTCTATTCTGGACTGAAATTCTCAAGTTTTTCAGACTTTTTTTCCTTCCATTTTGGTGGAAATAAGTGAAAATAACTTTAGGCCAATCTGAAATAGATTCCCCCCTCCCCCTTTCTATTTTTCCTGGCCAGTTATTGAGCCAGCCAATCAGTTATTATGGAGTTCTCCCTATTATGTTCCATATAAACCCATAGTTCCTATGAGATTGTTCTCCATCACTCCACCCTCTTTCAATAGTCATGGACAAATGGTCATTGAATCAAAATATTTTTTGTGGAAGTTTCTGCAAAAAACCAGACTTTTACCTGTGAAACCATAGAAGATGAGAAAGTAATCCAAAATAGAAATTTTTACTGAGTTCAGCTCCAAACATACTGTATTTTTACAGATTGATCTATCCTTCCTTCCTGTTTTTGTGGACATCATCAGCCCATCAATACTGTTCTTCTCTTCTTCTGATTTGTACATACCTCTCTAGACAATGTGCTGTGCAAGCCTATTAACCACACTCCACTGGAGTACTGTTTATCCAATAGATAGGTCACCATTGGGTCAGGGAAAGAGGAGGAGAAAGATGTTTACTGTGGGAAGAGACACCAGCATTCCCCAGGAGCCCACTGGTGATGTTTTCCACTCCACCAGCACACTGAGATCAGAATTTTCCTTCTGCAGCTGTGGATGAAAAAAATAGGTAGCAGTTAATCCAGGATGAATGCTATCGAATTCCCTTAACACATAGTTATGCACTCAGGATAGAGGTTTCCAGGACAGCAGACCAAATAAGTAATTTATCTCTACGGCAGTTCAAAGGCTCTTCAGGCTCCTTGTCCAGGACCTTTTGCTTACCCTAAAAGCAGTATGTGAAACCTTCTTGTTCCAGTGGCTGGCAAAGGACCCTACCTATGGCCTCTGTAGCTTCCCAATGCTGTGCTCAGCTTCTCAGCAGATTCCCAGCAGTAGCTATCTGAAGGTGTGCACCAGAACAGGTCCATGCTTCGTGGCCAACAGGGTCTTTCTCCAAAACAAATTCCTTTCTCCTTTTCCTGGCTAGGTGTTCCCCTGAGCTCATTTCTTTACCTATACTGTCTGGACTTTGCCTGGACTTTGTCTTCACTTAATCTAATCAGTTAATGATCCTACCAAGTCTGAAAAGCCCAAGTGCTGCAATTCATTATTATTTCTTTTGTTTTCTCCCTGACACTCTCTCCAAGTCCAGATCACAGGATCTCTCTGTGTAGCCACATCTCCTTCTGTAGCTTATTGTCTTGCATCCAAAGAACTGGTCCCTGTTTTCAGCTCAGTTGCTGCCTGTTTAACTCCTGTGTTGCTGGAAATAATCATGGAACCAGGGAGAATTAAGCATTGGTAATACTTAATATTGTAAATACAGAATTGGTTTTACAGGTGTTTGTAAAAGGCATTTTATACACATCTGGTCCACTTCTGCACTGTGTGTGAGCATGTATCACAGAGTTATCTTCTGGTAAGCAAAATCTCTCTTTCCTTCTTTCCAACCTAGCTGTCAGTTGGATACAGACACCCACCCCACCACCCCGCCCCCTGGTTCCTTTGTGTTTTCTCACTAGAAAATTGGAAAAAGCAGAAGCATGCCAAACATGGGTGAGTTTTGGGGATATGAAATTGTGCTAAAAACTTCTATGGAGCTTGTGTGAACTCTTGAAGGAGAATTTTGCTTTTGAAGTTTCTTTTTCCCACACCCCAAGTTACCTATAATTAGGGTAACTTTTTACACGAGTTTTTACTCTTCAGATGTAAAGGCTGTGTCAAACAAATACCAGGTCATTTCTCCAGAGCATGGGGTTTGGCATTGCTTGTGCAAGGATCTTATAAGCATAAAAACACAAACAACACCTTTTGCTTTAGAAACAGTCCAACCATTTTGCTGAAAAAAAAAATTAAAAACAATTTAGGCAAGGCTATCAGGGTTAATTCAAACCAAGTGGTTACAGTCTGGCAAAAAAAAAAAAAAAACAACATGTGAGCAGGAAGCTCTTAGTACCAGGCTTCACTGTATGAAAAAAATTGGTTATTCTGGAGTGCCTGAAAGCATCCAACAGTAAGAGTCCACTGTGGACAGAGAGGCAACAAAGCCCCCGCTCTTTTGTGGTAGCTTTCCTTCCTGAAGGACAGATCTATTTCCAACTGTGATGACTTCAAGTAAACTGCTTTCGTGGTATCCAGTGTAATACTTTTAGTGGGTGCAAATCAGTCTGGTTGCAGCTGCCCAAATTTTCTTTCCTGTATTCATTGTGGCTGGCACTGGTGACACTCCATGTTAAGGGGGAAGACCCAGTGAAGCATAGCATGGCCTTGCCAAAGCATATCAGACATTTCCTTTTTTCTGACCATTAAATTTCTTGCTTCTCTCCAATCTATCAAAACTCTCCATTTCACTTTCCCCTCTTTGTTCTTCTCCATGTCCAGATGCTGCTTATACTTGTTTTGTTGTCCTATGGAGGAAGACAACACAGGACAAAAGGGCCATTAAACTGTGAGATACACTGTAATATTGTTAACCAGGCTGTGAACTCACCAGGTTTCAGAAGATAATGAAGCACTTTGAATATGATGCTTGGATAGCTTGGGGGAGAACAGTTGCTTTATGGAGGCTTTTGACTTTATTTCAGGTAGTTTACTTGGCTCTCAGCTGTTGCTTTTCCATTCCCAGCAACTCCTACCTCTGACTTCATTCTCAAACTTTCCTGTTTCACCCATGCTGTTTGCTTGCTGAGTTGCTTAGGTTGTTTATATTAACACTGGTTGGACAAGTTTGGTTTTTCCAGGACATATGCCAGTTGTGACAGAATTCTCTAACCCCCCGAGTTAAAAATCAAAAGTTAGTAAACACAGTGGCCTTATCCCATCCCCAGACCCTTCTGCACACATTGCACTTCAGTGAAATAGTCTGTTGTCAGACCAGCCATCCAGCCTGCCTGTGTTTCTTTTTTACAAACTTCACTTGTGGCCTTTTTCCATGCTCAGGGGCGCAGCACAACAAGCTCACAAGACCCTCTCCAGCACAACACTCTTGCCCTGCTGAATCCACTCACACACATGAGCTGGCAGCTGCTCAGAAATTCAAACTTCTGCTTTAATGAAAATTTTGAGGTGTTTTCTGGTGGGAACAAAAGCTCACTATAGCTGTTCCTTTTGGCTCAGTGACCTTTTTATCCCCTAAGTGCAGTCTTGAACCTCAAGCACCTCCAGCATTTAGGAGAGTGCTAGAAGCCACAAGAAAATGCAGCGTGGTCCCTGAAAATAACAGAAAAACAGATCAGACTATTCTTAAAAGACTGACCAAAACATCCTGGTGAGCCATGAAAGCACTAATGAGTCACACCCCAGGATGGGCTAAATAGTAATAGAAAAAAGCTGCTTCTTTCAGTTCCCTGCTGGGACCAAAAAGATGATTCTTCATTACTGACTTGTTTCTTTTCCCTCTTCAGTGAGTTACTAGCTGTAATTTATGATTAAGTAATTCCTTTGGGAAATTATTCCTCATGAGGAAAGAATTATGAAAAGGAAAAGAGATTTCCTCTGCCTTCCCCATTCATCAAACCAATGAGAATAGCATTCAGAAAATTCTGATATCATGAGACAGCCTAGCCTTTCCTTCTAATTTTCTTTGGCTGATTATTCTGAAAATGGATTGAGTGGCATCCCTGAGTCTTTCCCACTGAACATTAGCAAAAAGAAACTTCTTTTGCTATGAGGAACAGCTTACATTTCATGGTGACCTCTTGTCTTTGGCAAAAAGGGCTCTGCCGCAACTTTTCCAGAAGGCAGCCTTGCATTGTTTATGATAAGCAGTTTGCCAGGACAGCTCTGTTTAAATGAAATTCTAGCAAAAATGTCCAGCTTCTGTGACCTGAAATTGGTGCTGGCTATGCCTTATGCAGGCACGTGTATGGATATGCCTTAGCCAGAAGAAAGGATTGTTATTTTGGAGCAAAATGTACCGAAAGATGAGGTCAAGACAGAGTTCTAGCATACACAGTCATGGTCTTCTGCATTTCAAGAAGTGCTGAGAGGAACTTTTTTGTTCCTAACACTGCTGTGACTGTGTTCATGGTAGTGTATATATGTGGAGGGCAGAGTTAAAGCTGGAAGGGTGAGTACTTTTACCAAAGAGCATTTAGAAAAAACATACAACAACAACCATAACCCTGCTGGAACTGGAGCTCCTTGGTAGGTAGGAATGTTATTTGTGACTTTTGTTGATATGGTTAGCCATTTGTACCTGCAAGATAAATTAGATACCTTCCTCCATCATCCAATGTTATGGGAAGCTGTTTTGCTGATCCAGTGCAGAGAATGAAAACTTGGCTAACTTCAGGTCCAAGGGACCAGTGTAAGAGTCTGATTAGTGATCCTGCAACTGGCATATTTTTGTATGGTATTAGGGAAGATGAATGATGGCTGTGTTTGGGCAAATTGTTTCCATAATTTGAGAGAGAAAATCAGCTTATTGCTGATCCAGACTTTGTCATAAGCAATTTGAAAATTTTCTGTGGTTTCAGCTGAAAAGCATTTGGAATCAAGGAGAAAATGCATGTTGATGCACATTGGATTTTGGTGAGGATCTGCTTGAAAAAGCAGTGGTTCATGGTCATCCTGGCCCCATGGGGTCAGCTAATAAAACAATTCACAATTTCTTGGCAAGTTTGGGGCAAGTTCAATAATTCTTTTATAGCTCATTAAAAAAAAAATTACAATATAATTACATGCACAGCAATAGTTCAGTCTAAGAGACTTCTTGAATGCCATTAGGAGACATATCGTATCCAAATGCTGCTAATGTTAACTAAAACTTCAGAAGCCTGAGCCAAATGGAGAGACACTATTTTTCCTTCCTCCCTCCTTCTATTTTTCACTCTTTTCCTCATCACTGCAACTAAAAATAATGTGCCCTGCTTGCCTCATTTGCTAACTAAAACATGTATACCTGCTTGTTAAACTGTAATTTTAGCTTCACTTTGATTGATAGCTTGAGTAGGAAAGGTTTGAATTTTTGTCTTGTACAGACACATTCAAATTGCATGGCAAGGCTGTTAAATGCTTTGCTTTTGTAGTCATCACGCAGACTGGAGCTTCCCCAGCGACTGGAAAAAGTTTAAATGAATTTAATGAATTTGGGGTTCATTCTCTTTTTTCCTAGTTTTTTAGTTAGGGCTTTAATAAAGCTGTGGCTGTTTTGGAATGGGGAGTGCATACCTTCTGAGTGAAGCGAAGCCAGAGCTGCAGCTGCAGCTTTCTTCCTATATGTGCTGCTCAATATGCTTGTGGGAACTGGTGGAGCAGACTGCTGGGACTGCCAGGTGGGACAGCTCCACTGTTGTTACTGGCATGGGCCCAGTTTAATACCTCGTAGCTGAATGGAGGAGAGATGTTGAAGAGGTGTTACTAGAAAAACGTTGCTGTAAAATGGGAGTCCTGAAATTCAATGATTATGTTAATGTTTGTTGTAATTGTACACTCTGGAGCATCATGTTAATACCCAAGGAGGCAGAGACTTTCTATTTTTAATTGTGTCCTGCCCACTTGTAGCCAGTGGGTCAAGTGCTTTGCCTGTCTGCCAGTCCATAAAGGTTCTGGATACGTAGCCAACCACATGCACCTACTGTCTGCTGTGGGCTGGTGTACCAGGCACAGAAACGACTTTTGTGACTTCTAATGAGGTACTAATAGTGCTGTGACAGATGGTGGTTTTTTCCTTTGGTAGAAGTGGCAAGAATTGGTTTTTGAACTAGAGTTGCCTTGAGTCCAGTTCAGCCTGGATAGGTGTGGGGAACTATTTGGGTTCCTTTCTAAGAAGACTAGTCAACAGCAGAGAGAGAATGGGATAAAAGGCAATAGCCAAGTGTTCCAGAGTGAGTCTGAAGCAGTATTCCCTTACTGCTGTCTCTGAATAAGGGACGCAGAGCAGCACTGGCAGGACATAAATGGCCTTACTGGGTCAGGGTAATGGCCTGTAGGTGACTGTGGCTAGTACTGGGTGCTTCAAGAAGGCGCATCTAGAGACATCTTTTCAGCAGAGGCTCGTACCTCAGTGTCCGACCATCGTGGCCCAGCAAACAATGGATCTGCCATCCATCAATGTACTTCATTTCAGGAACACAGTGTAAACTTCTCACCACCACAACATTTTGTGGGCAATGAGGACTAGAACTAATCCCATTCCATTAGTCAGATACAGGAATGAGTTGTGTATTTTTATAGTTGATTGTGTGAAACATTTTCTTTGGCTTTTTTTTAGACTTGCAGACAGAAACTGTTACCAGACACTCAGTGTTTGTTTTACCAGAGGGATGGTTTTTTAAAAAACAGCTTCTCCATTAGAGACAAACTTCTACCCAGTCCTGCTGATGAGAAATATCAATCCACTTGAGATAAAATTAGCTAGATATTGTAACCTCTTGTTAGCAATGTGGGTAGTAATATCTTCGGATCTTAAAACCATTTTGGAACAGAATATCTGTCCAAGCCTCATACTGTGAAAAATAGTCTTTAAAATTAAAAAAGATCTGAATGACTTTCACAGGACTGATACAGTTGAGCATCTCTCTGTTAGAAAAACTAATTTGTTGCATCCTTTTTTGTATCTGATTGGGCTTTGTCCTTTTTGGGTATGCTGGGGTTTTTTTGTCTTTCAGTACATTTTGGTCCTCTCCAGCTGAACAGTTGATGTCTCCTTGAGTGTATCTTTAAATGCAACAATCATGCAAGTAAAGAAATCCTGGTTATAAGTGGGTGAAATCACAAGTCAGTTCATTTCCCTGCCCCCACTTCTTTGTAATAGGAAGATAAAGTCACTCCAGAAAATGCAGAGGAGGCTCTGCTATCCATGGCATGTCGTGCCTGCAGTTAACACACATTTTAAATCACAGTTTTAGAGTTTATTTATACAGCTAAATGTCATATGTTTAAAAAAAATGAGTTTATTCAGAAAGAAAAATTCTCCTCAGAGTGATTAATTAATAGAGGGAGACTCATTCCCAGAGTAACAGCCAGCTAAAATTATTCCAGGCCTTCTCTTGAAGTCAATTACCTGTTGGAAAATCTGTTCAATCCACCAAGTCAGTCCAAGTTCAACAGCTTGAAATAATGAATGGGATATAGAAAGAAACAGTAAATTTTTCCTAATTACTTGTGCATCTCACTGTAACGTGTCAGTCACATTCAAGGACAACTAACTGTTTTGGGAGTTTAAAGGTTAAAAGAATAGGGTTTAAACAAACAGTGACTTAGATGTTTTTCACAGCGAAACAGTTCGGTTTTTCCTAATGTGTATGAGCCTTCCTAAAAAAACAAGTGACATTGATGTTCTTAAAACATGTGGGACTTAACACTCAGTATGGTATTTGTTGTCTCTTCAGCATCTTGCTTCAGATTGAATTTAACATGAAAGAAAATGGTTGTGCCATAGAGCACTATCACAAAATTGCAGTTGCTGCTTTTCAGAATCCTCACCTCAGCTTGCAGGCAGCTGCAAAGCAGTCAGGCTCACCTGGATGCTCTAGTCTCCCAAGAAAGCTTCCTTATTGTTTTTTTCCTGATCTTTCAGCTAATACATTTGTCTGGACCCCAAATAGCAGGATCAGATTAACTATAGCTACAGTGAACTGCTTTGCTGGATAGTGACTACAGCTCAATATCTCTCCCAATTTAGGTTTGCTCCTTGGCCCCAACTCTCAGAGTTTAATAATGGAGCAATGGAGATATAAAAAAATATTTCACAATGAAACTTGGCAAAGTGGCAGCCAAGAAATTCTTTTCCCTAGTAATTTTAAAAGCATCAACACAGTCAACTATCTGTTAAGATAGTCTAAGAAACAGAGGATAGAGGAAATAACAGCATTTAAAAACCTTAATGTCTCATGTTGATGTTCATGGGGAGATGACATTTGTCTTTTGTTCATAAAAAGATCTGAGATCTAATAATTTCAAAATATTAATGGCATACTACATAAGCAGCAAATGGATATATTGACTAAAGCTGGGACTGATCTTTTCCAGTGGATTCCTGTACATGTCTAGTAAAAGGAAGAAATCTAACTGAAAGCATTTATGCAGTTGACAGGCCAGAAGAGCTCTGGTGGAGTTGCTCTTGTCTCTGAAGTAAGTAAAATGCATTTGTAAATCTAAGTACAAACTTACACAGTGAACTCTCCAAATTCTTAGGGTAAACACACAGGTTTGGGGCTTGTTTTGGGTTTTTTTAGTTTATTTTTTGGGGAGGAGGTTGTTTGGATTTGTTTGGAGTTTTTTGGGGTTTCTTTATCGTAAGTAGTGAATTTCTGACAGAAGCTAGAAGAGTTCACCCAGGAAATTCAAAGCTATTCTTGATCACGCATTATCAGCTCACTGTCATGGTTTGTCCTTCTACTTAAAGAAATAAAATCTATGTCAGGCATGGAGTAACTTAAAATTGTTTGGAAGGAGCTGCTTTTGGTTGTACTGTCAGGTCATTTAAAAGATGTTTTCAATATTAATTTGGGGGCAGAGGCAACTAGAACAGTTACGTTCTCTAGTTTTCCTTTGGAGGAGAGAAATTCATAGTGCTCTTGCAACCAGTTAAGATCTCTTTACTTGAGATCATGTGTGTCCAGGGAAAATGAGGTGAAATGACTCCGAAGAAGAGATGGCAGCTGAGAAGCAGCTGTTGGTTTGGAAAAGCATCAGGTGGGAGCCAGTGGGACCTGGGCTGATGGTGGGGCAATACAGGGAAGAGGCAGATGCTGTGGGAGGTTCATATACATTTTATATATATTTATATATTTATATCCTCAGACAGCTAAAGTTCTCACTACTGCTAGGGAATGTACAGAATACTTTCTCTTCTGTGAACATGCTCCTACTTCATGCTTTTCCTAAGATAAAAATCAATTCCTGTGTGACAAAGAAGTTTGTTTTGAGATATTTTAAACTTGTGGTAAAAAAAAAATAAACTGGTGCCATTTTTTGGTTTCTGTCTGTGCCTGTAAAATTAGAAGAACCCTATTGATTCACACAGCAGTGATGCATTTGTATTCTGAGGAGGGTGAAACACAGTCACACATTCAAAGGAAAACATATTTAATGAATCTACTTATATTAATTTGCCACCAATAGAGATTCTTCGTAACAAAATGGATCATTGCTCACATGAAGGCAATGACTAAACCCAGCAAAATACATGTTCTATGCAGTAAGCACCAAGGGAGACAATGCTGTGCAGATTTCTGTGATTTATGGTGCTCTGTTCTATCATCTCCAAGGCTTACACCTGTTAAGAAAGGAAAATTCCAAGAGATGGCAATGACCTCCTTCTGTTTCAGCTGCCCAGTTTTTTGGTATTGTTCGAAAGATGATTTCTCAAGCAGATACTACTTAGTTTTCAGTCATATAATGCTTGAAATATGCAAGAAATATTTAGTGAAGATCATCAATGAAAAGAAAAAGGACTACAGGACACACTTGAATATGCAACTAATTATTTTTGACTGCTTTTCCAAAAGGACTGTGCTTTTAATAATAGCCTGCTTTTGTAGAGCATCTGTCCGGTGGAGACTTCAAAACGTGGTAGGCAAATTGTCTCAACATGTCTATGGGCTAGGTAAGTACTATTAAACCCTTTCTACAGACAAAGAAAGCTGAACATCAGAGAGACAAGAATATTGCTTTCCAGCTTTGGTGTTACAAAAGGACTGTCAGAGCAGAGAGTATTGTGTTAAATTCCACCCACTAGGTCCAATTTAGCCTCTTGCCTTTCCAGCAGAGGAGTCTGTTACAACTCCATCTTTTTAAGTCACAGGTTATAAGGCAGGGATGGATTGTTCTTTTCTGACATATACAACATATATCTGAAGTTAACTGAAAGCTTCTAAGTTAAAGGTTTCATAAATGTGTCAGAATGGATGTAGTCCCTCCTAAAGTTCCTCAGCTTGAGATTGTATAACCCACCACCATGTTGCTTGTGTTCACAGTGTGGGTAAACCCCCCAGGAATGTATGGCCCTACTAATGTTAGTAGTGTTTTTTTCATATCACAGGCAGCCTGGGTATGGATTACTGGGTGCATCTAATCAGCAACCTTACTTCATGTGGTTTCTCCAACAGATACTAAAAAAAAAAGGCCAAAGACTAAAAGAAAGTTAAGTTCATGGTGAAAAGAGAAACATAAAAACACAGCAGTCAGTGAAGGCTGAAAGTCTAAAAGGAATTTTCAGTCCTCAGAATAAGTGTCACGTTTTACTTTCATGATAGTTAGTAGATCTTATTCTTTGTATAGAATTGGTTATACTAATAATTATTGTCTCCCCCCACACTTCAGTCTTCATCTGAACAGAAGAATGAAGTGGGGGCAACAGGACATGGTAGTTTTGAGTGTTTTGTTTCCCAGTACTGGATGCCTAAAAGAGGAAGCTCAACATGTTGCAAGTTAGTGGGAGTGGTTGCGTTGTCTTCAGGGCTCACTGAAGAAGCTCTTAAGGAGGCAAAGAAAGAGGAAGTTGATTTTGAGTTTTTTGTCTCTTTCATGACTTGTTTAGGTCTCTCTAACACTTTTTGGGAGCTGTGTAGTTCCATCAAAAGTATGGTAATACAAAAGCACCAAAAATACAAAGGTGAGCCATAAGCTCATTAATCCTGTCAGGAGAAAATAAAAGAATTAGCAAAGTCTATGATGGACAGAAATAGCCAAACCAAATGTCACCTCTGTGAAGATAAATGTGCTGCAAACACCAAGAGCCTACAATATTATGACCTTTAAAAAACATATGCTTCATAAATGGAAAAATGAACTGAAGAAGCCACTGGTGAAGCTATTGAGAAGCTGGACTGTTCTTTTATACACTAATACCACACAGGGTTTGCCAGCTGAGCCAGGAGATGGAGCTGAGAGGGTCTCCATGATTTCCTTTGCATACAAACCTGCACCAAAGCTGGTAGCCATGGGGAATGCCTAGTGCAGGACATGATTTTTTGGTGCTTGTCAAATTTTTTTTTACAATATTACAATTGCCTTTGGTGCCAGCCCTGACCATCAGCAGTGGGTCCAGTCACAGCATTGCTATTTGCCACTGCAAGGTATGGAACTGTGTGGAAAAACCCAACCAGGGAAACAGAACTGTGCTGGTGGAAAATGGGCAGAAGGAGGGGAGAGCAGACCATCAGCCTTTGAAGTGGAGAGAGTTGTTTCAGCAGGTGCATCTTGCCAAATCTAGGGGCAAGAGAAATGAGACAAAGCGCAGGTGGCGGGTTCTGAGCTAGTGGGAAATGAGCAGTGTGGCACTGTGCAATACTAAATGTGTGGATTCACCATGCCTGCCTGCAGGGCCCAGGGCTTTTCATGCAGGAGCAGAGATCAGGAATACAGCAGCTGCAATGCTGCTCTGACAAGCCATGATAAATGCCAGCTTTGTTAGTGTGTGTGGCAAGTTACCAGGAGCTCAGTGAATTCCTGTGCTTGGAGAGCCTCGCGCTGGAAGAAAATATGAGCTGTGAAGTAATAATGATAATAACAGGATTCAATGAGGCAGATGTAATCCACATTTCTTTAGCTGATCCTGGCTTGCAGCACCAACTCTGCTTGACAAAACTGTATTCACAGGGATCATTTCAGAAGTAGGTTTCAACAGCTGAGCTATAGTATGGCTCAGGCTAATCTAGAGCTGAAATAGAGCAATTTTTTTCTTGGAAGTCGTATTTACAGAGTACTTAAGTGAGGCAAGTACCTTGAAACACAGTCTACAAGGGTTAGTAGTTTGAGGAGAGGTTTCCCTCTCATTTTTAACACTGCTGAGTAAATTTTTGCTCTTTTATCTTACAGTCAAAAAACCTTGGTAGTGCTGAGCTTCATGCAAATATGTATTTGTAGCAAGCACATAAGAGCCTGAGAATAGCAAATATTGACCCTCTTTGTCAACAGAAAAGGAAGTGCAAAACTAGCTGTGGGCAGATCAAATTTAATTTTCAAAATGAACATTTGATGTATTCTTTCTGCTTTCAGCACGACTTGATATGTACGTGCTAAGAGACTGGAATCCCTCCTGCTGCAGTTTGCCTCTGTGTGAGACATTGGTGACAAGTCAAATTCTCTGGGATGCTCAAGATCATGACAGGCTCCACATACATTTCTTCTTCTGACCCAAAATGTTATCTCTCAGGCTATCTCCTGCAACTCGGTTGAGACACCCTCCTGTACCCTTTGGATACCCTGGAAAACACCCTGCAGGGCTTGGGCACTTATGAAGGTGAGCTTTCACATCTAGAGTTTTCAGGTCTGCTACACTTCACTATCCATTCTGGGAAAAAAAATATCAGCTATCTGTGGTGAAAATCACTGTTATTACAGGTAGACTAAAGTACAATGTAAGCAGAAGTAGTTATTTACAGCATGTACAGTAGGAAAATCAGTCACAGTTATTTGTGCGAGCCTTAAATGGAAAAAATCAACACATGCTTGGACCTTTGAGAATTCATCTTGTTGTACCACCTGGCTGATGCTCTCCTGACTCATCCTTTGCTAGGGGTTTTGCTTTCATTCCTTAACTATGGCCACAAGGCTCCAACAATTTGTCCTGCCATTAGCTATCACCACAAAGAACAATCCTACCCACTTTGTGTGCCTACCCACAGAGTCTTAGCCTTCTATCTCCTCCTCTCTGGTGGCCTTGGACATGCTGTGGGGTCATGTACTGGTGAGGGCTAGACCACTCATCCATGTTCAGACTTACCTTACTTTTTGCTGGTTTGAGTTTATCTTTCATTGGATCACTTCTTTCACCCTGTGGACTCTGAAGCTGCAGGAATACTTGGGGCAATACCTGCAAAGGGGCCAGTGAGGGGCAAGGAATGAGAGGTGTCTGCTGGGCTGGGGTGGTTGAAGGTCTCTATGAAATTGTGGCTTCACTGGGTTTCTGCCTGAAACCAAATATTTGAAGCCAAATATTTGGTGTCAATCTATCAGCAGAGATATTTGATACAGTTGTCTAAATTAGTTAGATGTGTGTAATCCCTGACTGGCTCTTGATGTAGAAAGGATGTGACAGTGATGAGCCACTTTGGAACAGCTTTCATTTGGAGAAAGATGGATCTGATGTGATAGTTGGAAATCTCAGAGGTGTGGGAGCTATCCACCAGGCAAGGTTCAAACTAAATATGGGGCTTGAAAACTCTCCTTAATTTCAGAGAGCTTTCCCTCCAAATAAATCTGAAGCCCATTGGCAGCTGCTATGCATAAAAGTTTGTGGTTATACTCCTGTCTGTTGGGCAGTAGATGTACAAACATGGGCATCAAATCCCTGCAAGATACAAGCTACACTTCTCCATGTATTATTGAATTGCCAGTCACTGACCAGCACACCTTTGGACACTTTGTTTTCCTACTGGACAAAAGCACTGTGTTGGTTTTTACTATGTAATTGTAAAAGGTCAAGGCAGGTTGTTTTTCTACATCATCTTTTCAAGGTTAGCTGAAGCCACATGTGTTCCTAAAACTTGCTCTGGGGAAAATCTGGTAAATCTGTTTTAGTTTTTTGCCATCTAGACAGTACTCACCAACATCAAGATTTGCCAGTGAAGCCTAGGAAATTAGATGTGGACCACAATTTTCTTTTCTAATGTGAAAATATGGGTACTTTGAACCTGAGAGACAAAAAATATTAAGAGTAGAGTGAAGATGCCAATTTCCTCTAACTTCACTTAAAGTAATTGACTGCATTAATGTTTGGTCAGAAAGAGAGTTGCCCTAACATTTTGTTTCAAATGTGTTGGATTCGCAGAGATCAGCAGGAAAGATCTGCGGAGAAATTTTGCAGGAATCACAGGAGGCTTGTTTAGGTTCCAAACAAATTAGCAGACACACAGGTCTGCTCTCTTTCCCCAAAGCAGGCAGGCTGGGCAGCCAGTGGGGTGAGGGTTGTATATAAGGCAATGCAATTCCGAGGTATAAACTAGGAATGACCTCTCAACAACTACATTTGTAGGCACAGGGAGAAAAATACATCTCAGTCACATGTGTGCTGTTGGGGCTTTGAAAAATAAATATGAAACACATAGAGCATGTGACATGGAAGAAGAGGTTTCAAGAGAACCAATTTCACCTGGAAATGTATTGCCTGGCAACTCACGACTCAAGTCAGTTCAAGTGTCATAAAGATGCTGCTGTATGAAAGAAATTCTAAAAAGAAAACCAGGAAAGTCACAGGAAATTTAATAAAAATTCTGGTGAAGCCATAATCCTTGTTGCTGTAACATAAAAAAACTGAGACTTGAGTATAGAAAAAAAAGTCCCTATGTTTCTTTCTTTTTTTGCAAAGGTTCAGCTAATGAGTGACTCAGCCTTATATAAGAAAAGTCTGGCTGGGGCATAATAAATGTGAGTCACTACAACAAATTTTCAGATTTTCCTTGGGACTCTTCCTTACAGGATCCTTGTATCGGGAAAAGGAAAGGGATAAGGAAAAACTTGCATCAATATTCATATAGCTATGAATACAGACAAGATTATGCAACTGCAAGGGAATAACATTTGTCTCCCTTTGCATAACTGGGTGGTAAGAATACTTACAAGGCAGTCTTCACAGAAGAAGTAAAGTGTAAGACTATGGTAAAAAAAGACCAGAAACACTATACACATGAGATTTGAAGGCAGGAGAACTAGACAGGGAGTTTCATTGCTTCAGCCTTTTGGAAAAGGACTGACTCTACAGCTGTTCAGTGCATGATGCACACAGAGATCAGGTGTTTCCTTTCCAGTCCCTACATTTAGGGTTTGAAATAACTCTTTATGTTGGAAGATAATTTTAAAGAATGGATTGGGCCACAGCTGAGCCATTGTCTGAAGTTTGTAGGTTAAAAAAAAAAAAAAAACCCAGCCCAAGAAGCAAAAACAGAAGGGGAAATTTAGAATCTCTCCTAACTGTCCAGCTGACACAAACCTGCTAGCCTTGAATCAGGTGATTCCCATTTATTTTAATGTGAAATGTATTTAATTAATTAATAGATGTTACTTTTATGTCTCAAAGTTGATACCGAGTTTTACTTGTTTTCTACTGAAAATCACAGTCTCCTAGGGCCAAGTGACTGGTCCTTTCCTGCCTCACATATTAAATATGATAGTCTTGCTCTTCCAGGAGAGCTGACCATAATGAGCACTTCTCAGAATTAGTCCTGCTCGGACTCTGCGCAAGTCACCTCAAATTAAAATTCCTTGTCAGAAAACAGCTCTGGAAAGGTAATAACAAAACCATCCATTATGAAGATAAATACCTGGCAACAAAATTAGAGTCCAGTGGTCAGCTGGAAAGTACAGTTCAGAGGATCCTGGAGCATACTTGCTCTTAATTTTCATTGCTTTCTAACTCTGAAGAGCAAATGAAAATGTAACTGGTAAAACAAAGTTCCTAGAGAGAAACTCAAATTCCGGAGGGCGGATGCCACCCAGGCACCAGCTGTGAGGAGGTAATAAACTCTGCTTTTAAAAAGAAATAGGCAGTGCCAAGCTGCCATTTCTGCAGTTGGGGCTTTTTTGTCTGCTGAATTCAGTTGGTTTTAAGGGCCACACACATCCAGGGACTGCACAGTCCCAGTATGAGTATCCCCATCCCGATTGCCATCAGACTATGTAGCATGTACTGAAAGAATTGTTATTTTGGTAGGAGTGAAACTTTTGTCAAGCAATGCCAAGGAGTAGCTGCAAGTCATTTGGGCACTGAATACGTTTTCCCTGGAGACAAGAGCTCACAACACTTCAAGACAATCCATAGCAGTCTCTGCAAGGTGAGAGATTGTCTTGCCCAAATTTTGCCTCATTTTAAACAACTGCAGTTTTTACCTTTTTTTATATTGACAAACTGTATTAACCATGATGTGTATAGGGACATCCAATCCTTCAGATATTAGTTGACAGAGGGAAGGAGCAGGGAAGGGGAGGACTGGGGAGCAGGCAGGAGCTGTTTTCAAAGAAACATCTGGCTGTGTCCTGAGGAGGTACATGGGGAAGCAGGGAGGGAAAATGAATTGTGTTGACTGTGGCACAGGGGAGAGGAGGCAGTAGAAACAGAGAGTACAGAACAGAGGCTAAATGAATGGCTGCAATTTCAACACATGAATTTTTCAAAGGCAGACTTGCTTAGGAGCAGCACCTTATTTCTGGACACCAGGTATCAGAAAGAGTCAGGCATTCAGGTCCCTCTCAGCTAATGAATTGTTTGGGAGAGCCTTTAGACAGACATAATGGTCTGATCCTGACACTACTGAACTAGAAGGGGCTGTGTTTTGATGCTGGACCTCCTGTGTTTTGGACCTGCATGTCCAGGTCTGGAGACTGAGCCACGCTCAGTGCCAGCTGCCCACCACTGTGCCAAGTGTATACACACTGTTGCATCCTGAGTGCTGTGTGCAAGAGCCTGGTGAAACAGGTGGTGATGTAAGAGGTGAATGCCACAGCTGAGCACACATGCTCCTATGCAATTACATGTGAACTGGTCTCTCCCTTGTGCCAAGCACAGTTCAGCAGTAGGAAACCAGGTCTCTCCAAGTTCCTAGATTTGCTAATGTTAGGTTGTACCAGACTATTCACACTAGAAAGGTATTGAAGGCATAGGACAGACTCTGAAAGGAGAACAGAAGAGATAAATGAGATTGTGATGTTCCTATTCTGCTGCTGTTGTCACAGAAAGACAAACTAGCTACTGCTTGAAAGGACAGATTTCTGCCCCCCCCAACTTTCCCCCGACCAGGTCATATGGAGCCTGAAAAAAAGTGAGACTTTGAAGAATTACACATCATATAGAGTAGAACGTGCCCTGTTGTTCTTTAAAAAAAACAAAAAACAGTTTTCTTTGTTGTTCCTTTAAAGAAATAATTCCAGTGTTTTTGACAGAAAACTGCCTCTCTATTTTGACCCTCTACTATGAAGCATATATATTTGTGCCCCCTGCCCTGCATCCATTTGCTGGGCTGTTTTTTGAAGAAATTTTTTAACTTTTGTTTTTCATTTGTAAGTCTAAGCCTATTCATTTAATTTCAGTTAAATGTTTCAGACTGAACTGCAATAATGTCTGGTTTTCCTTTGTGACTTGCTTAGAAAAAATAGTTTTTGTTTAGCTCACCTTTGCCTTTGGTTGGGAACTTAAAGCTATGAGTATTTGCCAGCTTTAAGTGAAAATGAGCAAATATTCCTTAGCCACTGTGTGAGATCTGTAACTGGCTTGGAGCATTATAATCCTGGTGAAGTCAAAGGAATCAGTCAGATTTATACCAGATGGTTATCTGGACCTCCAAAGGAAATGAAATCAGTACCAGAGATTAAATTTACCATAAGTACAAGAAGACCTGCTTGCATTGTTAAAATTTCATCTGCGGTTCCTCCGAGATAAATTTTGTCCAAGTCTCCACTACCAATGTTGTCACCTTCATGCTGAACACTATGCTTCAAACCAGCAAAAAAATCCCAGAAGGCTTTTCCTGGAGCAATACTTTAGCCTTTGGGCCCAAGATTTGCACCAGTGTTTATATGACCCTGTATTTTAAGTACTTTGCTATCATTTTTCCATTGTGAGTGTTTGTGCCAGAAATTAGTATGAAGATCAGAATTAATCAAAATGAATGGGAAGATAATTGTTTTGGTTGATTATTTGTTGGAGGGTGGACACAATTGTAAAAAAATATAATTGGGCTTTGCCAAAGGAAGCTTATATAACAGGGATAATTTGTTTTGACACGGATAGGAACAAACTGTGGGGAAAGACTTCCTGAGGTACTGCATTTGCATAGGTGAGGAAACTTGTGGCTTGAAAAATGAAACCTGTGATTTATGAGCACAAAGGATTTCATGTCAATATTTTGTTCCCCTCAGTTATTCAGTAATGACTTTGACAGTTCCTCTGAGTTTGAAGCGATGCAGGTTTTTGGGCTGGCAGGATGTAATGTACTAGCTGATTTCCAAAGCTGTCACTGATCTTTGATTTATATCTTCTATATTTTCTCTTTTGGACTAGCTAGTACCATCAAACTCTTGCCTGCCTTGGCTCTGAATGCAGCAGTCTCTTTCCAGGGTGGCTTGTCCTATATCATTTCAAAGAGGCTGCAGCTCTCCTTCTGTCTTCCCCTGTTATGAGTGAGTTTTAAAACCAAGAAGGACATTAGAATTGTGTCCAAACCTTGTGCTGGGGCACATGTTGAGCTCCAAGCACTCTTCCTAAATTTACTTTAAATCTATGTTTTTAGCAGATGAGGCATCAAATGTGTGTCACTCGCCATTGCTAATGGTGAAGATGGTCTTTGCTGGTTTGAGTAGCATGAGCATTTCTTTCACTGTAGCATTCTGTCTTTTTCTGGCTCTAAGTTATTTACATACTTAAATTATTTAAAATTATAAGCATGGTGGAAACTGTCTAGGATGTACAAATTGCTGCGAATTATTTAAATTAGAGATGAAAGTGAGGAATGATGACTCTTAGCTGTAGTATCAGCATGATCACCAATTTTGTGGACAAATCCCTTCATAAACACGAAGTGCTGTACCACGGCTTCCTTATTGCTTCCCCTCCAAGCAGCACAGTAAAATCCCTTTTAGCAGGGTCACAGGGAAGCATACTAGTGGTTTCTGGCATCCATGAAACAGGTGCCAATCAAACTTGCCTGTCTTCCAGGTAGATCCTTGTGCAAAACCAACTAACTAGCATAGTTATAGCACATAGCTATTTTGCTGACATAGAAAAGTGGGTGAATATTTTTAAGGATGATTTTATTTAAACATTTTGGAGCTGTGTTAATTAAAGTCATTGACAGCTTTTTGATGCATACAGTAAAAGACAGAAGGATTTGGGGACTTCTTGTCAATGCTGTTCCTGCAATGCTGTGACTTCCTTAATCATAGGGAATATCAGATCCAGCTGGCCTAAATATCCTTCACCATTTGTTTTTCCGTTTCTTTTTCTTCCCCATTTCCTCATTTCTCTATACCACCAATATACATTGTATAGATTGAATAATGAGATGTTGCTAGGGCAGGGTGTGAAGGGCAGCTCTACAGGCTTTGGGATTATTTAGCATGAAGCTGTTATCAGAAGGTGTTTTTAAAGAAAAAGTGTTTTCCTCACAGGCCTGGTAAATAAATAAAGAATTTCTGGTTGAATCTGTAAGTTCCTGCAGGGACATGTTGATCCTTTGTCTAATGTTTGTTTTACCTGCTTCCCACTGGAGCATATTGCTAGTACATGAGTAGATTGCTGTCATATGGCCCCAGACAACTTGCTTCAGAGATGAGTTCTATAGCTCCTTGAGAGGGAAATTGTATTTATTTTTTTGCTAATAGCATGTATATTTCTTGTAATTTGAGAGAGGTTACTTTATCTATGAAGCCTCTGACAGAGGTACTATTTTTTCACCAGCCAAGTTTTTCAAGTCCCCTGCCTCCTGGCTACCCAGGTCCCATGGGAAGCCACAGCTGTCACAGGAGCTCCTTGAACACCTTGGCTGTTCTTGTTCTAAGGAGCAAGGGGAGTAAAAGGGCTTTGGAAGGCATTCCCCCTCTGGGTTCAAGGCTGTTGAGGTCAGGAAAAATTACACTAATGACAGGAAGACTGAATATTAATGTGTTTCTGAGGGACTGTCTTGTACAGTTATTTTCTTACAGAAGCTCTGGCCTTATTGGGCACTCTGCTGTGTGTTCCTGTTAACCTAAGGTTTGCTTTTGATGAAGCATGCTTGCTGGTGTAAGTTCCACTACCTTTCTGCTCTAAATGGCTGATTTCACAAAGGAAACCTTTTTAAGCATTAATAACATTTCCTGTGATGAGCTCAACAAATGAAGGAGTCCCTTAAATATCTGCCTTCCCAACATCTTGCAGCAATGAGGGCACGACTTTGGGAGTTATTTAAAGTAATACACTTTCAATTGCATCCTCTAGCTTGGATCTTCAGTACAATTCCTTTCAAGGTGACCTTTGCACAGTTGTGTGTTGTCTGGACAAGCCATGTTGTCACTATTAATAGGGGCACTCATTGGAGAACTAGTATCACCCATGTTAGGTCTACTGGCATCCTATAAAAATGCAGTGGCTGGGTAGGTGTCAGTGTAACTGCAACAAGGCTCTCCTCCCATGGAAGACAGTGGTAAAGTTCCTACTGTGCTTAAATTAGCCAGGGCTTCCTTGCTTAGTCTTTCATTAAGGGGCATGAGATGAGCAGCACTGGGGGGGGGCACAGTTCTACCCTTGTGTCATGCAGTTTAGACACTGTGCTTGTCACTGCCCTCTTGTCTTTGACCAGAAAATCAGGGACAAAATTCCTCAGTGTAAAAGGAATATGTTCATTGCTTCAGAGTCTATCACACAGTCTTAAAGACCGATATGGAGGCAGAGCTGGTCTTCTCTGTTAACTGATTTTACATACTGAAACTGCCTCAAGGCTGGTGTGTGCCAGGCAGGGAGTCTGCTTTTCCTCAGCTGCTGGTTTTGGCCAATGATTTACCTCTATGTAAGGCAAGTGGTTATGGAGAGATAACCAAATCAGAATAGTACTTTTCCATGCTTTGCACTCCCATTGACAGAAAAAAAACAGTCAGTTTTAGGAAAAGTTTTTGACCAATGGATTTCTGGCTCCTCTCTGAACTTGGCTGCCAGTTGATGGCTGCTTCAGGAGCTGCTGTGATTATAGTTCAGTTCCCGTTGACAGTCATCCACCTTATAACCTCTGCAGCTGGCAGTATTGGTGGCAGGCACAGCAGAGATGTCCAGGACTGTAGGAGGAGGAAAAATAAACAGCACACTCAGAACAGGATGTGACCATCCTGCTTCTATGATTCATACACTGAGCAGCATCCCTTGGACCAGTTCAGCCCAGTGACCAGGTTCTTGGCCCACTGGTTTCTCTTTGAGGTCCAGGAGACTTTCTGATATTAGTGTTATTCACAAGGAAACTGCTTTTGGCCTGTTTTTTCAGGACCTCCTGCTCTTGGCTTTCTTGTGAAGTAAAAATTTCTGCTTCAGCAAGGGCTCTCAAAGAGGCTTTGTAGTGCTGCAACATTACCTGGGATTTTGATGTAAAAGTCATTTAAAATTAGAGGCTGCCTCATCTTACAGCATTTCCTCCAGAGCTTGTCTGTGCATTCATGAGAGAGAAATGTGGTGTCCACTTCCATACAGTGCCAAGGTCTCCCTCCTCCCATGCTGTCTTCTGCTTCAGCTTTTCAGTCAGCTTTAGCATCTTCTGGCTGCTGAATAGTTACAGAGCTTTGCCAGGGACCTTTTGGGATGGCACATCTCTGAGGGCACCAGGCTCCTCTCTTGCCCACTGACACCTCTTATTTTCCTTTCCAGTATCTGAGTGCCTTCTAAGTAGATTTTGGTTCTTTTGAACAGCCAGAAAATTTTCAGCTGCTGCTACACAGACTAGACTGCTATTTTCATGCTCTTCTTGAATAGTTACCATCCTTATTTACAACCCAGAGAATGAAAGAGGAAAGTAGAAGATACTTATTTGTAAGGGATGCAAGAGGAAAATGAGTTTTTATGGTGTATTCACAGTGTCAAAACCCTCTAACTTTTTCTAATTAATAACTACCCAAACACAAGCTATGAAAACATACAGATGTCTTTTCCTTTGTTCTCTTCAACCTTGAGGTTTCGTCCATTTCCCTGAAAATAAATAATTATATGGCTATTTTTCTAATTGCTTGCATGCCTCCTTTTGGAAAGACCAAATCCTTACAACTCCCAAGAGGCTCTGCTGCACCTGACAACAGTAATAGTCTGTTTCCTTTTCCATAGCTAGGTTTAGCTCTTGATTTTTCTTCATCTAATCTCCCAGGCAGATCTCACAAGTAGTTCAGATGTTTGTGTTTTCTTCCTGCCTGCATCACAAAGTTTGTAGAAATGAAGTGCAAGATTTTATATCAGATTGGTGTGACAAATACCAAAAGATTAAAGAAAACCAAAAATCCTCTCTGAAGCTTCCATGCCATTGAAATACTCACAGCAGAAGGTGGCTTTGCTGAGATGGAATTTATCAATCATCACAGAAATCTCTGCAAGGACTTGAATTTTTCATGTGTGTCATGTGAGCTCCTTTTCCAAAAAGTCCCATGTCACTAACTTGGCTGCTGACCTGTATTCATGTAGTTGTAGTGTCTGTGTGCCATGAAGATCTGCAAAGAACCAACAAGACGGGCCTGCCTTCAGATTTTCACAATGGAAATGCATGGCTGGGGTAGCAGTCAAGGAAGCTAACGGCTGTGGAAAGGCTGAACTGTCAGTAACAGAGCAAGAGTGAGCAAGGGAGGAGAAGTAAAAGCTGTTGACTGTCAATCACAGGCTGACCTTGACATCTGTCTGTTCCTTTCCCATAGACAATGTTTTGCAGGAGAAGCAGCAGAGAAACAGCTTTGAAGAATGTTACTTTGAGGGCTGCGAGCTGGCACGTTGGAAATGAATGGAGATGCTGGTGTATGGAAGCAGGAGGTGATTGCTTCATTCTGGGTCGTTTGGCAAGGTGCTGACCTGAACCACTAAGGCTGCAGGGGTGAATCTCACAGTCTCTGTAGGGCTGTAGGGTCTGTCCATACCCCTGGGGAAGGCTAGGCACCCTGTAAAGTGATTGAATCTGCAAAACCAAATAAGGGGAACATTTTAGGGTCACAAAATGTTCGAGAACTCCTTGACATGATTGCACTGCATGAGTTGAGAGAGAAAAACAGCTTGCCTGGAACAGAGCAGCAGATAAAAAAAGATCTGAACTCTCCCAACAGTATCCTATCTCAGATAATCTTTTTATATTACATTGATTTCCTTAGGCAGAAGATTAGGCACTTTTAAATGAATTGTAGTGATTTTAGTTTCTGCTATCCTTGCATATTGCTGCAATTATCTGCATGGTCTCTTAGTTGCCCTGCTGCCATCACAGAGCTGAAAAATTTAATAATGGTTCAACCAAAACCTGCTTATTCTGTGTTTGTGTCTGATATATCACAATCCCATGGAATGAGCACCTCTGATATATAGATGGAATTAATTTCATACTCCTACCCAAACAAGATCTGCTTACCACTCATCAAAGACATTCCAAGGTGAATTTTAGATGGAACTTGTAGTGGCTTTTTCCTTCAGGTAAATTCTACTTTATTTGGACAAGTGTCTAAGAACTCTAGATGACTCTAATGTCTCATCTAGTAGTGTCCTAAAGGCTGTGTTGAATTACTGAAGAAAAATGTATCTGATCTGTGTTCAGGGTGTTACAAATTAAAGGCAGCATTCAGACAAAACATCCTAGCTACAGGCTAGGCTGAAAGGATAACTCAGGAACTTAAATTCCAAAATTAGAGATTGAGCAAAGGAGTATTTTTATTAATTTTTAGGTGTTATGAGGGCATGCAACCTTTTTAGACTGTATCCCTTGAACAAAGAGGTATCACAATCTGCACTAATGTAGAAACAGCCCTAACAGCTGTATTGCTGGAGGTCTTGTTCAGGTTAGCATTTCTGCAAGTCACTGCATTGTTCTGTTTGGATTTACTTTGCCTGGCCCCAGCACACAAAGGGTGGCCCACCTCAGCTGCCCAGAGGATCTCAGTCACATGAGATGCTCTGATACTTTCTCACCAAGAGTTTCTACTCTCTATTAACTGACACTCCAAACTGATTGAATTTACTGAGAGTTTTTCCACTGACATCATGACTTTGATTTATACCCTTAGAACATAACACATTGTTTCGAAGTGAGTCTTAATATCCTTATTCAGTCTGCAGCTCTTCCAAGTTAAATACCAATAAACAGAGAGGAGGGAAAAACCCACAAGACAAGTTTAAGAGATTGCTCTGTGTCTGTTAGAGGCAACTCTTGACTAATGCAAAGAAGCAGTAGGAAAGTGTGTCTTTGGCCTAGGAATTCAGAGTCTGAGGGACTCTTTGCAGACAGACTGTTGCACAGCTGAGTTATTTTCTATCAGAAATGGCAACTAAACCTCTCATGCAATAGTTAGACCAGTAAGAATGCTAATGGAATAAAAACCTTGTACGTTTATGTTAATTAACTCTGTCAGCCACAGTATTTTTCTTCTATTTTTAGTGTAGTTTTCTGAAGAAATGAGCCTTATACAGTTGCCATGGTTGTCTGTCCATCTGTTGGTCCCCCCCACCCTGCTCCTCCACGTAATTTTTCAAATTGTCATCAAATTTCAGCCAATCTGGAAAGAAAGGAAAACCTCTCAAAGACATTACCATTTTTATGAATTTCATGAAATCTGGTGGAAATTTTCCAAAGGCTTGATTAATGCCTCCTCAAGGTAAAGCTGTGATCGTTCAGCCATTGTCCCTTCATTTTGTCCCAAATGTACAAAAGCCATCTGCCCTCTCATTGTGTGAAAGATATTAAACCAGCTAGAGCGTAGGCTGTTTCTTGCTTGCCTCAAAGCAATGGAAAAGTAAAGGTTTTGTGGGAGCCAAAGATGTCACTGGAGACTTTTAACTGTAGGGTGTGAGACAGGAAAGAGAAATAAATGAGACCACCACGATGAATAGGTGACAGCAGTAAGGGAGAGATACCTATAAGGTGTCATTCACTGTCAGTTTTTCAGGGACATGACTATTTTTGAAGGATGAGTAAACATCAGAAAACCTGAGAATACTGTCAGTGAGTGGTGCAGGGTTAACCCAAATGTGTAACAGGGTGGTAGGAAGCTGGTTTCAGCAGTATTGTGGGGTTATGTAACAAATCCATAGGACGCTGAGTTTCATTAGCTCAGCTGCTGACAGAAAAACTTGTCTTAGTGAGCTTTTTGTTGGCAAGGTTTGATGAGGGAATGACTGAAGTTATTCAGAAAATATGCTCTCATGATTTCTTTGGGGCTGTGCAATTGTACTGATAGAGATAGCAACTCTTTTTCACGCTAAATTATGGCCAGAAAGTATAACTACCCTCTGCTGCTGCCTTCCTGGCAGCACCCACTGGCTTTCCTTGACTCCCAGACTTAGTTCTTCTTAAAAGGACAATTGTCTTGCTGTGCCACAAAGGTGGAGCTGCAGTGATTAAATGGAGTCTTTGTGAGCAGCTCCTTGGATGATGTGAGGAGGACCCTGCTTTAGAACTATGTGGAAGCTTATACTTACTTGGATGGCAATCAGCATGCCTTGGTGGATGAAGCACTGGCTGCCTGTGTCGTTAAGGAGCTCCAAGAGTTAATTCAGTCCAGACAGTAAACAATGAATTGCTGACACTTTCAGCTCTGCAAGAGCTCAGAAATACCAGCATGCACATCTGAGCCATATCAGTGGAAGCACACAAGGATTACATTCTTTTGGTGATGGCTGCATTTTTATGTGAATAATCTGATGGGAGCCTGATGGTGTCTAGCACATCCATTCTTGCCTTGTGGTTCTTTTGCCATCTCAAATGTTGTTAGTTTTAATGACACAATTATCCTTTATATATTCAGTTAGACATGTGGGTTGCATCCTGCCCCCCCCACCCTTTTTTCGGGGGGGGGGTATAATTAGTTTCCCTGAGAGGCAGCAGCTTTAATGCTTGGGTAGTTTTCTGAGAAGCTAGGACTGAAAGAAGCTTTTGGGAAATGACAATTATATGTCCATGGCTTTTATTTGGTATGCTTTATTTTAGTCTTTGTCTAGGCTGAAAGCTCTTGTTGACTGGCAGAAGACGCATTGAATCAGTGAAATTAGGCAATTTGGGTGTCATGCCCCCCAATCATACAAAGGACTTGTATATTGACTGACAGTAAAATGCAATTTTTTTGCTGAATTTATACAAATTACTGGTGCAAAAAAATAAATACTCCTTTCCCCTATTCTCCAGGTCATTGATTAAATCTACATGAATTTTTGCTGAACTTTTATACAAGTTTATATGCTATGAACAGAAAACTTTGTAATGTTTGTATCAAGAGGTGACTATTTAATCAGTGTATCTTGGCAAGCAGAAAAAAAATTACTAGTGGCTTGGAAATGATCTTGAAATCTTCTTTTATATTCCTCTTTCTGTTGTCAGCCCAAGGTGGCCCATGTCTATCTTGGGGATCTTGTGTTACCCCCACTCCAGGACTACCTATATGGATGCATTAGGACTCTGCAGTAGATTTAAATAGTAGTAAAAGAAAACATCTATAGAAACTTGTCAGAGATCATATAAGCTGTTATCTTTTGAAGCTTGATATTTGCAGTTAGTTGCCCTTGTGTTGTGTCTTGGTTTCATGGCATCATTGGGAAAAAAACAAATGAGAACAATTTTCAGTTTGTGAAGCTCCAGTGGGGATTCACTGAAGTGAGGGCTCCCAGCATCAAGAGGAAACCTGTGGGTTTTACCTGTAATTTATGGTGCCTTTTTGCACAGCAAATCTAAGGAAGAAGTTTTAAGAGCATATGAGAGGTCTTGTATGCCCTGCCTGAGTGGAAAGTTTCATTATTATACTGGAATGATTAAGAGAAGCATTTTATTTCCAAGACAGAATGGGGACACATCTCCTCATAGTGCAGGGAGCAGCACTGGCTCCTGCCAAGCTGATTAACCTCCCTCCCATGGGACAGGCTGCTTGCTTGCCCACTGTGCTCCTTGCAAGAGATATAATGGCAATAATGTGAAGTGTTGCTTCTCCTCAGCAGCTGCTTTGGCCACTGTGGGACCCCTAGGGAAAGTCAAGCAGCGCGCCCCGCTCTGCTCCCCTCACTTATGTCTCTGCCTGGCCCTGGCTGCTGAGGAGCTGCAGAGGGCCCCTGTGGGCCAGCATATTACTTGAATTAACAGAGAGAGCAATCAGTACTTGTAAGTTGTTTCACCCCTCCAGTTAAGCTCAGCTTCAAGCCAGGGCAAAGCCAGGGTTTCCATCACTTCTGGGAGTAACTATTTCTCTCCAAGAAAGCCCATAGCAGCTAAAAAAAGAAAAAAAAAAAAAAAAAAAAAAAAAAAAAAAAAAAAACCAAAAAACAACAAAAAAAAACCAAAAAACTTGTAGGTCCCTTGGTGAATCTCTGGCTCTTGCTATTTTTTTTTTTTTAGGTATATTTGGGAATGATATGTCTATTTTTACCTAGTTTTACCTGTCTCTCTGTCTCTTGTGAAGGGTTTCCAATCCCTTATTTTAAATGAAGTAGTATTCCCAGATGAAAAGGCTAATCTACTGGCAAAGTCAATGATATCATTTGTTTGTATAGATTCTGTGCTACTAAAAGGTGGGGGTGAGGAGAGAAGAAAATTCCTTCACCATCTTGTACTTTTTACTTGTCAAGTTGTATATGCTGTCAGTGAAGCTGTGCTCTGGAATGAGCAGCGATGGTGTGGCCCCAAAAGGCTGATGGTAGGAAAAAGGAGTCAGGGTGTCTGCCACTCTGGTTTGAAGGGCTGTGCTACATAGTTCTCATTTTCTGCATGCATAATTAAAATTAAAGGAAAAAATAATCTTGGCTCTAGCAGTGGGAACCACACAGATGTAAACTGAAAGCAACACTGATTTTATTTTTGCCTGTATGTCACGACTTCCTGTGACCTGAAGGACAGATTTGTCTCAGAGTTTTCTACAGCACAGGCAAAGTCATTAGTTATTCTTTTCAGAAATAATGGAAGAAAAGTCCCATATTCAGTGTTTCATGATACACTTTCTGTATTTTACTTTAGGTGAGTCTAACAGCTTTCCAAAATCCAGATCTGTTGGAGATTTTATCCATTCCTTCCTTGGAAATTGAGTATCCCAACCAAGCATTTTCCCAAACTGATTGATGTCACCTCTCATAAATCCAGCTAAGGCACAGGCACAGACCATGAGGAAAGCACACATGACCATGTGTGACCATTATATGATGACACTGTTTGGTCATGAGATTCATAGATGCCAGCCTCCTCCCCAGTCAGGGGACTCCATACATGCATGGGCATTTCCAGAAACATTTCTGTTGTGTGATTAAACACAGATCATCTCACTTTATGTTTCCTGAGGATGGATTCTCCTAGGGGCCCAAAAGCCCTGCCAGCCAGGTGGGTGCTTTGGGGCTGTATCATTGCTCCATGGCACTGCAGAGGGTATTTCCATTAGCTGTCCATGCCTCAATAGCCCACAGCCCCTTCTTATGTGTGTGGGCTCCTGCTCTATGCATATTCCCTGCATTTTCACCTTCACACAGCGTGCAGGTACCAACAGGCATCAGCCTGGTGCTAATTGCCTCCTTCAGAGACCTCGCAGCTGCCCGGCACAGCAGGTCTGTGCGGCTGTGCTGCAGCTCTGCACCAGCAGATGCAGAAAGCCTTAGCCTGAAAAGCCAGGCACTTCACATGCTGCCTTAACTTGAGGTTACCAACATGAATAGGCTAGAGTTTCACTTCCAAGGAACTGAGTTCAAATTTTGGTTGCAGAGGGAATTACGTTTAAAGATCTCTTAAGCCTTTGGAAAACTTTCCAGTTTCTGGGGTTATCATTGCTTAATCATACCCTCAGCCCAGTGCAGGGTTCTCTCTCAAGTTCTCTCTCAAGATGGGGCTTGTTCAAGGACTTTAATGGATTTTTGTTTGCATGCTTGCTTTTTAAGTGGGACTCTTTCGCAATTTAATTTGAGGTTGCTTGTTAAAGGTATCTGCTTTCAGAAGGTTGCTGAGAGTTTTTTCTGTAGAAAAAGTTAAACATCTTTCCTCTTGGTTAAAAGGTATGTGACACCAGAAAATGTATCTGGGAGAGGGAGCAAGATACACAGCAGAGCATGTTGGCATAAGACACAGTTGATATATAACATTCAGAGGAATTTTTGAATTGACATTCTTTGGACTTTGCTTATTACATGAGTATTACATTTTAGCTAGTGCAACAAGGGATGGAAGTATCTGGTGGTGTAGGCTGGTATAGCCATCTTTTTGCTTGCTTTTGCATATTTCCCATGCTCAGAGGTGTAGTTATGCTTTTGAAAAGGAGTTCATCCAGAAATGTAAGGTATGACAAATTCATCAGCCCCTGCCTGCACCTTGACATGTAAGTTTTGGAATCAACAGTTCTCCACTTATGACACAACGGGAACATATTTTGTTCTGCTTTAGTAGCAGCACTCAATTGAATGTTACTGGCCTGTTGGGAAATTAGATGATTTGTCTAAAGCTCTAGGCAAGGGACACATTTTAAAGTAAGAGTAGAGTGTTCAAGTGATGCAGCATTAGCAATCTGTAAATTACAGATGAGGTGCAATGAGCAAACAGTTATCTCTCTAAATGCTTCAATTTCTGCACATTTTGGCAACTTTTTTAAAGAAGGCAAGAGCTGGACTGTCAGCACTGATTTTAGTTTTGCAGTGCTATGGCTTTCTATTTATAGTGGTCATGAAAGAGGTCCTGAAGGCATTCTTGTCAGTGAATTAAAGATTCCCTCATATCTGCAGTGTTTGCTTTAATTCGAATATTTGTCATGGTTAATGAAAGTCTGAGAAAGAGGGAGTAAACAAAGATTTTCGTGTCTCATCAGCTTACTTGCATCTTCCTGTTAGTGGCCAAAATTAGAGCCCTGTTTGAGTGGCTACGATGCTCTGTGGATGCCAACATGGGAAGCTGCTCATTGCTGAGGGGATGTCACTTTGTATGGTTATCTTACAGCCTTGCATGTTAATGTGGAGACTCTGGCCTATCTTGTTTATAGCAACTGATCAAATGTAAAGCACCTACCTCAAATCTGAGGTGGCTTCCTGATGTCACCCTAAGTGGAGCAGGAGATACGCCCAGCTAGACAGATGCAGTGCAGGGCTCTGGCTGTGCTTCCAGCTGCAGAGCTGCCCACCGCTCTCTGGTGCAGGAGCTGTTCTTGCCAACCAGCCAAGCTCAAGTCACTTAATAAGCATCATAGGCTTCTCATATTTAGTTGCCAATGTATACCTTTGGGCAACATTCACACTCTCCAGTGCCTGCTAATTAATTTGTTTTCTTACATTTTCCTGGAATTTGGATTGGCACCAAAGCCCCAAAGGGAAGATTCTAGCTGTCAGAAAGTGAATATTTATAATGAGTGTAAGGTGTAGATGGAAACCACATAGTTGTCATACAGCAGCTATGACATAAAAGATGCTATTTCTTCCATGCTGTTTCCCATAAGGGAAAGAGATATTTTGGGAGGGCAGAAGATGTGATTACAGAAGACAGCTACATGGAAACTGTCACTGAATGCTCCACATGCTGAAATAGAGTAGTGTGCAGGAACATGGCTGTGAAAAATATTTTAATACATATTAAGTCCATGAATGAATAACAAAAATATATAAGTATTGATTAAACATGGCTGGCTAGCCTATGTCACATTGTCCAGTTGAGGAACACAGGATTCGGAGTGGGAAGGTGAGGTTTTCCTCCTGGACCTGAAACTACTGTTCTCGAAGGCCTCAAATTGTACTTTCCTCTGATTTCATACCCTTCAGACCAGCAACATGTGCCTCAGCTTCCTCATTTCTGAAATGCTGTAGTTTGCTAACATAATCCCAGACTGTTGATTATAAATTATGTATAGGATCCAGGACTGAATATTATGGAAGTCTGAGACATTAATTAACCATCATTGTTTTTAGGCTCCTGGCCCTTTGCTGAGTGACAGCAGACTTTGCAGCCCTATGGGAGCCCTGTATAGAGACCAAGATTCCCTTTCTGTGTCTGGGACTTCTCCCATCAGCCTCAGAGCCCTGGTGCTCAGGGCTTACCTGCCTACTGTGATGCCACCCCTGCTCCCAGGCCCTGCACCCTCACACCTAGTGCCAGGATCCTACAGGCAGTGTCAGCTGTTGGAATGGCTAGTTAATTAACTATAGGGCAGCAGCTCTTTAAATCTGGAATTTATCTTCATGCAGTCTGATGACCATACAGAGTAATCCTAGCACGTAGCATCTTTCTCCATAATGGTACCACATCGTGGGTCTGTATATCAAGGAACCCTTTGCGCTCCCTGTTGTCAGTAGATATGGTGAGCCCTACCCAGTTGCTCCTGCCAACATCTTGTTTTCCTCATGATGCTTCAGGGAATCTCTGCTAACTTCAGAAGCACCCTTGAAATGGTTTAAGAGAAGGAAGTAAATATATTTTAAATATGCTGTGCTACTGAAGATGATATGAATCATGAAATCAAAAGTGTGCAAGTGACTAGTAGAGGGCCAAGGACATAAAATAGGAGGCTGATGTACAGCTCATTTGGCACCTGCAAGTCCTCTGTGTTGAGTGCAAATCCTTGTGAGGCAGAAACCAACACCTCAAGCCTCTTTGCAAGCAGTGGAGTTGCAGGCAGGTGGTGGTGGTCATTTGTGTGACTGACTTTTCGTGTCCCCACTGTGTAACTGCAGAAATACCAAGCTGTAGTCTCCGGGCCTGCACTGGAAACACGGAGACAGCCCTTCCCTGGGATGCAGTGGGAGGTGTGGGGGCTGCCTCCTGCTCCGTTTTAGCAAGAGAACATCTCTACAGCTCCCCATACCACCTTCTGTAGAATGACAACCAACATATGACTTGGGATTGAAATCCTTGCAGCTGATGGAAAAACAATTAAGATCTCATTAAAATTCTACGTAGAGAGCCAAGAAAAGGAAGATAATGTCAGAGGAAAGGTGATACGTAGGACAGTACAGAGAATTCTCTTAAGTTAAGCCTGTCATTAGGCAGGAGCACAGAAGGTGCTAATTGTACAGTGCATTTCATTCATCCCACAAAGAATAATTAACACTTTCCCTTCTGCCTGCACTGAAAGGAATGGATTCAATACATATGCTCTCTTGTTCAGGCAGGAGTTAGTGTATTCTAGGTCCTTATGTGCAGAAGAATTTTACTGCTGAGTTTCTTCACCTGCTGATTGTTGAAAAGGAAACATTATTAATCATGTGAGAGAATGCTGATTTCGTTAGTGTCTTTGTGTGTTTTCATCTCTTGCTGTTACAGAAATTATTGACCCAAGAACAAGCATCAGAACTGGCTTTCAGGTAAATACAGGATTAAATATTACCCTAAATAGGGAAGAACTGACTAGAGATTGCTCCTACCCTGGAAATCTGCATAGATGTGCTGGAAGGCATGAAGAACAGTGCAAACAAGGACTTCTTGGGCCCATGTAGACTTCCAGCACCCTTCTAGGCTGCTGGAGATTTTTTCTTAAGATTTATTTCCAGGCTGATTCAGTTATTGACAGAGAAACTGAAACTCTTGCAATGCGTAGACTGCCTTGCCACCCTGATCACTCCCAGTCCTGAGCAGTATTATTGTGACAGAGTAACAACTGCTTTGCAAAATAAGTCTTAGCCCCACCAGGTCCAGTTTGAATGTTTGCACAGAGATTCACTTTGAAGTTTGCACTTGAGCCTCCCACATTCCTCATGAAATTGAACTAGAGGTGATAGTCTTCACCTCCTTTTGAACTTGAGAAGATGTTATTGCATCTTACTACCCAGCTGATGCTGTACTCCAGTGGTGACTATGCTTCAAGGCTGGGGTGAAGTGATCAATGTGTGTGTAGTCCTTCTATTTCACAGAAATAATTCAGATTGACTAGTTAAAGATTACAAAGCAGTCTGGCATTGTTGGCTGCAAATTCTACAGAGAAAAGTAAGATACTCTACACACTCTGATATTTTTGCCAGAGTCTCTGTAAGAGAAGGTATGTGTGTACAAGCTTGTGTACTTCATGTTAACTGAAGTTCTTAATCCCAATTCCTGCCCAAGACAGCCCAAAGAACCACGGGTTGGCCTGTCTGTGACTACACAGCCATTATTTGGACTTCAACCAGTCTATTTTCATCCACAGACTGCTCACCATCCATCTGTGAAGCTTATGTTCCTCTGAATGCACCAGGAAGTAAAAAGGCAATGAAATGTGATAATCAGGCAGGGGGAAGGTAAGGAAGGAGGTGCCTTTGGTGCTTTGTAGAAAGTTAAAGTGGATGTGGTTGCTGGTGGTGAGAGTGACTGAGTAGGTGATGGTGGTAGAATATTGGTAGGCCCAGAGGGATGTCTGTGAAGTGTGAGCAGTGGGGGTGTTCAGGGGTGAAAGCATGCAGACTGCCACTCTAGGAGATGCTCTGTCAAGCAATGAAGTAATCCTGGTTTTTTTGGAGTCAAGGAGCTGTTGGCTTATGGGATCAGGAAAGCTTTTAGGTATAGATCCTCATCCTGGATGTCTCCAGACAGTCTTACATAGTGACAGAAACAGCTAGAGAATTTCTTAGGCAAATGAGGATCAATTACCCATCCCAAACTCTCCAACTGAGGTGCCTGTCTTGGTGTCATTCCCTTGTAAATTGAAACAGCACACAAAGTCAATGAAACCAAAATCTGAAAGTTAATGATGCAAAAAACAGCAGGAAGGGCAGGCCATAGCATTACAAAAGGACATTGTGATTTTAGACCCTATTTCCATGTGTCACATGGGTATATTCCATAAAAGTTGTGGATGAAACTCAGTTGCCAGTGTAAGGGAAGGAGAATCTCTGTTGATTTAGGGACAGGAGACCACCAGCTTCCAAAATTTTGTAAGTATCAGTGATTTTTGCATGCATAACAGAAAAAAATGTATCATGCTGAGCACCCAAATCCAGAGGCTGCTTTTAAACTTTGTTTTGTTTCTCTGGTGGAAGTGGAAGAAACATATCTAACATACAATCCTTTCCTACAGGCACATTGACTTGAAAGTTAATCATAGTTCTGGCCCCAGATGGTTTCAGTGAGTCTGCTTCTCTGTCTGTGGGAGTCCTAAAGGATATTTGATAGCTGTCCAAGTAAGTGCTTAAAAATTGAATCACAAAGGCAAAGTAACTAGATAGCATAATCCAGAATGATCCCAAAGGAAATAGAGGTAGAATTAAGTGTTTCAAGCCCTCAGCAGTGTGCCATAGATTTCAACAGAAATAGAGAGAATTGTATGGCATGCATAGTTACTCATAGGAGATGTGCACTGAAGATGTACCTTTATATTTTCATCAGGGACATCCTGTAGAAAGATGCTTCCTGCTTTGCTATGGACAGGAATCTTAATACTACATGCTATGTAAAGAAATGTAAGCAAAATATTTTTTGCCATATATATCATCATATCATATCATATCATATCATATCATATCATAATCTTATCATCATCCTATGTTATGTTATACTGTATGTGAACTTGGTTGAACGTACTTGTCTATATGTATGTTTGTTTTGCAAATTCATTTACAAACAGCTAGCACTGTTTCCATACCAGAAGCCTTTGATAAGTCAAGGAGAATAGTGCAAGCTACTTACAGTCTCCTTATGTCCTCCCTGTAATCCTAGGCAAGATAAATATAGAAATCTCTAGGGCTGAGATGTGAGATGCAGTATTAATGAGCAAATGTGGAATTGGCCTCACTCAAAATATCATTAGGTCAACTGGTGAATTAAGATGGAGATGGAGCTTAGTGAAATCCTGCTGAGGAGGGAGGGAGGGATTTGTGGTGTGTGTGTGCTGCTGGGTCCCTTGCAGGCTTGCAGAAAGGCCAAAACCATTGAGGTCTGAGACTGTGGAAAGTTTCAAGTTATATGAAGCTTAATCCAAAGCTCAGTGAAGCGAAGAAAATCCCCCATGGTGCATGAATATTGAATGTGTTATGGGACTTCCTTTTTTTGAAGAGCAATTACCTCAGATGCCGGGACACAAGAATTCCACTAAACCTCAGTCTTACTCTGCATGAGGGTTACAATGGATAAGGAGGGAGGAAGGAGCTGCTTTTTCTCTCAAGGTGAATATGATAGAGTTAATTTCTGGAACAATTTCTCGAGTCACATCCAAGGTCTACACTAAGTTACAAGAGATGAAGAAGATGAGTAAGTCCATATGCAATACCTGCCATGAGCAACCAGAGCGGGAAATAGGCATGACCCTTGCCTCATCCTCACCACATCTGTTCAGGAGCAGCAAACCATCACAGACAGTCAGCAACTGCATGTCTGTCTTGGATGCAACACGTTCTGTCTCTTCTGGACAAATTGTAAGCATGAAATAGTGCAATATAAGTAACACTGTGAGTTTGCGGGCCCCAAGTTGGGCAACTCCCTGGAGGCTCCCTTGGCAGGGGAGACCCTCCTGGAGCAGTTCTGTGTCAGGAACGAGAGATGCTCAGGACTTTTTTGGTCTTCAGCTTCTGTTTACTGTTATCTTACCAAAACTTCAGCACGCCGTCTGCACCAGACTCTGTGTGCAGGAAAAACAGCACAAAAATGGCTAACAATCTTATGTTACAAGGCCTTTTAAGTCTAATCAAAAACTAAGCTACCCAATTAAGAAGTGACACCTAAATTATTTTCCCTTCTAACCCACTAACTGACCCCTTAAGACCCACAATGCGGATTTTTCTACCCAATTACAAGATACCACTAAACCCAAGAAGAAAGAGGAAGAAGAAGAAAGAAGAAAATAACTTGAGACAACACCCTATATTCTCCATCTTGTATCCACCTTTAACATACTAAAAATCCTAAAACCTAAATTTCTCACCTATGTGACATACTACACTACTATCTGCAATCTCTACAATCTATTTCACACTTTTGTGGTTTCTAGTTTACCTTGAGGCTTTGGAAGTTTTCTTCATGAATGAGGGTCAAAGTCAGTGCTCCCCTGGGGGTCAGGACACCCCAGAGCAGACAAAGAAATATTCCCAGTGCCCTGGGTTTCCACATAAGACCTTTAGCAAAGGTTGAGTTTTACAGCTACATGTACTAATGCCCTGTGAACATGTGTTTTGCTTTGCCATTGTAATAACCAATGGTATTTGGAAGTTCTATCAGCACAAAACCTCACTGCTGCAGCCTGGAAAACCCTCTCTTTCTGTTAAGACTCCAAGAAGGACTGCTAGCCATGTATGTGACTGCTGGGCAAATGATATAGCACAAGTCCATTGAGCAAACAGGCCAAGTAGGTACATGGAAGTCAGCAAGTTGTAACACACTACCCTGGGAATAAGTAACATGGAATGTGACACCTCTGGGGACCAAATGGTAGTGCAAAATATGCATGAAGAACTGTGAGCAACCCAAAGGGATAACCATCTGTACTTACAACATGCAATTAGTAATTTACAATTACTAATGCCACACTCAACAATTATGTTTTAAAATTGATATTTTTCGTTTAACATGTGGCTGAGGACAGATTTATTATTTGATTTCAACTCCTTAATGAATTGCAGCAATTCTGGCAGTTATTAATTGTGAAAATGGATGTGCAGGATTTTATCTCTCAGTATCCAGTCTGGTTTTTATATCTGCTATTTTATTCCTCTGTGATTGCTCTAGGATTGACTTTGCTTGCCAATAGTTACAAGTTAAAACCAAGTTTTAATATATTTCTTGGCTTAAGCATAAGACTGAGGGCAGGGGTTGTTTCATTTATGATTTGTGTGGGGTTTTTTTCTCTCCATCTTCTGGGTTTTTTTCCTATTAATTTCTAATTCAATTGCTCCAAGTCCTTGGTATATTGATCTGTTTCATATTAAAGGAATAATAGCAATTTTCCCTGAATAAGCAACACTTGCTGATGTGTGTTCTATTTAAGCAAGAAGGAAGAATCCAAGAAGAAACAGTTCTTCCCAGGGAAGGGAAGAAATGTCACCAGTGAAACATCATTGCACTGCTATGAGGATCTCAGCCTAATGGGATTGGTGGACAGGAAAATGTTGGCCTTTGCTGACACTGAATCTCTCTTTTCCTTCCTGGAAGGATGCCTCTACTGCAGAGGGCAGCAGTCAAAGCCAGAATCAATATCAGGGATTGAGAAAACTACAGGAAAAGAGGAATTTCTATTCTGCCTACAGCAGAGTGAGAAGATTGGGATTAGCTGCCTAAGTCAAGGTTAGATGCTCTCTAAGAGAATATAAGAGGCATCATCTGGGGGGAAGAATCACAGAATGGGTAAGGTTGGAACAGACCACAGTGGGTCACTTAGTCCAACCTCCCTGCACCACACCTAATTAAGCAAAGAGCATACACACAAAAGGAATACAAAACATTGACAAGTAGAAGGTCTCTAATTGCTGAAGCAGTTACAAGTCAGTGGGAGAAATGGGAAGAAGAAAACTACCTGATTGGAAAGTGAAGATGGAGGAGATTATCTCAAGTCTGTCTGGGTTTTGTGCCTCTGATAGATTCAGGACTCAGCAGTTTGCTCACACTACTACCTAAAGGCTCCCCTGTGGCATTATGAGGTCCTGATACTTTGTGCAGTTTCCCACTGCCCTGCTGATCTTCTAGTGCCAATGTCTGGCAGAAAGCATTATGCAGATCCTGTCTTGTAAGGATCTTGGGACTTTCCAAAGGGCTCTGACGTGGTCAAGAGCAGACTGAATTTATAGTCAACCCAAGCTGAGGTGAAGGAAACCTGGACTTCAGATGCTGGAGATTTTCAACTTCAAAGCATCCTTGGGTGCACTCTAGCAGGCAGAGCCTAGACAGAGCCTGGGAGCCCCAGTCCTTTGCAGTGGTTAGTTATGGTGAGTGGATGTTCTGGGTCCTGTGAGTTTCAATGTACTTTCCAGTCTGATGATTCTGAACTCACAGAATTCAGCAAAGTACATAAATGGGCTTTGCTGAAGTGGGAGAAGGCTCAGACTAGATTTCTGCAATGCTGTGAACGTTCCCTTACCCTTGTACCTCCATCCAGCCACCAGCCAAAAACTCTGTGTGTAATGGGTTCTTGATGTCAATGTAGAGTGGCAGGTGATTCCCTTATAATTTGGGGTGAGTTGAGGATTTAATTGTGAAACTTCACAGACTGGAACTCTGAGGAGAAGGGAGAACATGCAATATTCTTTCAAAAGGTTGTAAAGTTTCCTTAATATCTACTCCCCAGAGCCATGTGGAAAATTTACTAAGCCACCTAAATGCTTTCCAGAACTTTTGCTGCGTGAAAGCATCCTCATGACTGTACTGCATGCTTTTAATTATAGTCAAAATTGGTGTTTCCAATAATAATAATAAGCTGGTTGATTACTGTCATGAAATTCCTGGCTGCTAGAAATGACAAAACTTTTTTTTTCAAATATTTTTCTAATGACAGGATAGAAAATAAAAAAGCCCTACCATTCTTGGACCAAAACATGAATTAGGCTAGTTCTAAAAAAGAGAGAATGGAAAAGTCTACTTTCAACTTTTGAAAAATTATTTTAAAAATATGAAGTCACTGTGTAAAATATAATAGAGTAAGTGAACATAATCTTAGTGGCTCAGAGATACAAAGTAAACCTGTGGTACAGTGACTAGTAGCAGCCCTTTGGGTAGCTATTGCTTATCTCACAGTACGTTGATGTCTCTGCTAGGCCTGAACTTGTTAGACATGACACTCCAATCTCAGAGTAGATTACTGCAGTAGCTTTTTGCCTTAGGACATACAAATTCGATCATTCTAACTTCACCATTGATTAATTTTTATGATACATATAAATTCCGTGTTGTGTATATCAAACCTGACCGTGACCAGACTGTCAATACAGAGAATATGAGGATTTTTTGTAGTTCTTTCATACTGCTGGGCTTGCTTTTCTTTCCCAGCATTTGTATACATATTTTTATAAGGGGAGGAAATGATAGGAACCGCATATTATGTTGAAAGACAAGAAAACATGGGAGTATTTGTATTGGTCTAATGGGGTGCAGAATAGTCTTTCAGAATTGAATAGAGCCATGCTCTTTTGTCTTGAACTGAGGCAGACTCAAAAAAGGAATATTGGTATTGCAGAAATTATTTCCACATGCATGAGCTGCCTAGGAAACACAGGCTGAGGAAAAGTTTACAGGGATCACAAGAGAGAAAAGAGTGAATTTTAAATACCTGGAGGAGAAAATACCAAGAAAACAGTATGTCCTCTTCTGCTGAAAGTTTAATCAACTTTGGCCTGAGCCTTCTGGCTTGAGGAATTTTGGATCCTGCTACCTGAAAGACTGGCCATATGCATTTGTTTCATAAAGGCTTGCTAGTTGTAGAGCACTGCTGACTCTCTGACTTATTTGAAAGAAGACAAGGGCTGGCTGTTTCAACATTGAACTCATTCACTGGTCTAGGCAATGAAATGGCTCCAAAGAGGGATGAAGGAAGACTGCAAGTCATGAATGAGGATGGGGGCAAAGATGAATCTGGTCATCTTCACTGAATGTTTTGAAGGGAGAGTTTTGGTTTTTTTTCTGAGAATAAAGAATGTCAGGAGACTTGGTAGCAGCTAGAGAAAATAGCATCTGTATAAAGTTGAATCCAAGTTCTTCTAAGAGGAAAACAGGACAAGAGACACCAAACACAATGTGGGAAATTCTCGCTTGCTATTAGGATTTTTTTTTTTCACTGGAAGGGTGATGTAGCACTGGAATTGATGACAGGAGAGTCTACAGGATCAGCCACCTTGGAGATAACCAGACATTGACTGGATGAAGCCCTGAATAAACATGACCTCAGCAAGCCTTACTCTGAGCAAGTAGTTTTCCCAAATAACCTATGGAGGTCCCTTCCAGCCTGAATTATTCTGATTTTGGGCCAGATCCTACAGCTTGCAATAGAAGGACATTGGCTGTCATGCTTGGGGATGGAGCAGTGTGAGTGTCTGACTCATTATTAGGTTGGAGTCACTCATGAATTCAGTGTATTTCGTGGCATAATGTCAAATTCTGTGGGGAACCCGACAGCTACAAACTTTCTGACTTTCCAAGGCAAGAGATTATTTGCTGACTCATATCGCTAATAAATGCTGGTATTTATTCTATCCAGCACTGTCAGATGATCCCCTTGAACTTTTCATGATGCTTTGAACCAGGGCAAAGAGCCTAGTTCCTGTGAAAAGGCAAAGGTGTTCTTTGGCCCAAATTTTCAAACCCTCCAGTTCCTCATCTAAAATTTGGTCTGCAGGGAAAAAGAGTCAAGCAGATGGCAGTGGGATGGATCAAAGCAAATGCTCTGGGCTACACCCTGCTCTTGAGGGATGCTCTGGGGCAAAGATGTCTGTTGGTACTTCATCACAATGGTAATGCTCTAGGCTGCAGTGGGTGAGTTGATGGATTGCTGTTTACATCAATATTTTCTGCTGAAAAGCAAAATTCAATGAGCAGCTCTGATATTTTATCTTAGTTTTGTGGGAACACGGCCAGCATTGCCCATAATTCATACTATGGTATGACTAGGACTCTGGTATGTCACACAGCATTTCAAAACTGAGACTGACAACTTCTAAAATTAAGCTTAGTTATGCATGTGCTTTGTTAACCATATTATGTACTTACAGCAGCTTTTTATAACTGAAGAGCAAGATGACTTCTCATTATCTAGCTAGATAAGTGCCACTAACAAAAGAGCAGAAGTTGTTTAATGTGGTCAAAAATCCTTGTTTTAGTTATATTCAAAATACAGAATTTCATGGAGATGTGTTTTCATTTGCATTTCCATAGCATAGAAAGGAGGCTGGAGACACCAACAGCAGTACCTTAGATTGCTGCAGCAGCTGCCTCTATGTTTGTACCCCAAAACCATTTCTTTGTCTTGTCATGAGTAAGTGCATGTGTGTGCCCTTTCTGCAGACAGTTTGATTACTCCTGTCATGCAAAGCCTGGCAGAGACGTGGTGTTTCCTGCATGAGCTGCCATATCTTCCCAGCTTGCAAGTGAAAGGCTAAACATTAAGCAGAGCCTAACAAGATTTCAATTCTGCAGCACATTTTAATTTTCAGCAGTTTGTATTCTGCCATATACCCAACAGTCTTTCCTAAGGGAAAAGAGCAACATAATTAACATGGGATAGATTTCATTCAGTGTACTGTTTCCTTCCATTATTGTATTTGCCAGAGGAACTATTTAGTGAAAAGCTTTCTTATGGTATTTTGTAAAATTCAAGTGTTTTTAGTTTGTCAGGGGATTTTTTTGTTTTGTTTTGTTGGGGTTTTTAAAATTTGTTTTCAAGAAAGCACTACTTCAGAGGTTACATTTTCTGAAGCCGTTGGATTTCAGTCATTTTAGATACATAGTGAGAATGGAGGAGACAGTAAAAATTAAAAAATATTATTTTTCCCATTACTGGTAAGAACATCCTCATCTGAGTCCCATTAGAGAGGTAACTGCCTACATTAATAAAACAAACCAATATATAATTGCTACCAGTCTTAATGCTGGGGGTGAATGACCCAATTTAGTAACTCATTTATGATGTATTTTAGTAGTGTGGCCTCTCTCATGTTACCTGAGTAAATAGAACAGATGCAGATGCTTGCCAGAGGTTCAGAATCTCATAAATTTGTCTTACAGGCTAACCTGAATATCCCTTATAAATTCACTGATCCTCACGTACTGGACTTAGTCTTCAACGTGGGCATGAAAGCTAGAAATGCTATATTTATACTCACAGATCCAATTGTTGTAACTCAGATCAGTTGAACAGCAAGAATAAGCTAGAGAAACAGGAGCAGCACATAAATCACCTCTTTTATTAATAATTTTCCACTGGCTTAAATGAAGCTGTCTTCTTTATCATCTCAGACGTGGTAAAAAGTTATTGCACTGTCTTTCTAGAGGCCTTTTCAGTCTCTTACAGAACTAGTTACCTAATTGAGGGACAACTAGTTTAGAGATTAACAGAATTTTTTCTCTGTGGTTTGTTTCTTTCAGTGGTTTCTGAGATTTCTGTATTTTTTCTTTATGAGGGTATCCATCTTCCATGGAAGTTGACTGTGTGCTTTGGAGTCCATTTGCTGAAGATGGTGAGCAAGAGCTGCTGTGTCTCAATAAAAGCAGATCCATGAAAAAAATCCAGTAGTTAATCCAGTTCTCCAAAAACAATCAATGAAAGTAAATTGATGTCACCCTTCAGCCCCTGTGCCACGAGGGTTCCCAGATGAAGGCAGGCAGTGCTTGTGTCTTGAGCAAATCCTGAGTGTGCTGATGGCTGGTCCAGTCTCACAGCAAAGCTACTGGGCACAGTCCACCAGCAATTTAGTACACCTGTGTAAAAGGCAGCTGACATGCTGGGGTTGGCAGAGACACCACAGCATCCTTCTGTGCTTGAGAACAGTCACAAAACTTTCCAGGTGAATGGGACCCACCGAGGGTGACTGCTCTCACCACTGCTCAGCATCATCTCTTTGCCAGTGGAAGAAATTATGACATGTGTTTCAAGACGTGTCTTTTTAACGCCAGTAATGCAATTTCTTCCTCTTTCAAAATTGATTCATTTGAAGCCCTAACTTGAGGCTGGTTTTCCATGAACATATTCATTTTTTTAGAATGAAGTCAGGTTTTCCAATTGCCTTCTTGATTAGTCTAAAGAATTTTCCTCCTTTCCTGTCATCAAATGCACTTTCCCAGAGGATGGGACAGTTCATCTCTGAAGGAAAATTATTCTTCTGTGGCAGAAAAAGTTTTAAATGAAAATTTTGAAAACACCTGATGATTATGGGGTTCTCAGTATTTCAGGTACTCAGTTCAAAATGTTGTAAAGTGACAGCAAATGCTGATTACCTGCCCTCTGTTCCCTGATGCTATTTATTTGAGGTGTCCTAAATTAGCAAACAAGACCATCATTCATTTTTGACCCAAAATATGTCTCAGACATTCAAGCATCTAATTCTGCCCCAGTTCAGAATGCTATCTGAATGTTGCCAAGCATGAAGTTTAAACAAACAGATAAATAAATACTTGGCTCTTTTTAATTGCTTCTTGTTCTCTGAACTTTCCAGGTTTGTGTTTTCAATATCATTCTTTTTGGAGAGACACTTCTGTCTCTCCTTGCTTTCTAACTAACCAGCTAGGTTAAGGTGCTAAAAAAACTTGCACAACAGAAGGAACTTTACTAAATAAGATAACTCTGCCTACAGCCTTAGCCTAAGCACAGAGACCAGAGCCTACACTCACCTTGACTCTACATCCCAGCTAACACCAACTAGTCACTGTACAAGTGAGGTGGCAGATACTCTTTTGTACTTGCCTAATGCAAATCTTCATCTTTCTGCACAGCATCTCCTGTGATCAAGATTCAGTCCCTGTGGTGCCCTGCTGCTCATTTTTGCCCAGACATTCTGCAGGTCTCCATCATCTGTCTCAACATTCCATGGGAAAAGGACTGGGGGAGGTAACTTCCATGCTTCACATATGAGGCACAAATTACATTACTTTTTTACCTGTTGCTTAATATAAATCAAGTATTTCCTTTTTGTAGATTTATTATTTACTCTTGCTAGAAAATGGTGATATTAATGTTCCCTTCCTCCCTAGGCTTGAATACTCAAAGACATAGTGAGTTCTCACTAAATGTTCCTCAAAGAACAACTCAGTCTGAGAAATCCTCCTAGAAATCCAACACTTATGCATGTGATCAGCCCTGCCAATCTACTGCAGACAGCAAACAGCCATAGACAGGATTCCAAACAGTTAATGTCAAATAGCTCATTTTCTCTCATCTCCATACAAATTCCTGTCATGTTGCATTACATGTAAACAACTGAGAAACTTAATGACATGCCTTTCAGTCAAAAATTCATATGGCTTTTCAGTCTGAGCAGATTAATTGCAGTTTGTAACAATATGAAGTGATTCGATTTGAATAGAGTTTCTATTGTTCTTTGAGATAAAATATTTTATGTGAATGTAAAGCCAAGTTTTCTGCTAGCATGACTTTATTGACTTCTGTGGGAATATAAAATACTCATCTAAAATCCATAGTATATCACTGTTGGTGTGCTGCTACAGTAAAAAAAATTTATAAGCTTCTGTAGATTATACGTGCCAGATCAGATTCCAGGCCCCACGGAAATGTCATTGTCAATGCAGTGAGGCAGTAGGAATATTTGGCTTTGAAGGAGACAATTCTGAATGAATCTTTTTGGTTTTTATAATTTTGAATGGGTTTTCTATTTCCATATTTTCAGCATCCCTGTCTTCTTCTTGATGTCTTGCTCTTAAAATCTGCTTGTAATTCTCTTTAGTTTCATTCCTGGGTACTCTAGGGTAGTTTCTCTGTTCTTGCTACAGACATTGCTCTGGTATTCTGTAGTCATCCCACAGACCCAAGCCCAGAAGCCCTGCAACACTGCTTGCTGCCAATAGGGATAATGTGAGGAACTTCCATGATACCTCTGTGACTGCATCCCTCACTGAACAATATGTACCTCAACCCTTTAGGATGGTTTTTGTTTTTTAACCTCCAATTCCTCGCCTCTCTTTTTTAAAAACAAAATATTAGAGAAAAGATATTTTAGTGGATAATGAATGCATGGTTTGCTTTGTTTGTTTGTCTGGTTTGGTTTTGTTGGTTTTGGTTGGTTTTTTGTGGTTTTTTGGTTTTTTTTTTTTTCTTTCTTTCTTTTAATAATACCAGCTTTCTTTAGTTTAGTTTGCTTTGTATAGTTTTCCAGTTTGCAGAATAACATGTTTGATGTGACCATTTCTCAGAGAGGTCAGAAGTTTGTGGTGTTTTGAATCCCATGGAACTGCACTGGGAGAAGGACTGAAATTTTTTGACAAGTTTGTGTGCTTGCCAATGCAATTTCACTCTGTCCATGCTGCTGGACTAAAAACAAAGGTTGCAAATATTCTGCAGAAACTGCCAATGTCTGATTGTTTGGCCTCCTACTGAGTGATCAAAATTCCAGCAGAGTTTCACTTCTACAGGATTAGCACATTCTATAGAGCAGGAGAAGTTTTTAATGTAATATTAACAATATTACATTTAACTGTTACAATACTGCCTGACACAGGGGACTAAAGCAAAAACATCATATGGAAAAGTAGAAGCTGCTGCACTTGGAGCTGAAGATGTGTGTATTGGAAAGAGGAAGCATGTAGCTCATATCACCGGTGGGATATGTTACATACAGATCACATTAAACCAGGCTGCTGAATTGAAGATGTTTAAGTCCACATGGTTTAATCCTGAAAACGTATTAATAAATGAGGAAAATAATTGCATTATCAAAATAGTGAGTCAAAATTACTTTGGTGTGTGTAGAAATCCTTTCTACATAGATTCTTCAACTCTGTCCATTTCTCAAAGACTTTTTTTTATATATCTACTCAGAGTGCATAGAAGCTTTTAGTTTTGATGGGAGGGATTTTGAAATACACTATTTTCACACTGCATATAATAGCATAATTAGGAGGACAATTACTGCAAATTCTTTAATTTCTCAGTGTGAAGAACTCCAGAGGCAGCAGAAATTACTGTCGTTACCCATGTGTTTTGTCACTTGAGGGTTGGGATTTTTAAATTTTGTTTATCTAGCCTATCTGCTTGTAAGCCATCACTCCTTAAGAAGTAGTATTTTGGTCTCAGATTTCAGTCTCAGATTTGGGTGACCTAATTACTTTGATGATTATTGAGGCTTCAAAGGCATGTACCTCAAACTAATGAGAAGGTGGGTACAGAAGATCAGATTTACTGTCTAGTCTTGAAAAACACAGAATAATTTTTTTGTTTGTGTTCATAAGGATTTTTTTCTTTAAAACAGATAAGAAACTAGTTTCATTTTTAATAAGAAACCTGAAAATTAATGCCTAAAATCAATAAGCTACGATTCCTACGAGAATGGCCTATCTGGAGCAGCTGGGTTTATATCCTCAAGGGAGAGGTTGGAGAAAGTCGAGGGAAAAACCAGGAGTACATGATTGTTTCTGTATTGATTCATAGATCTGTTTGCCATCAATGCTATCATTGTGGTGGTGATATGGGCTGTTACAGCTAAGAGTGAAGAAGGCAGAAAGTAAGGGGTTTGACCCTACAGCTTGAAATACTCAAAGGTATAGTGTTTTGAGTAAGGCGATAATCCAAAGCCTATAAAGGCAGAAGAAAAACAGCCTTTGACTCCAGTGGGCATTGCATCAGGCCTCCAGATGACTGACAATCAGCAGACTTCATAGTGTGAAATTCTGTATCATGAAAATGGTCTGGGAGCAAATGAAGTGCAGTTGAAAGGAGCGAAAGATGCCAAAACTAACCTCAGAGATGCTGCAAAATCAGGGGAAAAATCAAGGAGGAAGAGAGGACACTGAGGGCAAGACAGACGTGAAATGGCATGGAGAGAGAAAAAAAAATTCCAAAACCTCCCCCCAAGCCAAAGCCAGCAAAAGGCATGGCATGCCAGCAAGTGCAGGACTATGGACCAAAGCTTGCCACTTTGATCCCCATTGTAATCAGAAGATTTCCTTCCCTTTCCCAAAATGAAAACAGAAAAGAAAGGGTCCCAAAGACTCTGGAAAGGAGATATGATCACGTGAAATGCCATTGAGAAAAAATTTAAAAATGGGAAATTGGGAAATGTAGTGAGCACAAGAAAATGGTCTGGTTGTGGCTACTGGTCGCCCCATGCTCTGCTAGAGCTGGTCACCCTAGCAGCACAGTAGGTGTCAAGCCTTTATGCTGTGGCCACAATCTATAAATCTGCCAGCACATCCCTTCCAAATCCTATACCATCATCCCCTGTCATCCACACCCACTCTTTTCTGCTGTGTGTCCTCCCAGGATCAGCTCTCCCTTAAGAGCATGTTTAAGGGCAGCACAGAAAGTGAAAAGAGAAGGAAGGCATCATTCATCTTGTTTATGGTCTGACTAAGCTAACAAAGTCTGCGCACCATGTCTACACTGGGATAAGGTTATAAGAAATAACTGATCACAAGAATAAAAATTAATCTGCCATATTCATCTGAATATTAGAAATAATCTTTGTGGGTGATGCCAAAATGGAATGGGATGTGTTGAAGTGTGGCCAGTGATAGACTCCACAACAGAGGGAAGTTCAGAAACTGTACCTGTACCCCTCCTCCCAGGAGGGGTTGTGAGGTTGTGAGGTAGTATGTAATAATCAGAGACTTTTCAGAGTTTTTAGCTGGAATATGGAAATATCTTTCAAAGCTTTATAATGATTTAATTTTACCAGAATTTGTATGCATTAACATTTTTTTATGGCAATGCAGAAGGAGTTTGGCTTAGGACTAGCGGCCACTGGCTTCCCAAGAATTATAAAGCCAAGCTAATAAATGACCTTGATCAGATGGCACACTTCACTCTTGTCCCCCTGTGGTCCTGTTCCAGTCAGTTTCCAGCCCAAGCAGCTGCTGGGGCAGAGTGAACTGCTATGTCCAATTGGCAGAGCTGTGACCAGCTTTATTTATAAAGGCTTATGATAGAGCATACTCTGCTCTCATTTATACCAGGTAAAAACATGATATGAGTTGTTAGCCTGGTTCTTGTCCTTTTGTGCTGCTGCAGCAAAAGAAAGGAGTCAGAAAATGTTCTCACCAATCATGTCTGGAGAAGTCATTCTGTAAAGGAACAGCTTGGCTTGGGCAGCCCCAGGCCCCTGCTCTGCTCCTCGTGCTGACAGCATAGCTGAGTGCCTCTAGGAGTGTGGTCACCCAAAAACTCTGGGCTGCTGGCAGGGGCTAAGTGGCTTGGCTCTGCAGAGGATCCCTGTGGCTGCTGTCTTACCAGCTGCTGGCAGTTTTGGAAAAGCTGAACTTGTGCCCCTATGCCACCCTGATTTTTAATGTGGCCATCTGGGATGGCTGAAACTGAGGTGAAAAACTGGACTACTTTTTTGACATGTGACTTTTAAGTTGTGTAGATAATGATGGACAAATTAAGTCATGGAGGAAGGGCACTGGTCAACCACCTTGGGAATCCCTCTTTCTGAATGGGTGGTATCTTTTGTGGCACTGTTTTGCTGTTTTGTGCAAATTCCCAGCTCTTTAGAGATCCAGTCAACTATCAGACAAAAGAACCCTCACATTGTATGCCAGTCTGGGTACATAATTGATGTGAATGAATACAAAGACCTATTCATCACTCCTGGTGCTCACATAACTGACAGATTAAATCACTTTCTGGCTGTGAAGATGACAGTGGCCCAATAGCTAATGCTGTCTAACAGCCTCCATTAGAAGACCTTGTTTCTGATTATTTATAATTTTGCCAGACTTCAGCTGCTTGAGCTGGATTTTCCCATGCCATATGTCACCAGAAACTGAAGGTTTGTGTGTGGAAGGGCCTAGATGAATAGCCACGGCATTGCCAAGCTCATGTATCACTGAAAAGTCACTTGAACACAAATTTTTAGGGAGTAACTATACATTTCTCCTCTCTTATGGGAGAAGGAAAAACATCTGGAGTTATATGATCCCCAGTGGTTTGTGTTCAGGCTGAAGTTGGAGCTGCTGCTAAACAGCCTGAATGCAAGAAGCTCCATGTCAAAAGCTGTCAACTTGCTAGATATTGTTGACTCTTTTAACCTTTTGCGATGTCTTTTGAGGCTGTACTTTGTCCACTGACATACTTAGTTCCATATTGTACTCATGTTTTTGACAGGAGGTTATGCTACCAGGGAGCACATCTAATGGTTTAAGTTTGAGCACATTTCGGGTTTGTGTGTGTGTGATGGGTTTTTAGCTCTCCTCTGCTCAACCTTTTTGTTCTTTATTGCTGTCCAGTTATTGTATTTTTGACCAGCAATCCCTGTCATATAGGATTAAGAACAGATTTTCAAATCTCCATGCTGTTCTGAGCACCAGGTTGCAAGTTGCAAGTTACTAGACATGACCAAGCTTAGCAGTTTTTAGAAGGACTTTTATTTGGCCCGTTGAATCAATGTTGGTACTTTTTCCTTTGCATTTCCAAACCGTACTGCAAAGGTCAACAGGAAGAGCTTTCAGGCTGAACAGTGCCTAGTGAGGTGGTTGTGTTGGGAGGACAGTTGGTCACCAGAAATAAGTGGTGACCCACGTTCAGGGTGGGATGGAGTTAGAGGACCTAAAGTATCTTTGAGAGTTGTGTGTATTTCATTTACACACGTGTATTTACACACATGTGTGTATTTCTATAGTGTATATTCTGTAGCTCAATTGCACACTGGGTGGAAATGTGCTGTCTGGCCTGCAGCCTATATAACCCTTTCCCATTCCCTACAGAGACTTTTATTAAGTGAGCTTTACAAGGACCTAGAAAGGGCCTCTACCTGTAACAGGAATCTGAAAAGGGCAATGTAAGGTCCCCAAGGGGAGTTTTCCCTTAACTATTACACAAAACAGAAAATTTCCAGATCTCCATAAAAACTGTGTGTGTTATGTTTTCCCAAACTGGGCAATTTGAATTGTAGAAGCTATTGCCTAGGAACTATCTAGAGACAGACTTTATAACCACACAGAATATTTTCATTTAACTACCTGCACTACTGGACCATCATATTATTTAGAGCTCTTACAAACCTGAACTCCCATTAAACTAGATAGCTTGGGTCCATTATCCCAGGAAGACTGTTGAGGGTGGCCTGCCAACAGCAGCTGGCCATTGACTGAGCTCTGCTTTCAGAGTGGGTTTTGCAGCATGCTGTGGTCTGTAATGGCAGTACCTTGTCATCATTCTGCACTGCCAGCATGGTGTAATACAGTGCAAAGATCCTAAAGCCAAGATTTTGGAAAATTAATCTGGATCCTATAAACATTTTAATGGATGGAAGCAAAAATACTTGAATAACCTGACAGGTCTTTTTGTCTCCTAGGTAGGACTTCATATGGAGGAAGTGGTCTTTTCCCTTAGTGACAATAAAAGCACTTTGTATTTTTGCTACAATGGAAAGATCACGTATTATATAGGTCCCACTGAACAGTATTCAGCAAGCTGTAAATGTCTTTAAGTTTCCATTATAAACTTGACTTTATTCCTATTCCTCCCTTTGCCAAAAGTAGCCCTATCCATCTACAGCTTCACAGGAATAATCTTATTACGGGACAGATTTTTTGGAAGAGTTGAAGGAAACTGGTCAAGGTGTTTAAGAGAGATGATGGCTAAAAAAAATGAGTTCATCTACTTGGAGATTTTCCTAAAGACTTTTTGGCTTGTAACATCCTGAAAATTCATTTGCCTAGAGATTCAAAAAATATTTCAGATCTGTTGGTCTTGGCTAAAAATGGTGCCTTTGAATAGCTTTAGGCTGTCTGGTGACAGAATTATTTGGTTACTGAAAATGGCTCTTGCCTCCATGTGTTATGTGCTTGTTGGAGATCTTAATTCAGCTAGTCAGTACCAATGTGCTTATTAATTCATGGTGGCAATGTAAGGTTTCTAAACAACTCTGCGTGTATCCTGAACAGACATATTCCTTATCTGAGCTGCTCCTGTCTGCAAGTACCGTGATCTAAAATCCTCAAGTGTGTTTCCTGATTCCCACTGCAATCCATGCTGAAATTGACAGCATGGCTATACAGTCCCTTCTGCACACTCCCTGGAAGCCTTTTTCAAAGGGAACAGAATTCAAAGTTCAGTCTACTCATCTCAGTGGTTTTCACTGGGTCAAAAAATTCATACCTGCAGTGATTTGTGCCAATATGGCTGCAAGTCACACGTGATGAGACTTAAGCCAATATTATGTTTTAGCATAAGTGTTTTGGGGCTTATTTGTGGTTTTACGACAATGTTCTGAGGCATAATATTGCATTCTTAAATAGGATTCATTGCAAAATATGTCCTTAGAACTTTCTCATAATTGGGAAATTTTTAAATATGGTTCTTGAAGTATGACCAAAACCACAGGCAAACATACATTAGACTATTTTCAGCATCCCTCACATTAAGAAGAATGTGACATCTACGAACAGTACAGTTCTGCTATACCACTGCACTGATGTGGTCTTCCTGCATGAGTCCCTTAGCTTGCACTGAAAGTTATAGCAGAGCAATGTGAACACTAAGGTCTGCCCAGCATGTCCCATTGACAATAGGATATGGAACGTGTTCTGTGAGACCTTGGGTTTGGTTAATAATGTTCTCAGACTTTGACATTTAAGCCTTGATCATTCTGAGCTTTGGACCTCAATTAGTTTCACTGTTGTTGAAGCCAAGTCCCCGATCTACAAATTGCTGGAGCCTTGTATGTATTTGGGAGAAGTATGACATCATTCTTTCTCTATGTATTATTCCATCAGCATCTATTATCAACCACTATTTGAAGCAAGCTCTAGGGCTAGATGGACCTTGGTTTTGACTCAGTATGGATGTTCTTACACTATATTCTCAGTGTCAACAAAAATAGTTGACTATTTGTCGAAAATAGGTCTAGGAATTTAATTCATCATTTTAAAGACTTAACAGTCTTTACTGTTTGGGGGTTTCTGGTTTCTGGTTTTTCTCTCTGTGCTCTGGAGCTAGGACTTGAATCCCAAGTGAAGCATTTCCTGTAGTCAGTGTTCACTTCTGGCTCTTGACAGACACATTTTGAATGTGCTCAGTAGAAGCTAGGAAGGGTTTTGCACCTAGATGCCAGTGCCAGTGATCATACCCTGACAGGACTGAGGAGGAGGCTGCTGGTTACAGACTGCTCTGCCATACAGCACAGGAACTGAATGCAGCAGGATTGTCTTCTGGGACTGAAAAATGGCCTGACTGGAAGGCAGAAGTACTGAGTAAGTTTACAGGAGAAACTTTTCAAGAAGGAAAATGGGTTATGATGGCAAAACTGGTATCTAGATGGATTAGTTGAAAACTGGAGTATGGCTGGCTCCATGATAGTCTGCAGAGATGATAAAGAGAATAGGAAAGCCATACAGCAGAGAGAGAGTGGGACAAGTCTGTGTGATCTTAGGGAAAATTTCTCTGAGACCTGGAGCTGAGCACAGGCTCCCTCTGTTCAGGTCCTGTGATCACTTGTTAGCTGTGGATCCCATCATAAGGGATTTCTCCTCCCAAATCAAGTCCACACAGATATTGAGAGTCATTGACTTTCTCAGAGATAGGCTTTCACTGGAAGAAATCTGGAAAAGTTATTAACTCCACCTTTCTATCCCACAACCAAGTTGCAATCATGTCACCCCAAGCTGCAGTATCTTATCATTGATACAGAAGTTTTGTCCAATATCTAATCTAAATCTCCCAAGCTGTTTGGTTTATGCTTCTTAACTGTTTATTCGTCCTGATCTTTACATCAGGAACATGTTAGTTCCTTATTCTTTGCAACAGCTTTTTAGTTGAAGAATATTAACCTTCTTCTTGTAATCAATCTCAGTCAATGTGGACAGAGGATATGTGCTAATGAAGTGTTTAGAACACAAATTCCTTGTGATAATAAATACTCCAGACGAAGGTATGCAAGGATGCTTGCCCTACCTTGTTTAATAAAAGCTTAGACTGTTAAGCAGTGATTTCATGTTGCAATGGATAGACAGTGAAACTTACATGTAATGGGGGAGAGGAGAAAAAAGGCAATAAACTTCACCTTAAGCAGAAATGGCTGATCAAACCATACTGGACCTCTGCCTTGTAAGAGCAGTGACAGAAGCTCTTATATCTAATGGAAAAGCAGTAAGACTTCAGGTGCTACTAAAACCCTCCAATATTTAATGTTGGTTGAGACCACTCTAGATACATCAGGGCCCCTCTCACAGGTCACCTAGAGATGAAGAAGTCAGACCCATCTTCATGCTTCTATTAGAAAGCCTTCCTGTTACACAATTATTTTTATTGACAAAGTTACAATGAGAGGTCCTTTACTATCACTACAAGTTGATTTGGATTCTGTAAATAATGAAAATTAATTACCAGTAACCAGTCCCATCTGTAGTCAACTTTTATGACGGCTATAAACCAATAAAAATGCAGGCATCATGCAGTCAATGTGGTGTTGTAAGACAGAGCAGCATCTGTGCCTATAGTTATAGTGGTGATGCTTTAGGGAAATGCAGGCTGTTGAATCACTGTTCCATACTGCAGGGAACCGATGTGCAGTGTCCATACGCTATCTAGTGGCTCTGTCGATTATGACATTGCCCCTGAATTACTCTTCTTTCTCCTGTGAATTGCAGGATTAAGAAATACTTTAGACAAAACTGGAATTTGTGGGTCTGTAACCATTCCCTAATGAATCTAAGACATTTTGAGGTCATAAGGGATTAATGAAGAAACCCAAAAAGATCATAAAGCTTGTGTGAATATACAGGAAAAACTCTTGATGGGGGCTTCTAGGGAGTCAGTCCTGTCATTAACAGAAGTCTGACAAGCACTAGTCAAGCTGTCAACATCTTTCTCTTTTCTGTACAGACTTTGTTCTAGATTACTAAAAAACTCAGCCAGTTTAGGAGTACTTCAATAACAAGTTTATGTATCTTCTTTAGTTGCTAGATTCTGCAATATTTTGTGAAGTAAAAGAAGATAATCCAAACATTTTAAACTGAGCACACAGTAGACAGTAATGCAAGGCTACATGTGTTCCCTCCAGTGGGGAATGCTAATCTTTATCCCTTGAGATAATGGACTAGGAAGATGTGCAGATCAAACATAACAGCATTCTCCTGATCTTCTGTTTCTGCCAGGGAATGTGACTGATCTTCAGCAAAACAAATAACCCTTCTGTTTTGTTATTTATCTGTGAAATGGAGATTGAACTGTTCTATGGAAGCTAGAACTGCTTTATAGATGAGTACTACTGTTGTAAAGGCCCTATTTTCTATATTTTATATATATGAAACAGAAAATATTGTATTTATATATAGCCTGTGCCAGCACATTTAGGGGTATTATCTGAACTACAACTAGCACACAAATCAGTTATATTTGAAAAAAAAAAAAAAAAGAAGTCTGATTTACTATCACTCTCAGCAATTTTGCACTTTTCTACTTAACTGAGAAAGCTCCCTAGACAGCTCTTAAAACACTTATCTTTAATTGTACTTAATTACATATGTGTATTTGTTTTAGGAAGCTGAGTAAAGACATGATGATGCAGGTTTCAGCTTGGGTAACTTCTCTTGAACTGTTCTTTATAGGAAAGTAGAAATTTTATTTTGTTCTTCACACATATCAAAGGTGCCAATTTTGTTTTCCCTTTTCAGTAAATAATTTTTTTATTTATACTTCTGAACCCTTAAAACAAATTTAAAATAGCTGGTAAATAATGTTCATATTACCAGCATTTATGATTTCCAATATGAAGCTTCTATGATGTATGTTTTTTACCACATACAATAATAGCAGTTAATAAATATGCAGATTAATACAACAGAAGTATATAAATGGACATACAGGTGATTGCATGTGATGAGAAAACTGTGCGTAAGAGTCATGCCCTTTTCATCTCAAATAAACCCTTAAGTATTGTGCTAATTTTGGCTGGCAAAGAGTTCATCTTCTTCACAGTGGCTAGTATGGAGCTGTGTTTTGGATTTGCGCTGAAAATAAGAGTTGGTAACACAGGGATTTTGAATTATTTCTGAGCAGAGCTTACACAGAGTCTTTTTTTCTGCCTCTCATTCCACCACACCAGTGAGAGGTGCAGAAGGAGCTGAGAGAGGACAGAGCCAGGATAGCTGACCCCAAATGACCAAAGGGATGTTCCTGAGCATATGGTGTCATGCTCAGCATATAAAGCTAAGGGGGATGAAGGAAGAGGGGGTGGGGGGTCTATTTGGAGTGATGGCATTTGTCTTCCCAAACAATCATTATATGTGATGGAGCCTTGCTCTCCTGACAATCACCTGCCCATGGGCAGGGGGGAAGGAATTCCGTATTTTGCTTTGCTTGCACTCAGAGCTTTTGCTTTAGCTATTACACTATCTTCATTTCAACCCCCAAATTTTCTCACTTTTGCCCTTCTGATTCTCTCTGTCATCTGACCAGGGGGAGTGAGTGGCTCTGTGGTCCCTTGCTGCCAGCTGGGGTTAAACCACAACAGCAATAAGCATATAAGAGTTGACAGGGATACAGGCAACCTGCTTTTAGTGCTCACGCTGAGCAGCTTAACCTCTTCTGCTCTCTTAGCCACTAGCATTTCCTACACTTTTTTCCAATCCAACGTTCACTCCAGATCATTCAGAGCCTCAAAAGAGATTACTAAAAACAACAAAAAAAAGACCCTGTAACTGAAAGAATTTTCTTTTAAGATGACTTTAAGAGAGATGAGCTTGAAAACATATCAGCAAATGAGGTACATTTCTTACTAGCACTTCCAGCCTTGTGTATCCTATCAGCATGCACAAACCCCAGCTGAATTTTATTGCTTGTAGAACCAGCACAAACCTTGCCACAAAGGTTTCAAAATAAATAATTAGTACAAGAAAAAAATCCAACACTCAGGCTTCATTGCACAAACATTTAAAGAGAAGAAATAATTTCTTTTACAAATGTGTTTCTCTTGTATAAGAATAATTTTGTATAGAAAATAGCTCTTTATACATTTTACAGAAATAGGCTAACATTCAGATTCTTTATTAATGAATAATCATTGAATGCAATTTAAGATTTCAGTTATGTTTCAGTCACCAAACATCAATAACACAGCAACGCATCACCGCTCTAATATTCTTAAACTTCTTGACTTACCAAATATTGAGTCAAGACAGTGAAAACATTCCTAGAGCCATGATAATTTGAAAACACTGAAGTAGCTTGAAACTGTTAAATTATGAAATATACTTCCTGAAAGTAATACCATAATTTAAGTGTCAAGGAATATGAACTTAAACCTTAACAAGGCAGCATTACTTGCTCACTCCTGCTGGTTAATACTGTAAAACCCAAAATGAACACAAGTTTTAATATTAAACTGGTTTACCATTAATGTGACCTTCAAAACAGTCCTGAAGGATATGATGCTATCCAGAAGGACCTTGGACAAGCCTGAGAAGTGGGCCCACAGGAATCTCGTGAGGTTTAACAAGAACATGTGCAAGTTGCTGCACCGGGATGGAGCAACCCTGGCATCAGCACAGGCTGGGGGATGATCAAGAGCAGCTCTGGGGACAAGGACTTGGGGGTGCTGCTGGGTGAAAGGCTGGACATGAGCTGGGAATGTGCACTCACAGCCCAGAGAGACAAACGTGTCCTGGGCTGCATTCAAAGCAGCGTGGGCAGCAGGGCCAGGGAGGGGATTCTGCCCCTCTGCTCTGCTCTGCTGAGACCCCACCTGGAACCCTGCATCCAGCTCTGGGGGCCCAGCAGAAGAGAGACATGGATCTGCTGGACAGAGTCCAGAGGAGGTCACCAAGATGATCAGAAGGATGGAGCACCTCTCCTGTGAGGAAAAGCTGAGAGAATTGGAATTGTTCAGCCTGGAAAAGAAAAGGCTTTGGGGTGACTTAATTACAGCCATCCAGTACCTGAAGGGAGCCTACAAAAAAGATGGAGTGGGACTCTTTACACGAGTATGTAGTGACAGAGGCTATGTTTAGATTAGATGTTAGGAAGAAATTCTTTACTGTGTGGGTGGAAAGGCACTGGAACAGGCTGCACAGAAAAGCTGTAGATGCCCTAACCCTGGAGAGGGAACACCTGAGCAATGTGGTCTAGTGGAAACGTGTCCCAGACCATGGCAGGGGTGATGGAACTGAAGGTAAAGAAGTCCTTTCCAACCAAGGCCATTCTATTATTAAAAACAAGACAGCAGAAGCTATACAGCATTAACACAACGTGTAATAAAAATATTTCAATTTTCTTAAAAAAACATGGAAGGTAGATGAAAAAAACCCAGTAAATTAAAATATAAAAAGTAAATTTGTAGAGGACAAAAAAATCGAAAGGCATATGTATATATATTTATATGTAATGATATGCTAGGAAGTACATATATTTTAAAATACTCAATTTATTCAAAGATTGTTTAAGTTTATATGGTGTCACGCGGAACTCAAACATAACCCACACTCAAATGCTTTCCCTCTAAAACTGTTTCAAGCACCTGTACTTATCTACAGATTTTCTTGTAAATTAGAGAGAAGGTAAAGGCTTTTCCCCTTGGAATATAACTATATGCAGTAATCAATTCTTGCTTTCTAGGTATAATTTTAAATAGAAGATGTAAGCAAATAAGAACTATAAAACCCAACGACTGAAAACCTGAAATTTAGATGTTAATGACTCTATTTAGTATTCATACAGAGCTACTTAGGAGTTTGCCAGCTGTACCCTGTGTGAGTACTCTTGACACTTCCATGCTTTATTATTCAAATGCGTATTATGTTTAGTCAAATATGGCTCTCACTCCAAGTTAGCAAAACTCTTGACACATACAACTTTCAAATAAATTTAGGTGGAACTGGTACACCTCTCCTTCTCACAACATAGAGGTTGATATAAGACAGTAATGAATCACATTATACTGGTTCACATTTTCATGTGTTAGAAGGAGAAACAAACCCTTATTCCAGTGATTTTGCAAATTCTGCATAGTCAATGAATCCGTCATTGTTCTTGTCATCATCCCTCAAGACATCATCTATTAGACTAATCAGCTCTTCTTCCTTCATTGCTTGGGTATGCTCACCACCTTCCTACAAAAACAAAACCACAGTGAACAGTTTAGCAGTCTTTCTCATCTAGTGGCACATGTGACAGATTACTGACAACTAATTTTTTACTAAGCTGTTTATGTTTGGTGCCTAATTTGGCACTAAGTTTTATGTAATCATTTATAACAATGTAAGCAAATTTCATCAGATAGAAGCTTTGAAGTCAAAGTTCTTTGGACTTCAGAACAAGCATTCTGCAGTTAACATTCTTGGTCAGAAGTTCCAAAAGCTGAACACCACAATGTATAATGATGGACAGTCATCTAATAAATGTATTCTTAATTAGGATCTTGATGTAGTATAGACACTGTAGTTTCTATACACTACAGAAACATTTTACAGTAACACAGAAGTGAAAAAATTCAGCACTGTAGCTCAAAGTCAGTAAAATTCTTAGTAATACCCCTTATGAGAACACAAAGAGGTGCCTTTGCACAAGAAACAGCCAGTCATTATTCTGTTCTTGGCTCAGTATTTTTTGCTACAGGTTATTAGCAGGAAGTTACACTATTCTGAATTGTAACTTCCAGAAGGTCAATATGAGGTAATGTGTTTCTATTATGTTCTTAATGACTGGAAAGAGAAATTGAGTTTAGGAAGAGACAGACCATAGCAAGTTCTTCTAATACAAATTTTGTGCAAGAGGTTTTTTTATAGTTTGTGTATACACAGCAGCTGAAAACAGTATTGTATCACATGATATTTCTACAAATTCTCATGTGCCATTTTGGATGATTTCCCTTTCTCGCTATCCCTTCCTGCCAAAGTAAGCCCTCTGTAAAATGATTTTCACTCTGAAGCCCTTCCTGATTCTAGAGTTTAAACTAAAATAGAAACTTCCTAAAAACTGCAATGTGACATGGAAAGCTGTGATAATGTACATTTATAAATTCAACCAAAACTATCAGGAGAAAAATAGTCTCATTTTCAGGCAAAACTGTAACTGCACTGAAGATGTGTTGCAACTGTTCTTCTGCTTTTAGAGTCAGAACTGTTTCCAAACACATACACCCTTACAAAACTTACACCAACCTCTTTGTGGACATGTGAGATAGCAGTAGCAAGTTCTAACCCATCTAGCAAATTATTGCCATCATAATCATGCATTTTGAAGTAATGGAGCTGCAACTCTTGTGGAGACATCTCAGACTCTGGTTTCTCGATAACACCTTCCAGGTGTTCCATGATGTGTCTAAGAAAAACAAAACCCACAACATTTCCATTAAATACTTTTAATGCTCTGTTAACATCAAATTTAGTCTTTGATCAAATACTGTACGTCTAAAAGCACCCTGGACAACTAAAAGCTACAGTTTGATATCAAGATAAAGAGGGCACAAAGATTGTTTGTTAGAGGGTCTGTAGAGGCCTCTAATACCTTAGATAACTATTTCTATTTCTTCTGGCCTACTTAACAGGCTATCAAAACAACTGAAGCAGAGCCCAAAATCGCTTTTTGGCTGTCTTCCAAAGCACAGGAATTGGAGGAAGATCTTTCCCAGTCAACCATGAAGTGTTCTAGGGAGTTTTATTTGGTGCTAAAACTGTTCCACATTTATGAAGAAGCAAATAAGAAAATAAACTCTACCTGTTAGGAATATGATTTTGTCTAAAGTATGCTGATATGGGAAAGCAGGATTTCTGTAAGAAATTTTTTATAGCATAAGTAGGGCTAAAGGCTCCAGAGAGACCTTTCTAGGTCTCATATCTCTACAAATTTATCAAGCAAGCATGTCTCATATCTGGCTTTAGCTAATCATACAACATTCTGAGAAAACAAGGTGCCCTAGGCTTAAGTCCAACTCGCATAACACTTCAGAGATAAGAAAATAATTAAGAAAAGTTTACACTTTTAGAACATGGAACACATACTCTTTATCTTGTACCAAATTCTTATCAAGACGAATATTTGGATGTTGACTCTCTCCTGCATGTTCCTCAGCTAGGGCAGAGATGAAGAATGCAGCCAAAGCAAAGCAGAATAGCAAATGTGTTCTACACATCCTTTGGGCCATTGTGATCTCCTACAAAAAGGAAAACATGCACCCCAAAAATACAGATGAAAAATGTGATCTACTTTCAGTGGAATTAGACAGTGCTAAACAACCCCATTAAGTTTCAGAATAGAAGAACTTGTTGCATTGGAAACTTTTGGCAAGCAGAGAACCAGAGAGCTCCAATTAGGAGCTTTTGTGAGGGTCCCTATTTTACTGAATTATGCAGTAATTTTCAAATAATTTTTCTTTTTTTTTTTTCCTGACAGCTAATGCACACACCTTAGCCATGCTTGGGTTTCATATACCTTCCAGAAAAACAGGCAACCATGACCTCTGCCTCAGGCAAACCTGCCCCACAGCTATGGGAGCAAAGATCGCTTACGGCATCGAAGCGGCTCCATCTAATTAGCAGCTCTATTAAGACTGAATTCCCTAAAGGGCGCACAGCCGGTAAGACGTCAGGCAGCCGAGCATGTGCGCACTTCATGGGCAGGTGACAGGGCACAGAGCTTCAGAGGGGCCGAGCGCGCCCAAGGCGCGGGCTGGCGGCTTCCGCTCCGGTTTTTCTCCCGGCCCCAGGTAAAGCTACCCCCGGTTCCACCGGCATGGCGCTGGCCACCCTCCAGGCTCCCACCCCCGGCTGGATCCCCGAGAAAGCGTCCCCGCAACGGAATGGGGCTGGGCCCGCCGTCCCCCGCCCAGGCCCCAGCACCCCCCCTCCAGCACCGGATGTCGGGGCGGGCGGAGATGCCCCGCCGCCGCCAGACTACGTACCCTCGGGCGGCTCTCCGCCGTGCCGCGGGCTCCGGGCTGGCCGCGGGCTGGACACCATTCCCGGGACACCATCCCGGGATCACCCCTGACCCGGCGCTGCCCCGCCCGCTCCGCCGCCCATTGGCCGCTCCGCTCGGCCCCGCCCCGCCCCGCCTCTCGGGTGACGTCACCGCTCCCGGAGCTCCACGTGGAGCCCTCGCGGCGGCGCAGGTGCGGCGAGGCCGCGCCCACCGCGGGGCGGGGCCGGGCGCGCGCGCCCAGGTGTGCGCAGGGGGCTGCGGCCCCCGCTGGGTGATGAGCCCGCCGTGAGGCGGCCGTGTGCCCTGTGGCCACGGAGGGCAGTGCTGTCCTGGGCTGCGTTAGGAAGAGCGCTGCCAGCAGGTCGAGGGAGGTGATCCTGCCCCTCTACTCAGCCCTGCTGAGGCCACATCTCGAATGCTGTGTCCAGTTCTGGGCTCCTCAGCACATGAGAGACGTGGAGCTCCTGTGTGGGTCCAGTGGAGGGTAACAAAGATGATTAAGGGGCTGGAACATCTTTCTTACCAGGAAAGGCTGGAGGAATTCAGCCTGTTCAGCCTCGAGAAGAGACAACTGAGAGGGGAGCTCATCAATGTATACAAGTATATGTATACACCTATATATATAGGCTACACAACGGGGGTTCCAAGAGGATGGAGCCAGGGGCTACTCAGTGGTGCTGAGCAAAAGGACAAGAAGCAATAGGCAGAAACTGATGCACAGAAAATTAAACCTGAACGTGACCAGGAACAACTTTGCTGCGTGGGTGACTGAGCACAGGAGCAGGTTGTCCAGAGACATTGTGGAGTCTCCATCAGTGAAGATATACAGAAACTGCCTGGACACAATCCTGTGCAATCCCCTGTGCTTGAGCAGGGGAGGTTGGACCAGATGACCCACTTGCAACCTGGCCCATTCTGGGTGCTGTGGGGTCCCGACAACCCCGGCCTTTGATGCAGAGAGTGCCTTGCCAGAGGACGCATTGGAGGGATCCCACTGGTGATATCCTGGTCAGAACATAGAAGGACTGCAATGGCAGAGCTGGTGGCACTGAGGGCCAGCACATGTCCCACTCCCAGGGCAGTCCCCGGCTGCCCCTGCTCTGGGTGCTTCCCTCTGGCCCCATCCACGAAGGACTGCCATGGTTCCTGCCCTGCTTCTCGAGTGGGAACTGCTGTACCCTCTCCCCAGAGTCCACTGCTGGTCACCGTGCTCTGTGCTTCCACTCACACCACGGGTCTCGCTCTTTCTGTACTCGACACCTACACAGCCACGGCTTTGGCGTCTCGAGGTAACAGCCCTCGAGCAAGCCTCGGCCCCGGGCAGCTGCGGGGGCTTTTGGCCCGTTCCGCACGCACCGCCCGCGTATCTCGTGCCGAAGGTGCCGCTGGGGGTGGAGGGGCGGTGGCCGTGGGGATCAACCGGCGGAGAGGCCTGGGCTTGGGGCGACTTCTGAGGGCAGCGGTGGGGAACAGCACTCCCGGCCAGTCTCGCCCAGGAAGGGAACGAGGGGCCACACCCGCGGTGCCGGGACAGCGGCCGCTAGTGCAGGAGGCGGCTCCGTGCCCGGGCGCCAGGAGAGGCGTCAGGGAGTGGCGGCCATGGCGGAAGCGCCATCCCCGACCGCAGCCCTCGGGCAGGACGTCCCGGCCACCCCCGCCCCCCAGCACCTGGCGGATCCGCAGTCCCGGCAGCAGAGCTCGGGACGCGCCGGGGACTCCCCGCGGGCCGGGGCGGGGCGCGTCTCTCCCGGCGCTAAGATGGCGGCCAAGGGCTCGCACTCGCACGTGAAGCTGGAGGCGGAGATCGAGCGGTGCCGGGCGGAGGGGCACTGGGGGCGGCTCCGCCACCTCGCACAGCAGCTGCTGCCGCCGCGGCCCCCGCGCAAGGCGAAGGCGGCGAGGGGCGCGCAGGACGCGGGTAAGCGCCGGCGAGGGGCGGGCGGGGCGGCCGGCTGCTCGCTCCCTGCCGCCGCCCGGTCTCGGCAGCCCCGCGCCGGTGGGCTGGCGTGGGCGGGAGCTGCGGCCGCCCCGGCTTGCGGGACGTCGTTTGCCGTCCCGTGGCTGCGTCCCGGCTCCGCAGCGGGAGGGAAGGAGGGATGCCTGGGAGAGGCGGCGGGAGCTCAGGAAGCGGCGCTCGGGAAGATCCCGCTGCGCTTCCTCTTCGAGTCAGCGCTGCCGAGCCCGCCGGCCAGCGAGGGGCGGCTGCCGAGCGCTCGGGATGCCGCCCCCGCCGCGATCAGCGCCGGGGCGCAGGTGGCGGCTGCCCGGCTCCGAGCCCGCCCTGGGTGCAGCCGGCCCGTTTGGAAAGGTCTCTTCAGCTTCTCGTGTCATGCTGGTTCCCTCTTGCCCCCTGCCCAGCGCTGTTCTTGGGCGGTTGCCTTTGTGCTACCTCTCGATTTCCGAGGGGCACTGCTTTACTTAAAGGCTTTCACATGTAAAGCGGGTTTCGTGAATAGCAAGTATATTAGTAATTTTTTTTCCCCTGTTACAACACACTGATTTGCTGCCTCTTTTTTTTTTTTTTTTTTAAATCTTTTGTAACGACTGAGGCAGCATAACTCAGTCCGAGGTCAGCAAGTAAGTTGTGAACAGGACCTGATCCTACCCGCGGTATTGGTACAAAGGGTTCTGCACTCAAGTCAGAAGAGCTACTTCTGGGAATAAACCCCCTTCTTTAGGGGAGTGTGTCCAGAATATGGCCGTAGCGTTGAAGCTTTCTGGGGTGCCTTAAACTTCACAATGGGAACCATGATGGGGGAGATGTTGGTAGTTTATTACATGTTTATTTTTCCTAGTGTTTACATGATGCAGATTGAACCTTGTGCTGAGAATCATACAGCCAACCTTTGAACTTTAGTCAGGTTTCAGCTGTGTTTTCCCAGGTGCAGAGATCACCATGAACTTTGGGGGCATTAGTTGAAGAGTTCACAGTAGTTTCTTCCCCTGTAATTAAGAGGTATAACAACAGTATGATTGCTGTAAAAACATGACTTGTTAATTTGCTGCCATGTCATCATAACTTGCTAGTTATGAAAGAATAATGCTTTGTAACTGCTACAGAGTTTCTTTCAGCAGGTTTTGTGCTTCTAGAAATGATTATGTGTTTGGATGGGATTTTTTTAACAGTAGTATTTGCTTTGTGAGGTTGTTTATTTCGTAATTGTCGATGATCTAACCTAATTCCTTAAGTTTGATTAAGAGATTAATGACTACCTGAAAGCACTTTACTGTATAGAAATGATGGTATGCAAGTTTGGTGGGAATATACTTGAGCACGTACACTTCCCATTATATGTACCTGTACTTTGTTTAGTTGCAGACCTGCAAATGAGCAGGAAGAGCTATGGTTATAATTTGATATGTAGCTGAACACTTGGGCCACAACAACAAAAAAGTCTAAACCACCACACAGTTACTATATGCTGTATGTAGTGGTGTATAGGTAGAAAGTGGGCGTAGGGTGACTCCTGGACTGAAAATATAGAAATAGGTACACTACTGTGTTTCAGTCATTCTCAAATTTCAGACTTTGAAACATGGAATATATACGAAGTGTAGGGCTGGGCTCTTTGGTATTCAATGATTTCCTTACCTGGCTTAACCCACTAGTCTGCTGATGGAGGTACTGTTGTTATGAATGAACTGCAGAAATGGGCCTGTCATGTAAGAACTCTGAGTACTCTGGCAGATGAAACTTTTTCTTTCAGCACGATTGCCACATTGCATGATGGTTCATGCTGTATCCATTGCTGCTGCCTGTGTTTGAGTCTCTTCTGTGGAACTGTGAATAGGCATGGATTTTAATGTAGAGTTTTATGTGGCATGTTAATTATGGCAGAGGATCTTGTGTGTCTTTAGTAATGGATGTGTAGAATCTGTATAATTTATCTTTTAATTTTTTTTCTGTATATTTTCAGGAAAACTGTTAAAAGTTTTTGATGCAGTTACTTCTCTGTAGTCTAAAGCATTCATATCATGCTAGTACCTTTGTAAATAAAAAGCATCCACTGAAATGTTTGTGAAGTTTGTTCTTATACTTTTGAAAGTGAGTTTTGTGATGAAAATTCCTAACTGTTATATTAGTGACAATGTAAGAAGGAATGGTGCTGCCAAAAAAAGGATTAAGGAGGGAAAATCTTCAAGTTACAACAAAGTGTTGTTTCATTTTTCCATACAATACATACTATTTCCACTAGATAAAAGCTGATGGAACTTTTTTTTAATCTGAGTTCTTCCTCATCCCCTGATTTAAGTTTGTTGTCTGTTTCAGAGGTGTGTTGTTTTGCTTTTGTAATTCTGTTTCTCATCAGCATGGCAGTAAGCAATGTCTCTTGTTCCTTGGTGTGTGCTTTCAGAGGACCATGGAAGTTTGCTGCTTGCAGAGGCTCTGCTGGAGGAATGTTTAAAGGAAAATTTTGCCAAACTGAAGGACTCTATTCCACTGTCAGAGAAGAGTGAGCCCAAACTGAGCGAAGCTAAACAGTATCTGACCAATATCTTAAGCAGAGGGAAACTAAGAGTAAGTGGGCTTTATCATCATAACTCCTGCCAACTGGATACTTCTTTAATATGATTATTCATCTGTTACAAGGTGTGGGTGTTGCCTGTTTGTGTGCATGGATAAACAGTGCTGTATTGTAGGTGATACTAAGAGACTGATAATTCCTTTAGGCAGGATTTTATGTTGTGAGACTTGCTTTTTCATGTGCAAAGAAATTATGTGCTACAAGGGTATAATCCCATTTCTTTTTTTTTTTTTTTTTTTTTTTAATTGAAAAGAAGCAGGATGAATACTTAGAATTGCTCTCGGATGGTGGGGTGTGGCCACATAAGGGTGCTGTCAGGCCAGCAGAGCAGAGTGGCTTCTGCTGCTCCAGATCTGATGGAATTTTGCATAAGTGGTAGCTCCTGATTGAAGAAAAATGTGCCACAAGCTGCTGTCAGGAACTTAGGGTTGTGTTGGGAGGACTACAGCCTTGCACTGCCTTCGGTGTCTATTAGAGAAGTAATGCCTTTATTTTGTTTTGTGATCTCGGTGTGTGGCTGGTAGCTGCTTGTCGACTCAGTTGCAGAGCTTCAGGAGGGCTTTAATACTCTGATGGCTGCTGCTGCATTGGTGTCCTTTGACACACAGTTGCATAACTGTGTTAAATGTAAATGAATTACAACAGCCTGTTCTAGACTACTATTACTTTTGGTCCTGAAATTGCCAAGCTAGTTTAGTTAGTTTGGAAATGTATATTATATTTTCACCATGTTAATTTCCAGTGAGCAAGGTCAGCCTATTTAGAGCATAAAATAGAGGGAGTATGGAAGGGGAGGGTCTGTCCAGCCCTCTTTCTTTATAGTTTATATTTTAACAGTGAGAATTATTGAATTCTTCCAATTCCCTGTATTTAGTTTGGCTGCATGAATTGGCATTACTGCTTCTTAGCTAGTGGTGACTTAGCTACTGATGCAATATTGACCCTCTGTTGATTGCATGTATTTAAAAAATGGGTATGAAGGCTTAGGAACCTTTTCATGCTTTCCAGAAGGTCTGAACAGATGTGTTTTACTGAGGTTCTGTTACATATGTTTTCAATCCTTAAATGAAACAAATCTTAGAAATAGCAAGTGTGCCTTCTGTTTTTTCACTGTTGTATGAAAATTCTTTGACAACTAAAGAAAATTTGAGACTTTTCTCACTCTTTATTAAATATACAGAGGAGAAGGGAGCACTTGTCTAAAAAGTGATGCTTACTGTCTAGTTTATATGCAGGGGTTTTTCTTTGTGTGTGTGTAGGTAATTCTGACAGTGCCAACTTTTTATGCACTCTTTGTGGCTGGTGAATCGATAGAGCAGGTCAGCTGAGACCAAAGAGTTGGCTTACAAATTGTATTTCAAAACTGAGCTCCAAAGTGGTTGCCTGCCCTTCATTGGCTGCTGCTCTCATGAGCTTAGCCTTTGCAGTTGTGAGAGGAAAGCATTCTGAACCTACCTAATTGGCTGTGGAGTACTTCATTCTTCCTATCTGGTATTTCACCCTATAAACACTTTTTCTCTCTCTGCTCCATTTCAGCCGAAGTATATGACAGAAGCGATGCTGATCCTAGGAAAGCTTAATTATGTGGAGGGATGCTACAGAGATGCCATCAGCATGTATGCAAAAGCAGGAATTGATGACCTTTCAACCAAAGATGAACCTCTGTATATGCTGCGCTTGATAACTGAAGCCTTTGTTATTAAAGGTAAAGGACCATGTATGCATATTTGAAATACGCTGGTTTTAGGTTGGAGCTATTTCTCCAAATGGTTTGGTTGGAGCAGGATTAGGGCAAAGATGTATGCTGTAGAAGATCCTACATGGTATGATCTGTGTAGTTTCAAACTTAAAAGCATTATGGAGTCTTAGTCCATGGTTTTTAAACTTGGCTGGCTTGTAAAGAAAAGCTTGAAATTGGAAATCTTGTGGTCGCTCTTGGCTGTAAGTTAGCGACATGCTTGAGCTTGTGTGTCCATTATGGGAAAATCTAAATCAAGCCCTTGGCTGAATTGGGGCCTATGCTTTGGGTTAGAAAGAGTTAATCTACTTGTACATTTCAGTGATTTCTGTGAATTAAACAACAATGTCTCCAAGTTTTAAACTTTGGACTAATAGAATATGTGCTTTCAAGGCAGGTAGTATATTTTTGCAATGCATGTCACACAGTATCAGACCTTATGTACAAACAGGAATCTCTCCTCCCCCTTGTAACTCTATAGACATTGCACTATTTGAGAGATTCTAATTAAAACTACCTCTGTGGGTAGTGAAATTGCATTTCCTTTTTAAGTGGGGGAAAGGAAGACCCTTGTCAATTTTTGACTTGGGGGGAGAAAAAGATCAGTAATCTTCTCCTTCATTTGCTTTCGGTTCCTTTATAAATGTTGCTCAAGTACTGCTACCTATCTACTGCTTTCTACTCTTTTCAGCATGTCCACCAGCTAATTAGGTGAATGAGAACTCTGATGATCAGATACCTTCAACTGGTATGTAAAAGAGTAAAACCAAATCCACCCAAAATACTGTTTGACTGGGCTGCTAGTATTACTGATAATAATTTGAGTCATTCTGCTTTTTTTGAAACCCTGTTTGTGCTGCTTTGCTTGCTTTGATTTTTGTTTCCTGTGGTACTGATCGAATCTGCTTCATTAATGAGCTTTTGTGGGGCAGGACTAATTTACTTGTACCTCACACTGACACTTGCATGGCACAGAGGAGCAGGTAGTTGCCAGTGCATTCTCAGCAGTGTATTTGAGAGCAACTCCTGCTGCACTCCAGAGTCTGAAGGATATGTGATGTCCTTTTTGGGAACCAGATACGGCCCTTGGTGAGGTGTGAGTGTAATGATAATGTATGTGTGGAAACTGATGGAATAACCCTGTTGTTATAAGACCCCTTGTATTGTGTTGATTACCTAACTGACATATGAAGATGTTGGAGGCGTTTGCATCAGATTGCCAGGCAAAGCTTTTGGTTTCTTTCCCCATGTGGTTTAACATGGAATGTAAATACTATGCTGCCCCTGTACCCCATATGGAGTCTCTGCCATTGCAGAGAAACCTCAGTGCTGTTACGGTTCCACAGTCTTTATCCTCCATGATGAATTTTTTCATATTAGCTAAGATATCAAGAATATAGTAAACCACTCAGTATTCTACCAAAGTTGCTGGCAGAAAAAAGTCCAGCAGAGTGGAGCTTGTCCAGCTGAGTTTGGAGAGGGCACTCACTGCTAGAATCACTGTTCCTCATGCCACATTCCCTCAGCCACTCTTACATTAGCACTTTGTGCAGGTAGCTATGGCAATAGCAGTGTAGATTTTAATTTTCATTTTAAAACGTGTGTCCAGGCTGCTTCTGCAGGGCAAATAACAATATGGAGTTGTTGAATTTAAAATTCATTGATACTTTATGCCATAGATTTTTCTTATTCCCCTGTTTAATTTGGTATCTCTCCAGAAATTGTTCATTCATACTACATTACTGCCTTTGATTGTAGTGTTGGTTGTTTATGCAATATGAAGCCTTCTTTAAAGATGCTCTTTAATGTTGCTAGTAGTAAAATTTTTGCAGGGGCCATTTAGGCAAATATCCAGAAAAGCCTCAGTCCTGTCTATTTCAAGGCAGAAGTTAGGTTCCCGACTCAATTTCTTGTTCACATTTTCAGAAATGGGAGAAAGCCATTGGTTTAATAGAATATCCCTGTTCATCTAGCATTAGTTAAAAGCAGCAGAACTTTGTATCACCTCATAGTGTGAAATTGGAACTGCCTCAGTTTTGTGTAGGTAATACTGCTGAGTTATGCCTGTATGCAGAATCGCAGCATAGGTTCTCAAGCACTCAAGATTAGGCTGGAAAGGTCATGGAACAAAGAAAAGTCAGCTGAAAGGCATATTTTTTTATGTTGACACTTATCCTTTTAATGTTGGAAATTAAAAAAACAAGAAACAGGCGGGATACAGTGGGAGGAGTTGCGCAGATAAAGGCAGTTGTAGAAATCCAGCAAACACAAGTTCCTTCCTTAGAGCACCTTTTAACTTCTGCAACACTGAAGGTGGATGTTGAACAAAATCTCTGGAGATCCACAGCATGTAGTAGGTTCATATCATGGTAAGAGGCAGTATGGATTTCTACCCTTATGTTTGGATTGAAAAAGTTGAGCAGGGAAAAAATTTCTTGCTTGCCTTCTCACTAAACTTCCACACAAGATGAGCATCAGGAAGTAAACTTTGAAGTTCTTTTATCAGTATGAGGGCTTGTAGAATTGACAAGTCACAAGGAGAAATGGCAGAGAGCAGGATTCTCCAGTGTCTCATCTGACTGCTGCTTCCTGTTCTGTTTCTAAATCCCTGCATTGTGAGGAGACAAGTTTTGTGGGTGCTGTGAGTGGAGCTCTGACAATTGTTTGATTTTTCATTATGACTAATTCTAACCTCAATGGTTAGTTAATAGGTGGTTGGTTTGTACTTGTCTCCTTCCTCCCTATCCTTGATGAAGTCAGTCCCTCCTTAAAATTTTACTTCTGTTCAGTTCATATTACTGCTGGTAATCTCTGATGCAAGCAGCTCTGTGTTGCATAAAACAGTATTGAGTAAGCAAACTTTGCTTCTAATTCAGTTGGGACACACCGTGGCTTTGTTACCTGGTGGTGTCCATTTGAAACAATGTTATGGTTTGACACTGGTGTAATGCTAGTGTCAAAAAAGACTTCAGAACAAAATGTGTAGCTGTTAGAGCCCACTGGTTTCCCTCTGTTTGTGCTTGCTGCAGAAAATCTGCGGATATCACTCTTTGAAAGGAGTAAATCTTCCTGGTAGTAGGCTAGGCTACTACCTAACCCTTAGAAAGTGCTGGGTAGCTCTAGCCAGGGCTTCAGCATGCCTAAGCTCCAAGAAAGAGGCTTCAGTGATGTGGCAATGTTTGCTGTGCTGCTGAGAGCAGGATGAGAGCTGCATTAACTGAGGCAGGCTGTTGCCAGCCTGGGTGATGGAGAGTCAGGCAGGACTCATGTGATGTATGGGTCCTGTCTTTTTAATGACTGAGATGGGCTTTAGCTTGTGGTCAGGGATGTGTGAGAGCTGCTGCAAGGTGAGTCAGCCCTGTGCTGATGGGCTCTCTGTGTCTGTCAGGCCAGGCACTGGACTTCCTCTACCTGGTGTGGGGTAGCCTGGAGATAGCTATCTATCTATCTATAGCTGTCTGTATTTGTGCAGCAATGCCATAGGATTGCACATGGTATCTAGTTTCTAAATGGATTTCTAGGGAGTTAAAAGATTTAAAAGTCCCACTGCCTGTTTTTCTCCTTTTCTCCCAGTCCATCCTATAATTTTTGTAATTTAGTAATTTTTGTGTTATTATTGGCCATTTGGCAGCTCAGGGTGGGTTTAATTTGTGCAGCTTCAGGCTGAACTCTCTGTAGAGTCAGAAGTTGGCTGTTCTGGGGTGATTCCTCACTTCTTCAAATGGCGTCTGACACAGTTTATGTGAGTGGTGGTGTACAATACAGTCTCTTCTCTGGTGACTGTGAGAGAAGACTGCAGACTAAGTTGAAGTTTATATTTTGTAATTTTCTTTCTAAGTGGTTTTGTTCTTTAGATTTTGAGGTTTTTTAACTTTAGAAAAGACGTCCATTTTGTCAAAAGGCTGCAATGTGAGCTTGGTCTTTTTAGATCTTTGGAAAGATGTGGAAGAGAACAAGGTGATAATGTGCCTGTTAGAAGCCTTGGTCATCGTCTGTGTTTTATTGTAACAAATCCAACCAAAAGTCATAATCCCGTGGAAATGAGACTGTGTTAGTGCAGTGGTTCAGAGCTATCTATATTTTGTTCTTGGACCCATTTTAGTAATTTAAAGATGCTTAAGATCTGTGGTGTGACACTTTTGAAAAACCAAAGATAAAAACTTGAGACGAACATTGCTGGATTGAGCCACTGATCTTTGGAGCTCTCCTAAGATCTGTGGGTGATACTTCTGAAAGCAAAACCTTGACACTGCCATGTGAGGGTTTGTCCTGAGTTCCATAATGATAAACAGACTGGAACCTGCTTCCAGTGTCCTGGGTTCAGCACATCTTGTTTTGGATTATTTTGTGTTTGTTCAGTCCTAGAACAAATTGCTGAGCTTACTTGTGTTCCTGTTTCTCTTGTCATATCTTTTAAAAATTCAGTGGTAATGAGATCTGTATATTTTGAATTATATTGTTCTGCTTTCTGCTCATGCAAAATGATTGTCTTGGGTTTCTAATACTGGAAGTGGTTGTTTGGAGATTCTGGTGGTGTTCTAAAAGGAGAATGGTGATACCACACAGAGATAAACAGAAAACTGATGTTTTACTCAGCAGATTTGAAAATTATTTGCTTGGTTTTAATCATCGTTTTAAATTGACCAAGTGAAGCCTCAAAATTTGAATAAACTGTTTTAAACTTAGTGATTCTTCTCTTAATTACTTTCTTGTTTTATTGGCTTGTACTACTGTTAAAAACAATAGGTTTGCATACAGTAAATGCAATCTTGGTATTAAAGTTCATTCTAGCTAATCAGAGGATGTATCAGACACTTGTTTATATACTTAATTGGAGTCTTTAATTTTGACATTTGCTTGTGTGTCATCCATTTTTCTAATACGGTTTTCTACATTATGAATAATTTCCTAGGTGAGATTTTTTTATTCAGTTGCTTTTATTTGAAAATTAGAATAAAATGTAGAGCTTTATTGCAAAGCTATGTTCTGGTAAATCTACTTTTCCCTCCTCTTTAAAGAATTTGATTAAGAATTTTCAGTTTAATAAATGAATTTATTTAACTCAGTGTTTCTGATAAGCCGATAAATTTCTTGTCATGTGTACATCTTTCAAAACTCATAGATTAAAATGGGAAAAATAAGCTTTCCTGTTTGTTTTAATTTAATTCATTCTTGGTTCATTGAACTAAATAATAGAGAGAATGGAAAGGGAGAAAAGTAAGGTTTGTGGGTTTGGTTTGGGGTTTTTTTTTGTTCTTGTTGTTGTTTTTGGGGATTTTTTTTGTCCTCTTTGCAAGAGAACACCTCTATTTTAAAGACTATTCCAGTGCTTCATCAAACTCTTATTTCAGATCCTAAGCGACTAACTTTTCTAGTTCAGTTCTTTACTAAATGCTGCCAATCCCATGGTGCAAGGATATATTCCACTCAAATAACATTGGGTTATTGTGTGTTATTGTCTTAACTTAAGCAGCCTTACTTTTAATTAGAATTTTGTGTTAGGTTCTCTGGAATGAGATTTTTGTCCACTTAGTTTTTGGTAAGTGGGATCATAGTATCGTAGATCAAACTGTGGAGTGTTCTGGAATACAGACTGTGTGGAATGATCTTGAGTACCAGTAGTTTGAACAATTTCAAATGCAGATCTATTGAGTTTAGAAACATATAGTTTTGTAGGGTCATACTTTATTTCATAAGCTTATTTTGAAAGTGAGTTTACACTTCTAACTTCTTTTTGTCAGAAGCATTTTGTCAGGTCATGTTTTATAACTCTCTTGATGGACTGTACATTCAGTTTCTGAGTCTGTCCCTTGTTTCAGAGGGCATAGCACTTTTCAGGATGTCTTCTTGGTTTTGCAGACAGTGTTTGGAATACTTCTTGTATGCCAAAAACCCCCTCCCCGTGGTTATACATACTCTCGTGCTTGAGATTTTTACTACAGGATAATTTAAAAGAGTTTTTTAAGTTCCTTAAGAAAAATCTGCTGCAATACCTAAAAAGAGATGGTATGAGTGTATGTTTTACTATGTAAGAACATACCTTGTCTTGTCCACTGAGACAAGGGTAGAAAATGGGTTAATGGAAGGTTGATGACATTTTTCCCATGTTCAGCTAAATAGTTTGCTTTATATTCTCTCTAGGCACTAATGGAGAAAAGTGAAAACATGTTGTAATTGCCCATGTCAGGATAAAGATGATCCATTTCTGTATTGTTGTTTAGGAGCCACATGGCTACAAGGAAAGTACTCAAATCTGCGAGTGGTAAAAGCAGAGACAACTCAGATCTTCCTTGCCTCCTTCCAGCACAGCTGACCCCACCCTCCCTAGAAGCTGAGTTTTCATCCTGCCTGCATTACTATTCCTGTCTGACCTGAGGGCAGTGTGCTATGTTGTACCCATTTAGCAGAAATGGGCAGCAGGTTGTAAGGTGCAGGGGAAAAAATCTTGAGCCTGAATTCCCTCCCTGTCTTTCTCTATTAATTTCAGTGTCAAGTATCGTGTCGCTTAGGCACTGGTGACATTATGGCATGTGTACCATAGGCTTTTACTTGAAAGTCTAAATCTTCTATACTTTAATAATCCCATTTAAACCAGAAGGGTTCTTACCTTAATGTGTTGTGACTTCCCAGGGGTCCCAATTCACTACTGTCTGGAACCTGCCCACCTTGGAAGTGATGATGCTGACTGAGGCACTTGAGTTCATTGAAGTGCTGAGAAGGGTATCTAGAACCTTCCTAAAGACAACACCACTGTTCTTCATTGGCTTTAGGAAAGCTTGTTGATCATGAAGAGCCAGCATTATACTGGGCACAAAGTTGAGATGAGAAGAGCATAGGTTTGGGTGATAGTTCAGGGGAAAATTACCTAAAACTTTGATTGACTAAGTAGAACTTAATGGGACACAGTAGAAGAGTAGAAATTGTTTTGGGTTTTTTTTTCTTTTGGGGTGGGTTTTTTTTTTTTGGCGTGCATATGGTTTTTTGGGTTTTTTTATGTTTTGTTTGTTTTTTGGTCTTTTTTTAAGGGTCTGGCAGGGGCAGGGCACAAATTCTTTTGTTGGAATCCTCTCATACTACAAAAGATACCTAACAGAACCTAAATAATAAAATTCGTTTCCTTGCCTGGCCATTAGAAAAATTGAGTCCCAGCCAAAAGGATGTATGAAACAACAAGATGTTAAAATTAAAATAAGACATTTTGTTGGCAGAACTTTTCACTTTTGCTTGGAAAAAGATGCATCTTTTAAATATTAATCCACATCAGAGGGAGAGACTTTTTTCTATACCTGGTATGCACTTCAAAGTGCTGGTTTTCACAATTTTGACAGCAAGACAGGAAGCATACTGTTAATTCATGCTGGTATCAGAGTAGCTGTCTGATAGGCAAAAGCCCCACTTTGTAGATGTTGATGTCTTGATAAAAGGACCTAGTATTAGTATGTTTTATTTGGGGTTTCAGAAAAGCATTTTTAAGAACCTGGAGTTGCCCTTATATTATGACAATGATTTTGAACATATTGCATGTTGGTGAATTGTGTGCCTTTGTGCCACTGCTTTCCTGCTGGGATGTGAAAGAGCTGCCAAGCCCAGCCTTGGTGTTCTTGATGCACTTAGGCTTTTCTGTTGTGCTCCATTGTTGCATCCTGCACTGCTGCTCTCCATGACATGAGCTTTTCTCTGCTGTTGGATCAGATGGTTTGCTGTTCTAGAAGTAGTTTGCACTTCTAGCACAATCAGCTATGACAAATGCAGCATGAATGTTTACTTTAGACTTTGAAGGAGTTAGATGCAGGCTCTAAATGCAGATGACTAAAATTTGGGAAGTGGAAAAAAGGAATAACTTCTGGTTCCTTTTGTTAATGTGACTTGGTTTCTGCAATGGTAAAGTTTAGTTACTCTGCTCCCTTCCCCACACACAGTTGTAGGTGGTGATTGCACACATAGATAAAAACTTCTCCACCTTCTGCACTATGACTTAGTTCTCTAAAGCTGTGGGGTTAGCAGCATCAGGAGGTGGAAGAGTATTTGCCCATTCTTTTCTGAGGAAATGGAGCAATGTTTGTAGGGTTAAATGAAGCAACATGCTACATTTATTTTCACTAGGAAAGAACAAATACAAACATTCTCGCAGATGGCCTAAGCTAGAGGTAGCTTTTAGGTAGCTGTGAATGTGAATACAGTGATGTGTGAATACAGCTGGGGCTGTGTTGTGTACCATGGATTGTGTCCTGTGGCTATGGGAAGATTTCCAGGTGGTGGTTTGCCCTGGAGTAAGCTTCAAATGTATCTGACTTTTAAGTGACAGGGCAACAAGTCCTTGCATGCTCTGTCCATTCTAGTAACTAAGTAGGATTGTCTTGAGTGCTTGATACAGATCAGCATAGTAAAATATGAATTGCCCTTCTGCTCCCCAAATACACATGGAATCATTTAGATTGGAAAAGACCTGTAAGATCGTGAAATGCCACCATGAACCCAGTGCTGCCAAATCCAGTAATAAACCATGTCCCTACATGTACACATCTTTGAAATACCTCCAGAGATGGTGACTCCTGGGCAGCCTGTTCCAATGCCTGACTGCTCTTTTGGTGAATAAATTTTTCCTGATAGCCAATTGAGACCTGTCCTGGTGCAACTTGAGGCCATTTTCTCTTGTCCTGTTGCTCAGTATGTTGTGGAAGAGACTCACCCCCAACTTGCTATACTCTCCTTTCAGGTAATTGTAGAGAGACTCCTCCAGGCTAAGCACCCTCAGCTGCTCCTCATAGAAATTGTGCTCCAGATCCTTCACCAGCTCTGTTGCCCTTCTCTGGCCATGCTCCAGCAGCTCAAGGTCTTTCTTGTAGTGAGGTGCCGAAAAATTGAATGCAGGATTCTAGAACTAGTCTGATTCAGTGACTTTGCAGCTAGAAAAGAACTTTCTTGCTGATGATTCTGCTTAACTGTGGTGCAAATGAACTCAAGCTGAATAAATTCCAGTACTTGGTCATCAGTACCATCTCCTCTCCCTTGTGCACCTTCAACTTAGGATTTTTTCTCTTCTGCTTCTTCCTGTTACAGTTAGACCAGGGAAAAAAAGTAATTTCTGCCATGACAGGTTATGGATGTGGGTGGTGTTGACAAAATCTTTAGATGTGGGGCTGTAAGAGATTGCTGATGACTCCTGTGTTTGCTGTGCCTCAGAGCATTGCTCCAGTAGATGTATCTTGATGTCACAGAATGGAGGTGGCCTCTTATACCAAGACAATCAATGTTATAGCAGTGGTCCTCAAAGTGGTGCATGTGCCCCAGGGGTTGAACAAGATGATCTACTGTGGTGCAGAAGAAAAGTACTATAACTTATATTAATTTTTTTCTTAAAAAAATCCACCAGCAAAAAAAAAAAAAGCACCTCACATTGAAATAAATTTTCAGTATTTAATTGAAAGTGGTTCCCTGACTTAGTCTGTATGTCAGAAGGTCTTGTGTCACGTAGAGCTTACAAAAGTGTCTTACAAAACAGGATGTTTCACACTATAGAAGGGCATCCCCACTAGTTCATTCACTTTCATATGTTGCAGCTCACTTGTGCCTACTTAAGTGGGTTTATGTAGTATATTGTCTAGTTTTAATTAAAGTAACCCTTATGAAATAGACATGTAGCTTAAAGATTCCCTCAAAATCCTGTGGATTTCAGGTAATACTAGAAATAGGAGCACAAATGAATGGTAAGAATGTCAGAGCTTACATTATTAGCATGAGCTTTTCAATCAAGTAAAAGCAGTGACAGCTGGATTGGATCTAATCAATGAAGTCTAATGACACTCAATTAAGTACATAAATTTTTAGAAACCTCTCTTGAGCTTTCTTATGTAAAAGCAAAATATAAAAAAAAAATATACCATTGGGGAAACACTTGTTCTTCCTGCTGTGGAAAAATGGCTGAAGTAATATGAAAAAAAAAAACACGATATGGCAGCAAACTAAAATGCTTTCCTTTGAAAGAGGCACAGAAGACATTGCCAAAGACTTGAAAAAACAGGTACTAGAAGAAATTGGGCAGTGTGGGAGGCTTGGTATGTAGTAACTGGAAGTATAAATGTTTCTAACATGTCTCATCTTAAGGAACTTGCCACATTTTGGTTCAATGATGAAATACATTAAGATCTACTTAGGAGGACAGTTCAGCCCAGAAATACACAAAGTGCTGTAGGATGGCATCAGTGAGGTTAGCTTTATAAACACAAGACTTTTAAATAGAATCTAGTTTGTAATGAGATGGGGAATGACCATGAAAATCTGTACACGCCACAGCTCAGTGGTTATTTCATGGCAAAATGGTTAAAATAGTTGTCAAACTTAAAGGTGAATTACTGCCTTTTTGGTTTTACAAAAAATCAAGTGTTCTGAATTTGCAGGGCATTTCTCTGCTGACAGGTAGCTGTCAATAGCATGTTATCTAGTGGGTATTTTTGAAAAAAATAAAGACATAAATATATAATAGTTTGTGAAGCAATGTCTATATGTAACTATATGCATATGTTGAAGTATGCATGCTCAATTTTTTTTTCTTAATATGGTCAAGGAATTTTGGAGACCACTGTATTATAGGTTAAGGCAAGTACTAAAAGATATGCTATGGAGATTAAGAACAGCCAGTTGAGCAGGTCTGGATATGCTCCAAAGAATTAGTGTCTGTGGATTAAAGTTGCTAATTTCTGCTATGCATAGGGTATGCAGTGTGATGCAGAGCCTATGAAGTATCCATTGAGGGCAGGGGACTGAGGTTGCGTCTCAGGGGAGTGCTTGCTGCCTTCTGGCTTCACAGCCACTCAATCAAAAAGCTGTTCTAATTGTAGCAATAAACTTGAGCTGTAATTACAAGGCTAACCAGATAGAGTTGTTGCTTTGTTGCTTTGAAAACAATTTGGGTAACATTGTTAGCATTGCTTTATTGCATGTAGTAGGAAAGCAGGGACTAGGAGGTCTTGAGTTCTGCATTGATGCAACTCAGCAGCCTTCACAGGTTGCTTAAATTTTAAGCTTCATTCCCAGCTTATAATTAGGAAGGTCTTCAGATAATTTTACGTGGGGATACTGAAATTTTCTGCCTTTTAACCTTTGAGAATTACATGAAAGATACCTCAAGATTGTAACAGATTGCCAGAAATTTACAATAATCCTGTATTATAGGAGGCAGCAGTCAAAGAAGTATATGCAGCTTTGTTGAACAGCAAAACTTGTCTCTTCATCCCCATCTTTCATGGGCTGCAGTATGAATCAATGTGTTCAAAATCAAGGGCTTCTAGGCCTTTCTTCCCCCTCTTCTATTTCCATTGTTAATAAGTCCTGCTGAAAAAAAAATCATAGCTTAATTGCTGGGGAGAAAAGTGTCTAGACCAGGTTGTGAATTATTTAAACTTCTGTGGATTGTGGCAGAAAAAAATGCACGGTGCTGGGTCTTGCCTACGTCTAACTAATCCCAACTGCTGCTTGTTGAGGTTTGGGCTATTCTGCTTTCCAAGATGCTGTAATGGAATAGGTTAGTTGAGGACTGTGCTCTTAAGTTCAAACCTTAGCTGGCAGGGCAAATTGGTTGTAATACCATCTCTAAAGTGGTTAGGTTGTGCTTTCGAATTTTGTCTCTGAAAAGTGTTTGGTATTCTGATGGAATATTGATTAGTCAGCATGTACATAATATTGATTAGTACAGCACGTGTATATGTTTGAAGTCTTAAAAATAGTCATTTCAATGCTAATTAATTTCCTAGAGCCACATTTCTGAACTAGACTGAAGGCCAAGTGAAGTGCATCCTCTGCTTGGGGATGACCTGGCATTCTCCAGGATGGGAATGTGCACGCAACCAGTTTCCTTGCAGCAACTGCTGCTATGCAATATCATCATGCGTGGCTTACCTCAAGATAAATGACTTAACCTTCCTGTACATGGAGTAAAACTATTGCATGCACTTAGCATCACACTGTCTTCTGGCCAGGCTGGCCTTTCTCTGTGGCCCAGGAGCACAGACAGTTGAACCTTGCTCTGCAGATGGGCTGGTGCTGTTGGCAGGGCTGCAAGTTCCACACTAAGATGTCTTTTGTTTCAGGTTGCCATAGGTATGTTCAACATGTAGCACTGGGATGCAACACATGAGTTTGGTTGTGGGTTCATGCTCTTCATGCTGTTGCTTTTCTTTGATCTTTTCTTCAGCTTGCTGGGTAGCTCTGATGCTCCTGGGTCATGGGATTTTAGCAGCTGCAGCTGCAGCCTAGCACTGTTGGTGAAAGTGATGACCCTGAATTCTTGCACTTATTCCCTGGTTGTCTAAATTCATCCAAGTATAGGAAGCTTGAAATCTGTGTAAAAAGGAAAGGAGTGGTACATTGTTCGTACTTGGAAGGAGGAGTGCTGCTATTTGGTGAGCTAGTTTATGAACCACAGAAAAGTAAAGCCACCTTAATCTCCTCCCTAGTCCATGTGCAGTCTCCATCTGTGCACTGAGGCTTTCAAGACCAAGCTGGGTAACACCCTGAGCTGGTCCTTCTTTGTGTAGCAAGTCAGACCATGTACCTTCAAGGATTCCTTCAAGGAGGTGAATGGAAGCTTTGCCTTTATGCAGGAGAGAAAAACAGCATTTCTATACATAGAAAGTTACTTTCTCTGAAGTGGGTAGAATTTGTTCTTTTAAAGAAGGGTAATCTGGAAACAGGTCTTAAAATCTTGAGCCTGGGCCATACTCTATTAGAAAACTGTCTGCACTGTATGATAAACTACTACAGTATATAGGTATGTATCTATTTAAATTTGGGCACCTGATTCATATGAGAAAAATCTTAGTATAGATAAGCTTTAAGTTGGTATTCTCTTACCACAGCTAATTGTGAAAAATACCTGAGTCCCTTTACCTTAACCAGCTAACAAGAAAGTATGTAGCCTTGTGATTTACTTGGAAGCTAATTCTGTCTTGGCAATAGTTCCCCTTTTCTTGCTAAACCCAGTGTGGAAGTAACATGCCCTTTAGTGGCTTTCTGACACGTTGTGGAAACTGAGTGGAATTTAAATTGTGTGTTGTGCTGCAAAGACTTTTCTGTGCTGGTAACTGGAAGATGGACAAGAGTTAGTGGAATTTGTGCTCTTTGTGCTGGTGGGCTTGTCAAGTCTTACCCAGCTGCATCCTAAGCAAATCTTATTGTTGGAGCTTTATACTGTGGGAACTGAATTGGTGGCTGCAAGAGTAGGGAACTTATGTTGTTTTTCTTCTGTTCTTCCCCTGGTATACTGGATTTGCAGTCTGCTTGCTCTAATTTTTCTTTTCATTACATTTCTGTGGTAGGGAAGAATAGCCCTGTTTGGATTCTGTAGAAGATTTTGTACTGGAATGACATCAGGTCAGTGCATTCAGTAATAGAGAGAGAACCATGACTAATGTTGCATCATGTGGGTCATTTTTCCTTCTAAGCCCTTTACAAGTAGTGCAGTGTAGCACAGGATCTCTTTTAACACACTGTGTATTGCTGGATACCTACTGTGGCAAGAAGCCTTCTGGAGATGTTCCTTCCCCTGTCTCTGATCAGCCCCAGCTCTGTTTTTCTGACTTGCGTGGATGGGCATGTTTGTTGTCAGTACCTGATGCTGGCAGAGGCTGCTTGCTTTCCTCCCCCATGTCAGAGCTTAGAGATAGTAACTCCTTGCAGTGGGCTGTAGCATGTATGTAAATGGCTTTTTATCAGCCTGTTCTATCTGTGTGACATCTCCCACGATAAACGCCCCCATACAGACTGTGTTAGGATGGCTCTTGCAGTTTGATTAAATGCTGCTTCTATATGAATGTCAGTGGATTGTACTGCATTTTTTTTTTTTTTTGCAGGGCCCTCAGCCTACTTTGCACTCAAGGGGAATGGCTCTGAAATGCAGACTTCTTAAAATTTATTTTCACTTAGGGAAATTACTAGAAATTCAGAGGCAGATAAAACTGAGACAGATGTAAGAAGAATATTTGAAGGTTGTTTGTCCTGACTGTAGCACTGGATACTTTTGGTTTATTCTTTTGCTGTAGAGAGAGTTAATGCGCATTTTTTTCCCTTCGCTCATTACAAAGTTACAGGGTTGGAAAATGGAAGTTTCAAAATAATAGGAAAACAACCCATGATATAAAGACAGAGACTTCATAGATGAACTAGAGAAAAATCTGTTATATCTGGATGCTGTACAAGGTGTTTGTCAGAAGGAAGAAGAAAACACAGATTGGGCATTAGTTAAAAGCAGCAAAATGATTGTCATCCCCATCCCACACACCCTGTCAGTTTGAAGTAAATTCAGTCTTCCTGTTCTACTCTGGTCTGTATTTTCAGAGGTGAAAGGTACAAATGTGTATTGCTCCAAGATACAGATCTTTGAGGGAACACGCCGTGTGCTTCTGACTTGAGAGAGGACAGGAGTGGGAAGCCACCTCTTGAGCCTAAACCAGGGAGGCCTTTTCCAAACCCACTGAACTAACTGCTTATGTCTGGCTCAAATGTAAGACATGAGATAGGGAAACTCCTCGCGGAGTAACCAAGGGGACAGAACAAATGTTGAATGTTAGAAGTAAACAAAGCTGACTGCCTAGGAACCTCAGGCTCCTCCAGCATGAGCAGCCAGACTGTATCATACATCATGGGGGAAGCCTGGCTGCCTGTTGCTGCCTCACAGCAGTTTGTTGCCAAGACTCCTGGAATGAGCTGACTGAGGTGCTGTGCCTTTCGAACTGTGGAAGTATGGAAAGCATGGTTGATGCCTGTGGTGGGTCCTCCCAAATCCCTTGCCACATGCTGGAGCAGTTGAAATTACTTCATTGGAGAGCTCTCTGGACAGCTGAATTCTTTTCTTCTTTTGTCAACTCTGTGGATCTATGTCAGGAACACTAAAATTTTGTATTGCATCTTAATATTTGTTATTATTATTAGGGAATATTCTGTATAAAATTCATCGGAAAGCATGTGCTGAACTTTTTGCAACATGTGTTGGGCTATGAGGTGTTGGTGCAGTTGTGATTGGTGAAGATCCAAGTTATCAAGCAGTGATGTCTTGTAGAGAACTAGTGTGGCATAAGAACCTGTACCAATTGGAGTCAAGTTGGTATATGGATGTGTAGCCTATCCAGTTAGATCTAAGGATATAAAGGGTGTGATACCAGACAAGGGTCTGATAGTAGAAATTTTTAACATAGGGGGCAGTAGCTGTGCATCTTCAATTAACATACTCTGTGTTTGTTGGTGGTGTTGGATAATGATACAAGAAAAGTTCAGTAATACAAAACTCAACGTTTTTTCCTTCCTTTGGAAAGGGGATGATCTTGTGGTTAAGAGTCTCTTGTGCCTTTCCAAGAGCTTGCTGTGTGTCCATGAGCAATCTGCATGTGCTCAGATTTTCCAAGAGAGGTCTCAGATTTTCCGACTTTGTTTCTGTATAATTTTCCAGTTAGGGATTTTTTTATTTGTTTTTTCCCCTCAACACTGCTGCTTATTGAAAGCTTCACTTGAAGTAGCAGATGCCTAGAAATGATCAAATTCAGTGCCAGACTGGCCCTGAATTGAAGCACCCAAGATCTATAGCCATCTTTGGAAATATAGGCCATAATTTCTCTGTTTGCTGATTCCTACCAGAGGGATTGTGCATCCTGTCTTCATAAAGTGTTTGCAAGGCAGGAGTGTGCAGCGGCATTTTGTGTTAGAGCAGCATGACAAAGATTCCTTGCATGTGTAGGACTTGTATTTTAAATGGGGGTAATGTCCTGAAAGTCATTAAATCAAGAGAGAAACCACATGTGGAAAAGCCTTCCTGTCAGCTGGTAAATTAAGAATAATATGGCCATACTGCTGTTGGTGGGCCTCAGTTAAAGAAGATGTTGCCATTTTGCAGGTTTGTCACTGGAACGCTCAACCAACTCAATTGCCTCACGTGCTCGACTGTGTGAAAGGGAGGAGGAAGTCATGGCTTGTTTTGAGAGAGCATGTGTTATTGCCCAGGTATACTTGCAGGACCTTGAGAAGGTAAGAGGAAATGTGCTTAGGGTGGTGGCCTGGGTGGAATTTCCAGGGGTTTGACAGCAAAAATAAAAAAATTGAGAAATATCAAGTGATCATAGCAAGGAGTCTGAGAACAAGTTGGAAGAAGTGAGGTGTCTCAGTAAAATAATTTGCAAAACAGCAGTTTATCTGGTTTCTTCTGACAGGTCTGGAATAAGTTCTGCCTGTGGTGAAGCACCAGATACTTCAGACATGCATAAGTTGCATCTCAAGTTTGGCCCTTACTAAAGAGGAACTATGAACTTTGCATGGCAAGTGCTGATGTGAAGTAACTCAAGACATTTTACATGCCTGCTGTGTAAATGATACACAGCAGTGGCTATTGAGATCCCTGATGAGCTGAAAGAAACCTTTTTGGGTCAGCCATAGCAGTTTAATTACCAGTGCTTCACCTTCTCCAAGTGAACTTTGAGGAATCTAGATCATTAGAAACTAGGTCCTCCATCCCTGGAAGTGTTCAGGGCCAGAGTGGGGCTCGAAGCTGCCTGGTACAGTGGAAGGTGTCCCTGCCTATGGTAGGAGGGTTGAAGCTAGATGATCTTTTAAGGTCCCTTCAAACCAAACCATTCTATGATTCTGTGATTAGTAGCAAGTAGCTGCTTAGCCAGTGGTTGGTAGGATGGATACTGGGAGCCCTTCACTGAGCCATCAGATAATAGGTGCTGCTGATTTGCTGGGCACATGCAAACTTTGCCTAGCTGAGGACGTACCACTTGCTTCCATGCCCTTCCTATGCCACACATTATGCTTGACATCAGCAGTACTGATAGCAGTGCATTATTATCTGTCCTGTAACTGAGAGGCCTTTGAGCTTCTGACCAGATACTCCTGCTCTTCTTAGTAGCAAAGGTGTGTTTCTGTTTCAGGTTTTGTTTTTAATTGCATTGAAACAAGAAAAAATAAGCTTAGTACATGTATAAAAAATAATTTAAGAAGTCAACTGGGGTCTGCTCTGTTTCTCTGCAGAAAAAAAAATGGAGTAGTCTATAAATTGAAACTATTACTGTCCTTCCATTGTGGAAAGATGAGTTCCTGCTGGTGCTGGACGCTAAATTTCTTTTACTGACAGCTTGGGTCTGCGAAGAAGGAAAAGGGTCTGACCTGTAATTCATTCACTTAGACTCATTAAGTCAGTCAGGTTGGAAGAGACCTCTGAATTTACTGAGGCCAACTATTAATTCAGCACTACCATTTTGCCACTAAACCATGTTGCCAGGTGCCAACACCATATGCTTTTTGAACATTTCCAAGGATGATGATTCCACCGCTTCCCTGAACAGCTTGTTCCAATGCTGGACCACTCTCTCAGTGAAGAAATTTTTCCTTATATTGCAACTTAAGGCCATTTCCTCTTGTCCTGTCACTTGTTACTTGGAAAGACACCGACCCCCCCACCTATCTACAACCCTCTTTCACATAATTGTCTCTGGACACAGAGACAAAAATGCAGGATTGATGACAGACACCGTAGAAGTTCATAGTCCTTCTTCAGTCCTAGATGAAAAACCCTGCTTTGGAGAGGCAACTTTCAGCAGTGGAAGTGACTTGTTACCAGTAAGGAAGCAAAACCAAAAGAGATTTGATAGGACCAATAGAGGAAATGTTAAGATTCTTCCGTCAGGACTCATGATGGCTTGCTAACTCTTAACAAATATTTATGTTATATTGAACTAGATAAACCTACTCAAACATTGTATTGCTCTTTCTGTGCGACGTGCTGGGTCTTTGTAGTTTGTGTGGTATTTCCCAAGCTATTGGTGTTAATATGTAGCTTTCTGCTTTCTTTATCAAAGTAAGTAATACTTAAGTAATAACTCGTATTGCATGCAGAATATCTCATGGAAGTCATTGTATAATTTATTTTAAAATTGATTTTATAACATTTTTTAATAGCTGATAAATGTAACATTTAATTGTTGAAGATGTTACTGGCTCATGAGGACCTGGCTAATTCCGACAGTTATCTGTATTCCAAGGTATTTCATTTTTCTCCTCACAGACCTTCAACAACACACATTCAAGGAGTATCAAGGGCAGCAATGTGACTTACTCTGAGTTTGAACTTTCCTACTTTCTGGAAGCAGCTCTACAGAGTGCCTATGTGACTCAGTTAAAGAAAGGGTAGGTGGATGCAGATATTAATAAAATTAGATAATATCGCATGTTTTGTCTCAGATGAAGACTAATTTTTTTCTTATGTTCTGTTATGACTTTTGGCTGCTCACCTCAAATCTCCTCAGTGTCCTTCCCTTTCTTCTGTTTGTGTCTCTCTGTCTTTCTTAGGAGTCTTAAGCATCATTTTTCCAGACCTACAAGTAGGGTGGAGTAGAACAGTATTCTTGTCTTGACTCAGCTTTGCTCCCTGTGGAGACAAGGGGAGTTTAACTGTAAAGAGAGAGTGGAGTTTACACTGCTGTGGGCCCTTAAAATTTTCAGCACCTGGTTTAGAGTTCAGTAAAATCTTACTGTAGTAGTTTCTTTCATTTCATTACTGTAGGTAGTTTCTTTCATTTATTTTTTTTGTTTGTCTAAGGTCTTAAATATCCCAATCAATGCCCCAAATCTGTGTGTTTTTACTATGGAGAGTGTATGTGGGAACAGTGCTGCTCCAGGGTATTTATTATGCCTCTGAAATACAGCTCCCAGTGAACTTCAGAAGGGCAGGAGGAGTTAATATATGCAAGCCTACAGAGAATTTTATGAGCCTACAGTGAAAAACCTTCTCAAGTCAGCAGAAAAGGCACAGTGAATGCCCACTCCAAAGGCCATTGGTGAGGACATGCTGTCCCCTAAACTAGGCTGTGTCTTCAAAACATAATTAACTCTGGTTATCCAATGGAGAGATTTTGTCATGTAAGAGAGTGTCTCTTCAGCATGTGTAAACAGTACTTGTAAGAGACTATCCTTCCTTAGTCCTCCTCTTGCACCATATTATCCCATTTATTATCAAGGAGTCAGATTCTGGGTTTCTCACTACAAACTGTGTTCACAAATATTTAATTTTGGCTTTTTTTGCCTTCACCCCCAGTGAAAGATACTTTCCTTCCTTTTCTTCACTTCTTTTCCTGCTGAGTAGAATGGAAAAGAAAGCAAAAAAAAAAAAATAGGGAAGATTGAAAAGAAGAAAACTAGGAAAAAAGAATCAGTTTAAAATCAGTTTAAATCCTTCTGTAGAAAACTGATACTATTTATTGATTCTGCTGGAGGAGGAGCATGCTTCTCCTTTAGGGCTTTTTTGCTACCTTTTTATCCCCCGAGGATGACTTTAAATGCAACTCTGAATAGCTGCTGTTCTCCATGTATGTAAAGCAAAGCTGTACTTGTAAGCATATCCATGAGATGTGCTTTCAGGTCAGCCTTGTTTTAACCTGGAGGCTTACAAAAATACAAAGCTCAGATGTTGTAAAATGACCCCTTTAGTCAGGCAAGTACAAGTTTACGTATAAAGCAAAGTATGAACTTGTAAAGCATAGTCTCAGTATCTGCTTGGTATGTGGTTTTCCCAGGTGAGCTGGGGGTTGGCCAGCTGTGGCACAGTATGTGCTTTCCTAACCTTCTGCCCTCGTCAGGACAAACAAAAAGCTCAGGTCTTGCCAGTGAGCTCATAAACTATGTAGTAAAATAAAATCCCATTTAGAACATATGGCACTGATGTCCTCCAGGCACCTTTTGAATATAAAACTCATGTTCATTTTATTCAGCAACATTGTAAATTCAGTCTTCATCAGTGATGAGTTCATTATATCTAGCGGGATATTTTGGCCTTTACTGTGGGCCCTGCGTACTCCCTTCCCATATTATTTTAATGATAGCCTTAAAAACAAAAACCAAATCCCAAACAAAAACAAACCACAAAAACTCTACAGGAGTTGTTTCTACAGGAATACAACTTGAAGCAAAATACGTGTGTGAATTAAGGCATGCTTTGATTATAAGCTGAATTGCTGCAATAGCAGCAACATGTTCTCTGTAGCTGTCTCCTGATGAAAGAGCAAAGGAGCTCCTACAGCTGGGATGGGAGTGGAATCCCACGGGCTCCTTACCTCCTGCAGAGCAAGTGAGAAACGTCAGCCAGGGTTGGAAAGTCTGCTGGGATAAAAGCAGCCTGGTGGGACGTGGCAACTTGTCCACCCCTGCAGCTGATACTAATGTGTGGTTTCTGCCACAAGAGGGCATAAGCAGCATTGGGATATATTATGGAAAGGAGAGGGATATGGGAAGAAGCTTTTTGGGATGCTTCATGAGTATAGTAGATTACTCCACCTGATAGTGAACAGCTCAAAGAAATACTTTTGTTCCCCTTATTGCTTCCAGCGTGTTCAGGTAGGAAATAAGCCTTGGATGACTGCTCAAGCTATCAGGGGGTAGGTTCTATCAGGTGGGGTGTCCTTCCCCAGTGCTACATGTGTACAAAAGGAATAGTGAGGGTTTTATTCTTGTCTCAACAGGCAGAAGAGCTCAGGGATACAAGTGCTGTTGTTATGCTTTTATTCCTGCTGGCAGGATCAGATATGCTCTTCTTGGATTATGGTCAGGGATGCCCTTTACTCTTGCAGTGTGCAGTGGAAAGAAGACACCTATATAAAAGAAAGGTCCAGTCTCCCCTTCAGGTGTTGAACTGCCAGTTGTAAGGACCAGCAAGTCTTGCAGCTGTAGAAGTCACAGATGCTTTTAATGAGATGCCACGTAAAAACATTGTTTTGCTGAAGATGCATTTCCTGCAGTTGTTTGTCATGCTGGGACCCAAGAAAGCTTTCTTTTGGTCCTCTAGTGAGGAATGTTGATGCTGTGGATGCAGAACATAGGAAGGCAGATGCTGTCATACTGTAAGAGGCAGCTAGTTGTCTTAAGGTTATCATCTGCACTAGGTTTTGGGTTTTGGTTGGTTTGTTTGTTTTGTTTTTTTTTTGTTTTTTCTGATGCAGATGTATGAATATTTCTTACTGCTCATTTCTTACTGCCTATTTCTTACTGCCTTTTGTTCTTGTGTCTGTGAATGAACAGCTGTTTAAGGAGAGGATACGGTTTGTTAGAAACCTGGGTGAGGTGCAAAGATGCAAAAGGAGGTGGGCAGAGGCAGTGATGTTGCTGCTGTTTCTGTGCTCTGGGTACTGCTTTACTCTGGAGAGGTGACGCTGCAAACTGCCATGTAATTATCTCATGATGGTCTGTTCTGTCAGCAACTCATTGTTTTAGCAGTAAATGAGAACATGATCTGCTGGTGACCATGTTGCTGGGGGACTGTCTTTGCAAACCTCTGTGTCCACAGTCCACTCCTTTATTGTCAATGTTTTTCCTGGCAATTTGCATAGAAAACAGTTTTTTTTTCTAGTGTCTTAACATTTTATGTAATGTCAACCAAACTATATGACATAACTCTGATATGACTGCTTGACTGCTTTGATTCATGGACTGGCAATTAATCTATATTAACAAGGTACATGCACACAACAAATTCTTATGCCAAGCCGGACTGACTGGACTTTCAAGTTGCTCTTTGTCATAGTTTGTGCCCATGATTTTCTGTGTTCATTTTTATTAGATTAGCTGTAACTGAATCCTAAGCTGCTCTTCATCATGTTTTTTTCAAATGGTGCTCTGACCACTACTGTGGCTAAAACTAAACCCAAGGCAGTTTAATGATCATGTCCTTTTCCCTTCCTGTTTTTCCTCATTTCTTTTTCTGGCCTCTTAGCAATATAGTAGGGGCCTATGGACTCTTCCAACTCATTTCATTTCATGAGCTAATGTTCACTTATGATGCCATGGCTTGAGGCAACATTACCTGGGATTTCCAGGTAGTCCTCTATCCAAGTCCTGCAGAGGCTCAAGATTGCTTAGTTTCTAATCTAAGTAAGATCAAGTGTTTGCACCATGGATTGCCAGAGACTTTGCATCCTCATCCAGTCACCTACATAGCATGTATTTCTGTTCCAAATACATACTTTTCTTTTTGTTAAATTCTTAAGGTCCTAAGTAAAAAAAAAAAAAAAAATCCCTTCAATTGCATGTTTAGTATTACAAAGGGCATAAAGGGCATATATTAATGGAACAGTGAGTTCCTTATTGTTATGAGCAGAGCAATTCATATGCTCAAAATGAAATGTGCTCAGATGGTCTCCTGGCTTGGAACAGTAGAGTGGAAAGACAAATTCCTGTGTTTGCAGGCAGGTGTGCTCTGTCTCCTGTCACAGCTCAGTAATGTTTGATAAAGTTCAAAATGCAAAAGCTGCCAAACCAAATCCTCAGTCCTGCAGAACTGGTATTGTTGAGAGTTCAGGGGATGGAGTGGGTGCTCTTTGATAGGTCCTGACCACACGGGCAGCTGTCTGGGAGGTGGTGAGTGCTGGGTGCTCCTCCTGTGCCGCCCATATTGCACTCCTACCATCTGTTAAAGGTGTTCCGAAGCATTTGTCATGTACTGCATGGCTCCAGCCCTGACTACCGACAGATTGGCAGCAATTTGCCATTTATTCTTTTATTCACTTTAGTATGTCTGTTCCTTGTTTTTCTTCTCCCCTTCCCCCCACCCTAGAGCAAGGTGTTTCTGCCAGTAGGCTTAACTTGTTTTATGGCCTTGTCTAAAATGTTGAACTGTAATGGTGCCTTAGTTTTCTAGGAACAAAACTGTCTCATTTTATCACATTCTGTAGGTTTTTCTTCTCGGAATTATGTGCCAAATGTGAAATTCATTGGCTTTGCAAGTGGTCACTAGTCTTCTTCTTGATGTTGGTTAATGCAATTCATTGGCACTTTATTAAGAGAAATATCATTATGCTAACATAATTATGCTAAATATCATTACGCTGTAGTATTTAAGTCCAACTTAAAAAAAGTTCTTGACCCTTTTTCCTCTTGATAAATTCAAAGCACATTTTTTTACTTGGGAGAAAGTGGAAGGAAAAAAGACATCATCTGACTTTTCTCTACAAGTCTTCAGTTTTTTTGCTCTTGTCTTACTTTCTTGTCTACCTGTATGCTGCCCATAATTAGACAGTCTACAGATTACCTCACAATACCCATCTCAGTTTCAAATTGCTTGGAAGTAAGGCCATATGCATTTGCATTCTGTGACATGGTGACTAGAAGCTTTAGTGTGGCATTTTATGTAGCCAATATTCATGGTAAACATGATGACATTTTTATCTCTGCACCTCCAAAATAATTACCTTTTTCTTTATTGTCATCCAGTGTTTGCTGTTGATTCTGGAGTGCAAGAAGGTTTGCAGTGCATGAAAGCAGGCACAAGTACAGTTTGTACTGCTTACCTTCAAAATTTAATCAGTTTGACAGAAAAGGTTTTTATGGCTTTGTTTATAAATGAAATTTAGCTTTTGTCTGCATAGAAAATTCTCCTGGATAAGCTGAAATGACAGTTAATGTATCAATACAACTGCTTATTTTTATTGTCTTGTACAACATTGCTTCTTTTCTGATAGCTTGTATGTCTTTGGGTAGGTTTGACCCAATAAATGTGCATTGAACCATTTTGCAGTTACTGTGGTGGTAGGCCATGTCCTTAGCTTTGAACAGCTGATAGGCTGCCAGTGTGTTAACTGATATGTACAGTGTTTAATCTTTCCTCTCTGCATCTCTCTGAGTGCACAGACACGATTAAGATAGAATTTGGCAACTAGGCAGCTTTAATTGCTCATGGTGTATGCAGAATAATACGATTTTTTAAAATTTGTTTTTTTTTTTAGTCTAACCCTCTTACTGCAGGTTAAGCTGTGCTTGCAGACAGTTACTGCAACTTAGCTGCTTGATAATTAACTGTTTAAACCACTGTAATTTCATCATGTGCCTGGACCATCAGACACAAAGCATTTAAGCACCACCTAAAAGAAATTGTCATTTAAGAGCATCACGTAAGCTCAAAATAATTCAAACAAGTACAATCTGTGTGTATGAAGAGGAGATGTGGATGCTTTTAAGGAGCAGCATCTGCTTTATAAATATGAGCTATGAAAGGCTTCCAAATGTCCCCTCTGTTCATCAAATGTGAATGTGATCTTCTCTTAGGAAGCCATCTGGAGTAGGCAATGCTACAGTCGCTGCCTTGCTCTGTGCCATTGTCCTGTCTGTGCCTCAGAGTGAGTTGTCTCGCTACTGCACACTCAGTGTTAGTGATTGTTTCATGGGTTGTTTGAACTTCAGGTGTGTTGCCAAGCTTTGGCCCATCATAAAAATATTCTGTCTCCAGTGTGCTGATTTTGAGGGTTTTTCAGGTTTTTTTTTTTTTTTTTTTTTTTTTTTTTTTTTGTAATGTATCTTCTCCATAGAAATATTGTGAAAGGAATGAGGAGTCTGCGAGAAATACTACGGACTGTAGAAACAAAAGCTACTCAGACCTTCAAAATGGTAAGAGAATGGGAGATGGGAGGGTGGGACAGTCTGGTATGCAGGAATTCTCTTGATTGACCAGTGCTGTAGCACAAAAGTGTATTTGTGCTCACTTGATTGATTGCTGGCTTTTTTTTTAAACTTTTTTTTTCTTTTTTTAACTTTTGGAAGTGATATGTCAAGTGATCCCCTTAATTCAAGGACCTGCCCAGTTGAAACCTCCAGTCTTTCAGACCTGGGCATATAGGTTACCTTTGTTGGGTTTGTGTTTTGTTTTTTGTTTGTTTGTTTTGTTTTCTTGGTTTCAATGCATTTTCTAGCCCTAGTGGAAACAGATGTTATTAGTTTGACAGTGCTGTCCTCAAGTGATGGTGTCTTGTTTTCTTTCTCAGTTTCAGTGTGCATGCACATCTTTCTGCATTTGCATGTAAAAGCATTAAGTACTTCTGTCTCTTGCAACAAGCAGTGCTTTTTTTAGACTGACATCTTTCAGTGTTCCTTCTGTAAAACCCTCTTCAATACACTACAGAGTGATTTTAATTGTTTTAAATTTTTATTTTTGGTGTTGGCATTCTGCATCTTTGCATCCTTTTATCCTGAATGACTCAGGTAAAGAAATCTTTATGTGCCTGTTGAACTTCTTGGACCTTTAACTGGTTCTTCCCTGTCTCCCCTTGGAGAGATCTTGTCCTGAAGTTACTCAGGAGGTGACAAGGTCAACAGCTTGCAGAATAACAGTCTTGGGAATGAAAGCTTTGCAGCCCTGAAAGCATTGATACTCTTACAGCTAAACTTGTACTTGATTCTGCTTTGTGTTTTGTGTCATTCCAGAGAAGTTGGGCAGGGGAGGTGGGCATGGGTTTCTGTAATGTTTTTGAGAATACAGATGCATGTGGAAGCTTGTGCTGCAAATTAGAAGAGATGACTTAAGTGTCCACTCCAATGGTTGCATCCTTTTCCAAACTGAGATCAGGGTTCAGCAGTATTTTTGTGCTTGCCTGTTTTATCATTTTGCTGAAATGAGTCTAACCATCTGCTGCTTCTAGACTGTGACAGAACACGGCTCAATTACTCCTGTCCCTGTGCAACTGGGGACAGCTGTACAGCACCCCTGGGGGATTTATCCCTTAGGGGAACTCTCAAGATGCTCATTCAATAGCTTTTCCTGAGATTCAGAAGTTGCATTTTCATTTTCTTATTTATTTTTAAAGAGCTGTCAGGAAGGCAAAGGGAGGATTGTGCTTAATTAAACTAGTTTTTCAAGCATGAAAGTAAAACACATTATTTTTTTTCCCCCTAATTTGTGGGATCACAGTGTTCTTCAAGCATAATGATGCTTTTTTTAGCCAAAGGCAGTAATAACATAAATCAGAGTCTTGGCCTGTTCTGGTTTGTTTGGTCTTATTCAAAACAAGAGTGAAGCTAATTTACACAGCTACTGTACTGTGTGTTAAAATTAAAGACACTTAGAAGTATTTGTTGCTTGCCTTCTGAATGGCTTACCACAAACTATACTCCTCCTTCTGTGTGAACCAGTAAAGATCTTTGTATTGCTGGCAAATTATTTTCCCTCCCCTCTAAGACTGTAGGAAAAAAATATAGGAGACTTGACTCCTCAGGGTAAAACTGACTAAATTACACACTGAGTTGATAAAATGATACTGGCTAATGTTGCAGGGCCCTAGGCCATTTTGCTCATAGACACTTGCTATAAAAAGCATAGAAAAGCTCAGTTAGAAACAGACAGCTTTCTGTAACTTGTCAGTAGCAGGGCAGGGAAGGTCTTGGGGTTTCCAGGGAGTTGTATGTGGTGGCATTTTTTTGAGACACCATTGTACACACAGACCACTGCCATCTATCATAAAGCCTCCCTTTATGATGTTTAAGAGGTGGTGCTGTGGCTGCATTTCAGACTAATTCAGTGAATTAATGTGTGGTGAGGGGGGTAAAAATCAGGAGCCTTGCATCCAAACAAGTTATTTTACTGATATTGGCAATAGGAACTTTAACCTAAGTGTGGTTTATTTGATCCCATAGATTTTGAAGTATGATATCTGTAACATACGTGTCCTGATATTTAAAAGAAAATTACTGTTGGTGGGCTCATAACCTATCTCAAAGTGTGCATTTCATATAAAATACATATCCAGTAGTCAGAGAAGTTGCAAAATACTATTTGCAAGTATTAGGACAGAAGGGCTGAAGTTTCAGCCTGCCCTCTGTTTTGTGCTGTTTCTTTACAGCATGAGCGGTGTGCTGCTTAGAATTCACAGAGGACACCACCCATTGTGATGTCTCTGAGCTTGTTTGCAGGCTCATCTATGTGCAGTGCAAGAAATTAGAGATTTGATGGGTATTAGACAAGGGTAAATGCCAAAGATAGCTTTGCTAAGTGAAGTTAACTTGCCTCCTTTTGGGCCCAGCTTGCCAGCTGTGTGTATGAAGTAGAAAGCAACTACTGAAGGGTCTTTGGCTGCTTGATGGTAAAAAAAGTATGTGTGATGTTGCTGTCTCACTATGAAGTTCCTAAGTATCTTCTCTCCTCCCTCCGTTACTGCAACAGGAAAAGAGAAGCAGTACCAAGATGAAACTGTAAAGAGTCTGTAAGGGAGAGTGACATTAACAGATAAAAGGTTGATCTTTTAAAACTAACACAAAAGTCTCCTCTGGTCTTGAGACTTGCATACAAAATTCTGAGGCTGAGAACACAATGTCGTGTCATCCTACTCCTATATAGTAACTATTGTGAGATTGTCTCATCAGTCCATATGGCAATCGGTTGTCCTTGTTCACCAAAGCATCCCTTGCTGTCAGGCCTTTTTGATAACTTTTTTCCTAGAGCATTGCAACAGGACTATGTAAATGCAGAAGTTTGGTCTTTTCTCAGGAGGAAGAAACTGACCCTTTTGTAGACCTTAACAGCTGATTTTGCTATTCCAGCGTTCTGAAGAGTGGTACTGTCATGCTGTCATCTCCTTCCCAAGGTGGAACATGGTGAGGAGTGAATCTTCTGTGTTGGGAAAGGTTTCACTGATTTATGTCTTTTTCTGTACTGATCTCTAGACTGCAGCCAAACAGTTAGCCCAAGTACTTCTCCATTCCCTCAGTGAAGACTGTTACTGGAGCCCTTTATCTGATCCACTTCCTGAGTTCATGAACAAGGAATATCAGTCTTATGTTAGCAATCTTCTTTGTCGGAGGCCTGATCTGTACTCAGAAGAGAAGTAAGTGTTCATTTTTACTACAGTTCATTGGAAGGAGTGTATTTGAACACTCTTCAGTACTGTTAATTATGTCACTGATTCATGTAGTAGTTTTGTGCCTTCTTGTTTTTCAACTTCCCACTAAAAAGTCTGCTGAAATAATAAAACATTATACTTTGAGTGTTTTTTTTTTTCCCCAGGAAGAAGAAAGTCCAACCAAAGGGCTGTCTTTGCTATGAAATTGAAATAATCTATGTAGGGTTGAGTATAGCTTATCTAAGATAAATTGCAGAGTTTTTAATTGCGTGAACCTGCAAAGAAAGTATTGCCTAGCAAATGAATTATGCATGAGATGTTTCAAGTTACCACTTCTCTTGTGAAATGAGAAAGAGGCTGGCAGGATAACTCTTGATCTTCCTCAGAAAAATGTGTTCTGTCTTTCAGTGTGTACTGCCCTCAAGACAATGTAGAAGAGGCTCTTCTCCTCCTCCTCATCAGTGAATCCATGGTAAGCCAAAAATGAGTTTGTAGTATTAATAGTGCAAAAGGATATCTAGCATTTCCAGGTCTCTTGGTTGGCTTTGTTTGCATAATCTTCCCCAGATAAACAGAAGCAAAGGTTCAGATGCTGAGTGGAAAATGGTATCTATTCTTTTATTATTTGCACCACTTTTATTAAGTGGAATTTCAGTGAAGAGTTTTGGCAATTGTCAAGAAGAGAAATTGACTGCATTCACCATAGCTGTATGCAGGTTCTGACGTCCAGATACATCGTCAGTGGACAGATGTTTCCATTCATAACATCTGTGTGGATTTATGGCTCAAGAATGAGAAGAAGAGAGCCTTGCCTAAAGCTAGGCATGATGGTGGCAACTGCTGTTTGGAATTGCAGGATGCAATAGTCTGCTTTCATGCCTTAGTCTGCAGTTGTTTTTTTTCAGTCTGGAGTGATCTTCGACAGTTTCTGATGCAGTGATACAGGAAATCTTGTGACATGCAGAAACAGTCATAATAAGCTACAGTGAAATAATTAGATTTCTTCTATTTATAGCATTAGTGGCTTTAAAAAATCCATTTAAGAGGCAGGCAGAAAATTGGAGGAAAAATAACTGCATGGTGACCTTTGATAATTTTCATGTTCTGAGAAGATGCAAATGTGCAGAAAACATGTAAGAAATGTTTTCTGAAAATATGTAAGTAAGTGTTTTGCTTTAAATGCACAGTGGTCACTTGTACCTCAAAGTGAGATTCAAAACCTTGGAACATCAACAACCTTCTTAGAAAAATTTTAATAACTTTCAGACAAATTGAAAAAAGATACAGTGGAAACTTTGGGTTTTGCTTTCTTCAGGTTTTCTTGTCTGGTTCTTCTGGCACAAGTTCTTTCCCTTTCCCACAAACTTCTTCAGAACTGGGCAATTTAATATTGTTTGCTTTTAAAATTCAGGGAAAAATTTAAGAGGTGGAACCACCCCTAAATATTAAATTTACTTCAAAATCATGTACATCTGAGTGTTGCTATGTGCTTTTCAGTGCTTTCTAGATTAAACTTCCACAGCATATCTGCTTTGTATTTTCAAGGGCTTTTCTTCAGTCAGAAGGGCCTTTCATAATTAGAAGTGGAGACTACAGGAGAGAGGGCTTGTAGGATATGATGTGCATTTCTATTAAAATCAGAAGTACTCATGTCAGTGGGGCTTGTTGAGGTTGATCCAAGCAGGAGGAGGATCGGGGTCCAGAGCAATGACAGAACTGGCTGCTCCAGCCTTTCTGGGACTGTACTTGCTGTTAGAGAGGCCATGAGGGACCTCAAACTCCACAGTCTTGTTCTGCTGAGGAGAAAGTTATCCCTGTCTAATAGCGTGTAAAATGGTGAACTAACTGGTCTTGCAGCTAAGTTATGGATCAAGTAGTGTGAGAATGCTGTTGATAGAAACAAGACTGCTGTGCTGAGTTCCAGGTTAAGTAAGTAAGTTTGGTGTATGCTTAAGTGCTGCTTCTGATATATAGGAACTTCCTGGGTGAAGATGCAAGGCACTTTGATTTGCTACATATAAAACAAAAGAAGATCCTGTAGCAGAGCACTGTAGGAGCCACGTAACTGTATTTCTGATTTTGGGGAAATGGAACATCTGAGCCTTCATCTTGCATCAGCCTTGCCACGAGTTTGTTCTACCTAAAATTCAGGACAAGTATATAGAAATACACTTAGGAATCACATGAATGTTCTTCCTAAGTGAAGGAACAGAGGGAGCAATCTAGTTCTTACATATGTTTGTAATTCATAAATACTTTACTGTACATTTTTATTATGGTACTTAGAAGGGGAAATAGAAGGGGAAATTTCGTTTAACTTATGACATGCCATGTTTCCATAACAGCATTGCTGTAGGCTAGTGAGTTTTCTCATGTACAAGTTTGTTTGAAGTTTTGGTTTTTAGTTTTGTGTATTTTTTCTTAAAAAAACCCAATTTATGTAAGCTCATGAAATGAGCTAACAGGAAGCAGATTTCTAATTGAGGTCTCTCCCTAATGATACAATGTTAACAACTGAATAAAACATACTTCGCTTTTTGGAGAGAATGTCAATGGCAAGTGATAATGATGTTTCTGTAGGCCAGTGAGCAACACAATTGGTGTTCCTGGATTTTGGCTGGATTAGGTGTTCTTCCAGTATTTACAATTGTGAACCCCTTAAAATGAAACAGAGGCATGCAATTACATTGGCTTCTCTGATGCTTCGGTCTGTCAGAGCAAAACTGACCAGAAAGGTTGTACTTCTCTCTGATTTTTAAAGAGACAAAGAGCAGCCAGGCTACAGTAACTCTCTTGCAAGACTGTAAAGCCAAACAACTTCTTCACATACCTGTTCCTGACTCGTACTGCTCCAAAGTGACCTTAAAGAGGGACAGAATTAGGGGAAGGAGGCACATAAAAATTCAGCTTGTGGAGGGGACACAGAGCAAAGATGAACTGGGGAGGATCATAAATCATCAGAGAACCTCTAAGTAAATATGTGCTGAAAAGAAGAGGTGGTACTTTTTCAAGAAGTATATACTTGAGACACCTTTGCTGCTGAAATACGCTTTGTTTTTTTTGTTTGACTTGCCTTCCTAAGGTGAAGCTGACATCTACTTTGCCAGGATCTGTGTGACTTCCAAGAAGATGTTACAGGGGAATAGAATTGTTCCTGTGAAGGAGAAAGCAGGAAATTGCCTTGAGATTCTTGAGAGCTAGAGCCTATTTCTCACGAAACCTTCTCTGGCACTTAATGGCAGAGGCTTCCAGCTTGTGATTACTTATCCCTTTCCCTTGCATTGCAAGGGAGTCAGTTTGCATATTCTGGTGGGATGAAATGAGAATATATTTGAAAGGGGCAATTAACAGTTCCTTCAGTATTTCACTCTGCCTTTGAGCCCAAGAATGTAAAAGGTTTTCAAATGGCCAAGTAACATAGTATCCTATTTCATGGCTCTGAAGATACTTCTGTGGATATATTAACACTTTCAGTGAAAGCTGGTAGTCTGCTTTGCCCTGGCATTCTCACAAATTGACTCCTGTGTTCTTTATGTCCTGTTAAAAAAGGGAGCCTATTTTCATGAGCTGAGGTATCTCAGTAAACAATGAAAAGAATCCTGGTTGTTGAGCTTGGCAAATGTTCTTTCTCTGTGCCAGCTGTTATTTAGTCACAGCCTTTGGCAGTAGAGTTCTCATGAAGGAATCTAGTGAAACAAATCAGGCAGCCTGAAGATTGCCACAGTCAAGGCTGTCTTTATGGGTGTTTGTGGCCTCCTGGCTACTCTATCATTCCTTTTGTTTAGCCTAAGTTATGGTATGGATGGGCTGTGTTTCTGAGAGGACAAAAATGCTCTCCTTCAGACCAAGAAGGCCAGCTGGCGACAGCCTTTACAAGCTCAGGCTATGGCAGAATGATGTGTTCCTATCGCATGTTGGAGAAATATGGACTTGCCTATTTTTAAACCACTAGTTCTCTCTCTTACTGCATTTAACCCATCTAAACCAGTGACCCTGTTTGTAAGGAGAACTGAAGACATATTGTCATTTGCTGCAGTGTGATTTTTCTGCTTCACCTACCAATGGGAACAGGACTGGTTCTGCCATCAGGGACTTTGGTGCTTTGAGCTGCAGGGTGTAGACAGAGGAGGTTTGGCATGACTAACCCTTAGCTGCAGTTTTGTTTATTTTAATAGCTATTCTCAAGAGTGTTCAGAGTTGACTGCACTGCCCTTAAAGTTAGCCAGAAGCTTCTCAGAACCAGGAATGGAACACTTAGTATTACTTTTTGTGTTTACTTTTGAGGTTAAAAAAGAAAGAAAAAGTTCTTTGTTTGCATTTAGAAACTTTCCCTTCTTGAATCTGAGGTCCCACATACAGTCTGAAACATCTTTATTCAGTGCTGACAATGCTGGCTCTTACAGCTGGGGATTTTGACTGATGTGGTACACCAAACAAGCCAGGTAACATGGTTTATTTTTTTTGGCTCTGTATTCATTCATACTGGAAATTAAGGTCCTTGTATACAAAACTAATAAATTCTGTGCCTGTGTAACAAAGATTAGAAATGTCATCCACATCTTATCTCTGATTTGAATCCCTAAAGGCAATTTGACCTTGGAGGGCCTGAGAGCATGGAACAGATGGTGAGGGGGAAGGAAGATACTGGGACTTGTCCTGTTCTTTTTACTGGTGAGAACAAACTCATGGCTGAGAGCATGCCTTTAACAGAATAACGTTAAACCCATGTATTTTTAAACACAGAAATAAATAAAACCTGTTAGCTCTTCAGTTCCTAGTTTTATAAAATAATGCTGTCCAGCAAATGGGTTGGTAAAGAAGAATATCTTGTTGCTTTTGTAGGTTGGTTTTTCCTTTTTTTTTAAATGGCACCAAGCCCAGTGATGCTACAACAGCTGGATGACCATCGTGACTATTTTACTGAGGGCCATTGGACTATGGCAGCTGAGAGAGACAAGTGGGAGCAGGGTTGCCTGCTCTGTTGGTTCCTACCAAATCACAGCTGTGCACTTACAGTAGCAAATCTGGCTGTCTCTTTATTGGTTTGCAAGGCAAAACTATGTGTTTGGGACCTGTAAAAATGGACTGCAGAATGTTTCTAGTGGGAAATACACTACCTCTGCTAATTTCCTCCTGAATAAATGCTTCTAATGTGAGTTGCTAAAGAACAGGGTGTGAGAGTTCTTTTTCTTTTGCTTTGCAGTAGTAAGTCTTGTTTCCAAACTTGCAAGGAGGATGTAAATTCTTGGAAGATAGCTTTCTAAATCCAGATAACTGTTAGCAAATGGGTGACTTTGTTACCCAAGATAATACCCATAAACAAACTTGCTTACTTTCTGCTTCTCTGTCTTCCTTTCGTATAGGGTTGTTCGGCTATTTTGGATGGGGGCATATATCTGTCTTGCTTTCAGTGATGTTTCCAGAATTAGTTCTGCTACGGTACAGGGTGTTAGAATGCACCTGAAAAATGTAAGATATATCTATGTGGTCATATTTAATAGGCAATTATAAGGGGCTGTTTTGATGAATTGACATCTGAATTGGGCACCAGTAACTTGTGGTCTGTTGCTTACCAGAAATGAGACAGATGGCATGTGGTTCACAAAGGGATAAGTTTTCATTTGCTGTGCTTCTGGTCTGAAGTGGAATGAGTTGTAGTATCTCTCTGAGAGGAGTTTTGTGAGTTCCTGGGGCATGGTTTGTCCTCCCTGTTCTACCCACATGCCATTTTCACAGCAGCTCTGCAGTCAACCCTTAATATTTTCTTTGCATATGTTAGTGAAGGAAACCTTCAAGTGCTGTGTAGAGATGAGCAATAACTTAGGCAGACAGTCTGTAGCCTTTTGAACTGAACAGGTTCTTGCCATTGTGAAGGATTAATTTATTTTGTTGGCAGTACAGGCAAAACAGCCAGAAGGGAGACCCAAAGGATATAGGCTAAATATTCCCCAGCTCTTAGCAGAAAAAGCATCAATTGCATGATTTCAAAGGCCTGTTGTCAATCTTACACACACAGCATTTGTTTTTCTCTCTTAATGGTAGTATTGAATCACACCAATTACATTATTACAGTACATTGTGTAAAACATGCTGCTGTTCTGTATAGATGGGTTGCAGTGGATCTGGCAATTATGTCTATTATGAAAAGACACAAGTTGAACATTCGAATGCCCATGAATTAGGGGGCAGGCAGCAGGCACTCATTAAAGATTTTAATTGCTTTCTTTTTCTTTGGAAAAAAGCAGGGGAAGCCATGTTTTGAAGTGAGCAATTAAAGCATACTTCATAGCTAATTGCTGTGAGAAGGGGCTGCTACATGGAATATGCTCTATTGTGATTCATATGATTACTTGACGTTTTATTAAGAAACACATCTTTGTACTGTGGTAAATTTAATTTTCTGCAGTGTAACTGTGTGCGTAATAACTGCTGAAATAATGGCTGTTTGGATTTGCTGTGGCTCTTTTCCTTCCTTCCTGAAATAAACAAGCCATAAATAAGCATCATTGATGTGCAGCAAATCCTCTGTGGATGGGGGGCTTATCTAGTTTGCAGGTGAGTGTACTGTGTTTGTGGATAGGAAGGCCCAAGCTGTGTGCAGCTCAGCACTGCAGGTGCTTGGAAAGGCAGAGCTGTTCCCTGCTGGCAGAGCCAACATGAGTCTGAAAGTCCCCTACGGTGGCATTGCTGTGTTTTGGAGCCAGACTGAAAAGCCCTACTGACCCCCAGGTTCTGTGCCCTGTCAGGTTCAGAGACCCCACAGTGGCTGAATGCTGGGTTAGCTCAGGGCTACCAGCCTGGGCTGGAGCCCCTTGGGTGTGTGCAGCCTGCAGATGGGCTGTGTCACTGGGCTGTGGAAGGGGAGGCTGAAGATGATCAATGGCCTTGGTCTGGGCTGACTACAAAATGTGCCCAGTCTCCCCATGTAGGATTGGTGTCCTGTCTGAACCACCACCTACATGCACAGCTAATTGTGCCTTACGCATCCCAAAATATCCAAGAGTGATGCATCTCTGGGTTGCTCAATTACCTTGGAATACTTCCAAAAAAAAGGGGCATTGACTGTATATTTTTGCCTTTATAATGCAAGTTATACTAATTCCCAGTGGTGAAACTTGTGTTGCTAGCGCTGGTGACCTTCTCCATCCCACAAAACAGCCTTGAACAGAGCTTCTCTAGGTGTGACTTTCCGTCTTTCTCCATCCTGCTTGTATACTGTGAGGCATGTCTGTGTGACAATGGGAACAGCTTAAAGGAAATAGTCATGGTGGGGGTGTTGAAAATGTATTTGTAGCTATGTTTTACTGCTGCTAATAGTAGAGAGGGAGGAAATAATGCAGTAGGACAAATTGAAATTGCTGCTTAGGTTATGGATACACCGCTTGAGACCAGTGTTGTACAAATAACTTTTTTTCCAATTGTGTTCAGGAAAATTAGTGGTCTGAAGCAACAGAAAACACAGGTATTGAAAAAATGTTGGTGTTAATAGCTTAGAATTTTTGCATTCTCAAATGCAAAATGAAGTGTGTCTCTGTGTACATTTCACTCAGTAAAATTCCCTGTCCTACAGAACTGGTGTATTCTTTATTGCAGTAACTCTGCAACCGTTTTGCCCTTGTACTTGCCAGTGACTGTAAGGATTTCTCACTGACAAATTAATATTTATAAAAACATAAGGCAAAGAAAAAAAAAGGTTGATGATGATCTGAGGGACAGCAGCCTGCCTTCTGTGAGAGGCAAGCTGTAGAGACATGCCAATTTCCTGAGTGGGTTTCAGGAAATAGTGATTCACATTCCCTTCTCTGACCTCTGAATGTGCACTGCAGTAGTACCTTGAGCCTTACTTAGGACAATGATTTACCTTACTGTGTTAGACACAATCCATATTCTTGCTACTGATCAGTCAGTTTTTTCTGAGGTTTGTGCCTTTTGGTTTTGGGGTTTGTGGGATTTTTATCTCTACTATAATGTGGCCTCTTGATTTATTTTTTTAGGGCAGCTGGAATTAGCAATTGGGAATAGGTTCAGTACTGAAGAAATTGTTGAGATAAAAGTAACAATGAATTTGCCTGTGGCAACTTTTATGCATGGAAGCATAGAGAGTGATAGATTGCAATGACCTTCTATGGCTTTGAGATTTAAAAGCTTGAACAAAATCAGGAGGTTTATGACCTTCTTGGAAAGAATATTCATCATGCCTATGCATATGTTGCATTTAACTGCTGTCTGCTTGGGTAAAGTATGATATATACAGTGTACAATTTTAGAATGTTGCATCCTTGTAACATGCCCTATATTCCTGCTTTTGCAGGATTGGGGTGTATTCTTCATTCTAGTACCAGTATCTGTGGCAAAACGTCATGGACAATCATGAGTTTTGATTAATTTTATATCTCTGCTAATGCATCCATTTAAAAATCATAGCTTGGTACTTGATGGATAAGCAAAAAGGTATCAGGCTATAGCTGACTGTAATGGGAGGTTGCTGATGAGATTACAGAGCATGGGGATGCTATCTTAGTAGCTGTTTGCTACAAACAATTGTTGTAACAATGTAACTGGTGCAGAAAAAACAGTTAATGCTATTGTATATACGTGAGAGGATTCACTTGGCAATAAGGATCATACGGTATATGGCTTTACTTAACATATTTTTTTCCTTTTAAAGTCTTATGTTAAATCCAAACAGAGCTTAAACATGTTTATGTTAATTCTTTTTTTATTTCTGCTAATAAAGATAGACAAGCTATGCCTCTGTACTCTTGCAGAATTTTTAAAGTAATTTTCATTCTGTCATGCATTCTGTTGTTCTGAACTATTTTTTTAATCACAAATTGCATCTTTTGCAGTAGCATGAAAAATAAAAATGCCTTTGTGGCTGCAGGAGTTGCTGTAAGTTTATTTGTGCAAACACTGGACTGGGTCTGATCCGTCAGCTTGCCTTTAACTGCAGTCACCATTTAGCTCTCGGTTGAGATTGTGTTAGTTGTCAGTAATTTTGTTTGCAGTCTTGGCTGGAGGCTGTGATGAAGAGTGCTTCGAACTGGGGCATTACACAGATAAAATCATGATGAAACAGCTGCAGCTTAATCACAATGAAGTACATGTGGGCTTTAAGGGCTGCATATTCTGGAAATTTTTATTACGCTTAATTCCCATGTTTAACCTTTTTATGAAAAAAAATCTCCCCACGATTAGAAAGAAATAGGTGTAAGATTATAGTTGTATTGTAAAATAAATCTCATAACCTTCCTGTTTCAAGGAGGGAACATTTTGTTTGCCTTTGCTCAAGGTGAAATTGCTGGCAATTTTCTTAATTTTTCTGATCTTTTAGATGTCTAGACTTGAGTGTCTGATGTTGCACCCCTTTCAGCTGAGGAGCCCAGGGCAGTGTGTCTGTGCTATCAGATGGTGCTCAGACTCAGTGGCATCCAGCACTGCCTCTCCCAGAGGCTGGGTAGTCTGGGTGAGGCCCTCTGTGTTTGGAAATCAGAGGTACTTTTCTGTTTACTCTGGAATTGTAATCTCCCTCTTTGTGCTCAGAAAAGCGCAAAGGGCTGGGATTTGAAGGTAAATCTGAGTCTGTGGCATGTGGTATTTTGAGACATCCTTGGAAACTGCTGAACTGATTGTTTCTGTCAGAAGTAATGTTTCTTCCTGATCTAGGCCATCAATGTACGGATAGATTAGCAAAATTAAGACATATTTTATATATTTGAAAAAAAAACAATTTAGTATTGCATTGCTGAAACGTTTAATTGCTTTAAGTTGATGACAGGCAAATCTGATTACTTAGGCAACCTGTTCAAATTTAATAACAAAAGGTCAGTAGCAAAAAAGAACAACAAAAATTGATGTTATTGTGAAGAAATCCAGTGTAGACATGAAAGATAAATTATCAACCTTGGAAAGAGTTAAATTACCAACCTTGGAAGAGTTGAAGGCAATTGAAGTAATAAAGAAGATGCTTTAAGAATGGCCTTGAATTTCTAATTAATTAGAAAATAAGGAAGATGCTTTAAGGATGGCCTTGAATTTCTAATTATTGAGGAAATGGGATATGGTAGGTCTGTTTCATAATGCTCTAATTCTGTGACACACATCCAGATGAGATATGTGTAGCAGTTCCTTCCTGTAGATACAGCTATCTTCTTGAGTTTCCTTCATGTGGGTAGAAAGCACCTCTGTGGAAGCACCTTCCTTATGTTGGGATAAACTTTTAAAAGAAAAAAACTGTGATATTATTTTAAACAAAATTCTATGAGTGATGGGTGTAGCTTCCTATGGAGGAGTCAGTTCTGTTTTTCTCTCTTGGATTCTGATGCCTCACTTGTGTGTGTGCCCAGGCGAACCGGGATGCAGTGATCAGCCGAGCCCCAGAGCAGCAGGATGACCGAGCCGTCAGCCTCCAGGATGCTTCTGCAGTCTACGACCTCCTGAGCATCACGCTGGGCAGAAGAGGGCAGTATGTGATGCTGTCTGAGGTACCTCCCGTGGCCTCTGCCCCTCCAAACACTCTGGCAAAGTCCCTCTTTGTGGTGGCTTGTCGAAGAAGGTGAAAATGGAGTGTGCTAGTTAGCAATCAGCAGAAACAGCTACAGAGCTGTGGCTGCCCAGGCCAGAAATGCACACAGAACTGTTTGAGACGTTAAACTAATTTATATGTAGGCACTTGAACAAAGTGGCTGCCTTTTGAAGTGATGGTGTACACTAGCAAGTCCCATTAGCTGAGAAGTGTAAATGGTGTCATTAAAAAAAAAAAATCACCTGGGTCTCCAGGGCCACAACAGATTGTTTCCTGACCCAAGCAGCAGTCTTGACAAAAGGTGCAAGGAGGAAAATAAATAAAGTCTGATACTCCTTTTATAACTTCTTTCTCAGTGCTTGGAAAGAGCCATGAAGTTTGCATTTGATGAATTTCACCTCTGGTACCAGCTTGCCCTGTCCATGGTAGCTTGTGGAAAGGTAAGGTTCAAACCAAAGGGCACAGAAAGGGCACTTTTTCCTCTGAAAGAGTGGATCTAGATTGCTTGTTTGAATGTGTGGAGTCACGTGTGTTTTGGGACTAGGTGCCAGCAGGCAGGTCTGTGAAAGGACAGTGCTCTCCTTTTACTCTCTGATTACACTTTGTGATGAGGGGTGTGTGTTTGAGTACTGTTCTTTCTGTGTAGTGTTCTTTTCTCCTTACCAAGGAGAAAAATGGATTTTGTGCATAGCTGTTGGTTGAAAAGTATTATACATCTGTCCTTTGTCTGCAGTTTCAACATAAATGGACTTAGTATAAGAAAGAACTGATGTCTAAAACTGCCATCAGTTCACTCTGTGTCTCTGGGCAGTTGACTTAAGCTGTGTTTTTTCCATCCATTAAAGGAAATGTAAGTGTTTTTTTGTAGAGAACTTGTAAGGTTTAATATTTTAAACCTTTATCCATATTTATATGAAGTGCTTGGTGCAAAATATGCTCTAGAAAAAGAAACAATGGGAATGTTGGCATGGTCATGTGTTTCAGCATAAGTGGTTTTTTTTTAATTAGTGTGGTATTTGTTAAAGTCATTAGTAAACCACTGAGATAGCTGAAATGTTGTTGTGAAAAGTAGGCAAAGATAACAGGAGCTTTTCTTTATCAGTCTTAAAAGAGTAGACTTCCTATAGGAAATGTAGATGGTACAAAATGTAGCCAGTTCATTCTGGAGTCCCCACCTACACGTTTGGGAGGTATGAGCAAATTGATGCTGTGCAGTAGTAGATCACTTAATATGGTCCTATATTCTGTGCCCCTGGAGTGTACAGGAATCCATGTGGACCTGAGTGGAGACCACCAACTAGCACTCATTTGCCAAATTCCAGCTACTACTGGTCTTTTATGGCTATGAGCTGAGCCAGAAACAGTGGCCTTGGCATGGAAATCTGGCATGAATCTATGCTTTTGCAAAGAAATGGTCTTGTGAGGGATAAGTGGCTGCAAAGCTTGGAAGTGGTCTGAAGGAATTCTTTCACTTCTGTGAGCATAGGCAAAGCCTTATCTTGCAAGAGTGTCTGGTGTTAAGCATTCTACTTCCAAAAAAAAAAGGTAAAGCAATGAGAGAAAGTCTAATAAAGAGCATCAGATGTGACTAAGGGTATAGTAAACAGTACTATGGAAAGACTGAATTTTTTTTTTTTTGCCTTAAAGAGTGAGAAAAAAAGTCTGAGAGAAGTCTTCAAGAGCTTTTAAGAGGAGGGGTTAGTCTTGTCTGTGGTGGTTAGGACAAGATGTGATGGCATCTAATTGCAACAACACAAGTTCATGTTTCTTATTAAGAAGCAAAAAAATAAGGGTAACGGAACACTGGAAAAAGAGTGCCCTGTGGAGATTGTGTAGAGCCTAAATCACTGGGGATCTGTGGAACATGCCAGGCAAAGCTGTAATGACCCCTCTGTGAGACACTAGGGGTGTCTTCTGTGGGACCTTGCAAACTCTGACTCTGTTCTGGGACTCCATCATTGTCCCCTTTTAAAGTAACAGATCTGGTTGATTTATGAGATACCAAAGCTTTGGCAATGCATATTAGATCAGCAGGGAGCTGAACAGAGATCTTTAGTCAGAAAGAGCCTCACAGATTGCTACAGAAGTTCAGTGTAAGCATTTAAAAATCCAATTCCAAGCTTGAAAACAATGGCCAGACTCAATCATGTGTAAGGAAATCTGAAGGTACTGGTGGAATACTTAAACGATGAGCTTGGTGCCATGGTGCTAATACCTTGCACTGACCTATGTCAAGTGGGGCTTACATGTCATGTCCAGCTCACCTTGGAATTAATCTGGAGTTAGCACAGTCCTGCCCTCTGTGTCTTTGCAAATCCTTCAGGTACTTGAACCCTTGATACTGAGCACAGCAATGATACACAGGCCATGATAGAAAGGCACAGAATCTTACCATGAACATGGGGTTTGTCTGGGAGTTCTGTAGGCTTTACAAGTTGTGTAACCTGGTTCTCAACAGCAGACAATGCTATAGCTCTAGTAATCTGCTGGAAAGCAAATGAAGATTTTTTAACTGCTGATATTTGAGAGTGAGTGTATACAGAGAATAATTGTACTTCAGTCTTAGGTTAGCATAGGTTAGGAGAAGTGGGGCCTGATCTTTAGCAGCTATTTGAACAACTTGGCATGGCAGTTCCATTCTTGTCCATTCTGTGTTTGCATACCTCTTCAACTTCCCTACATGTTACAGAATATTCGTGACTTAGATATTTGTGTTGCTGCTCTTTTTTTTTTTTTATCTCTGTACTGTCCTATCTTTTCAGATTTTTAAGTACACCATGCGTTTTTGCCTGTACTTTAAATATTTACAAGGTAAAATGTCCTGATCTTGCCTATTGATGTAAAAGTGCTAAATGTTCTGAGCCCTATATGGGTCAGAGGGAATTCCCTTACCCAACAATCCCATCTGTGCAGTATTTCACTTCTAATCCCAAAGTATTCCCTGAGGATTCCTGTCATATACTCTGCAATGCATCATCTTGCTAATGGGAGATGTGGCATACATTTTTATATTGCTTTGCAGCTTGATAGCAGGACAGAGTTCATTTACAAGCAAGTGCTCCAGTGTAGCAGAAAGAGCTGATGAGAAAACAGTGTGGTCAGTCTAGACTGCAAAATGCAGAGTACACTTGAGCTTTTATAGGTGAAGATCTATTTTCACCTGTCTCAGTCACAGCCAATTCATGATCTCATTTCTTGGTAATGAAACCTCACATCCTGCAGCATTACTTGTTCTGCAGAACAGCAAATTGCGCTCATAAATCCTGGGCACGACAGGAACAGTTTTATCAACCTGTAAATACTGGAAACTTCGGTTTCTCTTTTTTTTTTTAAACGTTTTTAGGATTTTCAATTCTGACCTTCTTAAAAATGCCATAAAATCCTATCTCGCCCTCTATTCTACACTGAATTTGACTAGAGGTATGTTTAATTTGTATATTGAGATCAAGTCAAATTTCAGTGTAGTTTCTTCTTCTGCCAGCCGAAAAATTGCCAAATGGTGATTGTCATTTTTCACAAGTGATCAGTCTGAATGTCAGTCCAGCCACCTTGGCTCATTACCACACGTAGGCTCGAGTTTACACATTATTCTGAAAAGCATGTGTCTTAACAAAAATAGGCACATCACTTCAGTGAGTTCCTACAGGCCTTGGGGCTTCCTAAAACTGTAAATGAAAAAACTCAGGGAAGCATAACCTTTCTGTCTGTCTTTTATCCACTTAAGTGATGGAAATAATGGAGTGGTAGCAATTTCACTTTCCTGTGTTTCTCAGAAACTTGCATTATAAGAGAGATGGTGTGGTCTGCTTGTTTTTTAACCCATTTTTAGGAATGTCTTTTATGTTGAGCTCTATTCACTGAACAAGAGAGGCATGTATATCTAAATGACAAATTCCACCATTATATTTGAAATGCTTTTGTAAGCAAATTTAGGTGGGAAAGGAAAGGAAGTGCTGGCAAAACCTAGACAACGGCAAAGACGTGGTGGAAGATGTCCTGTGTCACCAAGTGCAGTTCTGAATAGGTCGAAGATGTTTAAATCATTCTAATGCAGCAGTCCTGTTCCTGTGGTGCTGAATGCTGAATTCTTCACAGATGCTTTGAGTTACTTCTGCTGGTAATGACCTCAGCTATGTGGTAATATCAGCTGGAGGCTGCGTGGGCATCGCCGCTCCCTGCCTCTGCTGCCGTGCATGGACAGGCTGGAGTCTGAGTGGCAAGTGGTGTAATAGCTGGGTGCCATCTGGCAGAGTCCTCAGGCAGTGAGACGAGCCACTGTCCTGCTGCCAGAGTAAAACCAGTGCAGACAGTTGCATCTGCCCGTCTCAAGATTTTGAAAAAGTGACCAGTATTGAGCAACATGGGGAAAGGAAGGACCAAACTCTCTTTTACGGAATGGAAAAAACGTTGTAGTCTTCACAGCAGAGAAGAGAGCTGCTTGGGGTAGGTTTGTTCTCTGCTGCTGCTTTCCAGCTAAACAGTTTTCCCTGGAGGTCGTGGAGGTTACCAGCACACAGCTCTCCTGCAGACTAGGGTAGCTCTACTGACATTTCTGAACTTGGAGGCAAAATTATCATAGTGTCTAGATGATGTATGACAAGCACAAGGGATGTGTAATAGGGTCCTTGTGCACTCGCAAGCATTTCCTTGGCCTTGGACCAGTTGGATCAGTTACATGTTCTTTTTTCAGGTTTCTGTCCCTTTCCACACCTACTACCCTCACACAGAGCCTAGCCTGGGTGTCCCAAAGTGTTGCTGGAGCTCCCTGGGAGTAGAGAAGAAGTGCATATAGAGAGTAGGCTCTAGCTTAAATTTATGGTACTTAAGAAGGTCTCCTAGATCTGCATTGTGAGTCGCCTTGGACAACATGAAGCAACATTGGATGCCTGTCTTCTGCCTACCACACAAGGAGACAAGATTTGTGTTTCGTGATACTAACTTGCCATTTTCCTAATGATTGTAAGAGATGGATTCTTCAAGGCTAGCAGTGAAATTATTCTGTGAACAATGAACTGAGTCTGTGTAGTCTAAAAGTGCTGGGTGCCCTAACTGAGCCATTCAAGTCTCATGAGTCTTAATCTTTAAAGTATGGTGGATGTTTATTGTTAGTGTATGCAATGAATGGAAACATTTTCACAGTCGTATTCAATATCTCTGCCTGAAAAAACCCCACAGCACAATTTGGTTAGTGAGTGAAGAGCTTTAGGATGTGTGTTTCTTGAGAGGAGGAGTGAGTAGTAATACAGCCTTAGGCCAGCTGAAGGTTGGCTGGAGTATCTGCTAGGAGAGGATAATTTGCTTTCACCCCTCAGCTGTGTATTCACTGAGAGGCTGAAGTACCTCAAGAGTGAGTAAAGGAAGAGCTCAGGAACAGCTGAATGGTCTGTGGGGAAAAGCCTCTGTGAGAGCTCAGTGGAGCTGGAAGCAAGCACCTGGAGGCAAGGACTGTGCTCAGCAGGCCTTGTGCTGGGGTTGCTGATGGGGGTTGCATGGTCCTGTGGTGTCTGCCACAAAGCTCTCCAGCCCGGCAGAACATGGTCAGCTCAGTGCTTGCCTTGAAGACAGCAACTGTGTGACTTCAGAGACGGCTGCATTGTTGCTGACTGTCCCCAGCCCCCTCAAGCCCATACTGAGGGCGGCACAGGAACAATGGTGTGCATTGCCATGTAGATGGATAGACTTGGCAGTAGGGGATGTAAGCTCCAAGCATGATGCCTTGCAAAATGAGGCAGCTAAAGCTGCTTTCAGCTACACAAAAAGCTCCTTTCTGCTCTTAGCCGTTATGTTTGTTCCTCTTTAAGGCAACAGGGAAGAAAAAATCATGCATGTCTACCTGAATGGTTTTCTTAATCATGTAATGCTTCAGGAGGTGACTGGTGTTATACAAAGGGAAGTAAATGAATCCTTCTTGGCATCTGTCATTCAGCTGTGTTTCTGAGGGACTGAGCTCCAGCTTTTCCCAGAGCTAGTCTTGCAGTGTCACTGTGCTCCCTTTGGCTGCTCAGCAGTTGGAGATACTGTGGTCTTGCCCAAAGCTTGTGCTGGCAGCATTTTTAAGGTTTTGAAACCAGTCTTACACAGACATGAACTCTGATTTTGGAGCCCTTAGCAAGTTGCTGATACACACTGGTCATAGCCAAATAATGTCAAGCTAATGTCTGAGCTGCTTCTATCTGTGCTGCACTCAGAAAAAGGAATCCTTCCCCTATTTAAATAGTGCAGTAAAAGCAGATGTCTCTAAGTGCTTCAAGGAGCTTCAAGTTTGACTCAGCCATGCCTGTATTGCCAACATACAGCTTTCCAGAAGGTTAGAAGGAAAGTTAAAAATATATTTAATACATAATTCTGCAGCAACAGCAGACAAATTTTATGATTTAGGCTGTTCCTTCTGTTGGTATCCTTGCAAAAGCTTAGGCTGGTTGCTAGGCAACTGACATAAAAAAAAAAGTACATTTCTCTTTGTGTTGCAGACAAGAACCTTGGGAGCAGCAGAGGCCTCGAATGGCTCCTTAAATAGCATTGCTGGGGAATGAAAGTTAAAATATTGAACATTCATTGGCTAAAGATCCTGTTACAAAGGTCAGCTATCTTGGGGATATTCAATAGTTTGGTTTCCTTTGGTGCAAAGGAAAGATTAGAAGGGAGTTTGCCTGTGTGCTGTAGATAGTACAAAAAATGGAAATTTCCTAAGATGCCTGACTGTTGAGCAGAATACCTAGGTGGGCTATATAATTGCCTTCAGGCTTAACTCTCTTTTCTTGACAGAAAGTGTGAAGTGAGGTGTTTGTCACATTAGCAAGTACAAATGTGTGCTTATAGATCTTAGAATGTAAGAGGTGCTTTTAAGAGGGAGTATTTGAAGCTGCTTAACTCCAGTGCTCTAATTTGATAAACACAAGGTAAAAGAAAAGGGAGGGAATCAGTGCCTGTGTTAAGAGAAGTAAATGTCTTAGGGGAATAATGTTCATGCTGGGATTCACAGAAATCTCTAAATTCAGTGGAAAGCTAACAGCAAAACTACTGATTCCAGAGTTCTCAATTGCTTGCTCATTCTGTCATCTTTCTATGTCAGTTCAAGGTCATTTATATCTAAATGGCTGTGAATCCCAGGACACAGGGAATAATAATTCTTGCATTGGGATGAAAGATTTCTTCCACTTCCCCACAATCCCTTTGAAGTAGTGCAGTTTTTAGACAGGATGATGCAAGCAATACAGCAGCACTAGTTGAAATTCATTTGTGCACTAAACTGCCAGGTAAATGGAGAATGAGGCTGTCTACCAACCCACCATCTTGACGAACATTTTTCCTTCTGGCTGAAAAGTAGCAAAGAAGGAAAAAAACTAGGGAGGTTTATGGAACCTGTGCAAGAGAAGAGCAACTGTTCATGGCATGCCAAAAGTCTATCAGGCATTATTTACTGTCTGGAAATTATTCTTCCTTTTACTTATATCTGCATTTTCTTTATCTTTTAAATATTAAATGGCTCTCTTATTTCCTTCTTCGGTTGCTTTGGTATGGTGAGAGAGCAAAGGAGGGGAAAGAATGGAAATTGTGTTGGAGTAACCCAGAAAAACCATTTAGGCAGCATCTATGGGTTTACCATAACTGATGGCAAATTCTCTCAAGCCATGTGGAAAAGGAAGAAAGAAGATTAACTGTAGGATGTTCTTGGTTCACTTCTGCTCATGTGCAAGCATCTTTGAGGAGTATGCCTCCATGCTTGATTATTGAATTAGTAAATAGGGAGTGGGAATTGTGTTCTGTGTTTGGATAGTTGTTTTTCTTTACATTTTACTCCCTTATAGGATTCAAAACCATGCCTGCCATAATTATGCAGGGGGAGGTGTCCTCTCCATCCTTCTCCAATAGCTGCCTTGTGATTCCTTCCTCTAGATGAAAGGCCAAATGAGACCTAGCTTTCTGAAGTTGTAGGGAACTCATTCTAGTGCAGTCATTATAACCCAGCAGTTAGCAAGTTAAATAGAATCACCCTAAATTCTGGCTTGAATTATTATGTGAGCCCCTCTGAAGCTCAGAATCATGAGTGGGAAGCATGTACTCACTTGAAATTCAATTTCTGCTCTTCTCAAAATATGCCTCACCAATAAATCAAATTATTATTGCCTTGCAGTGAATCTCACAAACAATGCACTTGGCTGCCTGGTCTACCCACACTAAGTGAAAGAATATGTACATTTTAATTACCAGTTTATTTCAATGTTGCACAAACACTGTTTCATATTAAATATTTTTACAAACCAATGATATTCAGTAATGAGTGCTTGATATTTTTTCCCTGGCTATTAATGTTTGTAATTAGTATCTTTTAAGAAACCTTGATATTACCTACCAGTCCTACCAGTCTCCTCTAAGTAAGGTCACTGTGGGAGTGGGATGTTATTTCTCCTGTCATTCCCTGACTAATGTTTTCATCATCTGTATAAAATATCTGCTGAGTAAATTTTTCAAGGTGAAATTATATAATATCTCTTGAATTTTTAAAATGCCGCTGGAGAGAAAGACTTTATATCACCCTGTTTCTAAAACCACTTCTGCTTCATATGTTTAGTTGCAAATTTTATAAATTTCTTTAAAATGACATAACTTTGTAAATGTTTTAGGAGCAGTGCAGAAACTGTGCCTCTTGCTCTGTAAATCCATGTTCAGAAGCTCTCGAGTGCGTGTGTAGTAAAGTGACTCGACACCTGAGGTGTTTGGGTGTGGGCACAAGGTGGGACGTTCTCCTGTGCAGCATTCAGTAGTCACTGCTTTGCAGTGGCCTCCTGAACAGACTTGGGGCAGGACAGACATGGCAAGGGCTCTGTGGTTTGAGGGTATTGGAGGCTGTGGCATTGGCTTGTCCTGCAGACAGGGAGGGAGCAGAGTTCAAGAGGAACTGGCAAAGAATGGATGGTGTCACTTCTCTTCTGATGTAGGCCCTACAGCTGTGGCCCATATTAGGACAGGTCTGTCACTGCTTTGGTTTGTGCTAGTGCTGGTTGTGCTGATCCACAGGAGAGCCGCCACCAGCTCTCAGGTGCCTCCTGCTTTCCCTGCAGTTGCAGTGCTGGTGGGGAGCTGAGAAATGACCACTGGGTTGAGCTTGTGTCTGTTTTTGCAAGCATTGGCTCTGGACAGTGTATGGCCTTTTACATATCTGGCCTTTGCAGTTCACTTTTGCATGGTGAGAGGACAAAGGTCGGTGGGTTTCAGCTGCAGATACACTGGCTGTCATGGTGCATATTGTCCTGCTGTCACGCTTATTTTTTTTTCTGGAAACACCTGTGGGGCTGGAATACAGGTAGGAAGGCAAGAAGATGATATCCAGCCTAGGTCCCATATGGTGTTATGCTTGGATTTCCAACACATCCATCATGCTACTAGGAATACCAGCTGCTTTCAGTGCGTTTTGCAAAAGAGAGGAATAAGATGCCACTAAAACCTGAGACACCACTTGTTCTGAACAAATAGGTGTCAGGGAGGTTCATTGTGAGGGATGCTAGTCACCTCATGGCAAGAGAGCACAGCAGTGTGTTTGTTCCTGTACCTCAGGGTTGAATTACATGTCTTTATTTCTTAGAGGCATGAAGTAAAGGTTCGAGCTCTAGGACAAAGTTTATTGATCTCCATCCTTGGTCTGAGACAAGCTTCCTTCTGGCTTTAGGCAAATTGTGCATTTTGAATTTTAAATTAGTAAATGCTTCCTCACTCTTACTGATCATGCCTGATGCTCTACATAAGTAGGAGCAACCTGAAGAATAGAGAGTGTGCTGCTGCTCTTGTTCAGACCACAAGGCGGGTACCCAAGCTTTTCAAGCAGGAGAATTTGCTCCCTGTTCCATTGGTTATGAAACCCCTCTTTGCCTTAAGGTGGGCATGGCTGATGGACATCCATTTTTCCAGGTTCCCTTCCAAGCAAATTCCTAATCAAGCTGTTGAATTCAGTAGCAAAAAGTGGACCTTCAGTTCTGTGGAGGAAGGAGCTGGCAGGTGCAGCCCACTTTGATGTGGTGTCAGGGGGGGGAAAGTGTTGAAGGACAGTGGGAATGTGAAGCTGTGGTGTTGCTGCAGGGGATTGCAGCAGTCACCAGACCGTGTTTGGGTCAGAGTTCTGGTAGGGAGAGCCCCTGGGGGTCAGGAGGAGACACCCAGGACCTGATGGGAATAGCAGTTTGACTTTGCAGGCTTCTGTTGCTGCTTTTCTGTTATATAGAAAGGGCATGACTATTTAACATGAGTTGGAGCAGGAACATTGTGTCTTGGGACTGTGTGGAAGACTTTGGGAGGAAACAGGCATGCAAGGAGAAATTCCAAGATGCTCCTTGAGTTTAAGCATGAGAAAATTTGAGTGGATTAGGGTCAGTAGTGAGAAAGGTTTAAATGTAAGACAAACTGTGGTTTGGGTGGAATGGGCTGGGAGTCTCTGGTAGGGCAACTCCTGTCACCTTCTTACTATCTGAGGTGGCCTTCTGATCACTGCCTCAGACCAGAGCTTTCTTCATTCTCCTTTAAAACATCTGAAATGTGGCAGCCATGAATGTGTGCTGTAAAACAACGTTTGCAGAGCACATCGGATCAAAAGGGCTATGCAGGTTCTAATGTTGAAAAACATCCTCATTAATGGTAACCTAACACCAGAAAGACAGCAAGAGTTTTATGGACTTTCTTTGTAACACGTGCTTGGACCACCCACTGAACAGTGTATTGATCTGCATCCGCCCTTTATATGGTGGAGTCCCAGTTGCTTTCTTGTATGTTCTGGAAGTGGAGAAGACACAAAGCAACCTACTGAGCAGATTACTTTAGCTGATCAAACCTCTCTGAGTGAAGCTGGTCTAAAATGTGAATGTACTGGAGCATAAGCTCTTTATGATCTCTTCTGGCGTACTGGAAGATGATTATATGCAAGGAAAACTACAGCAGAATTTTTGTGTATTGGGAGGGCAGAGTTAAAATAACAAGTGCATTGATAGCTAAGAAAACTGTTTCTTGTGAAGTGCACAGACAGGGCTGCCTCTTGGGCGTGTTTCCTCTGAGTGTGGGAAGAGTGTGTTTGTGTGCGTGTGTGTACACATGTCTGCATGTGGAGGTGGGAATGAAGTTGCTGACTTGTTGCTGACATGGAATGCTTTTCTCCATAGCACTTCTTTGTACATGTCACTGCAATGTTCTGCATGGACTCTAAACAGCATTGTCTAATCAGCCTTTTTTATTTCCTCCTCCTCTCTCCCACTCCTCCAGTCAGCATATGCTGTGTCAGTGCTCAAAGAGTGTGCTAAACTGCGACCTACAGATCCCACCGTTCCTCTTCTGGCTGCCAAGGTCTGCATTGGGTCACTGCACTGGGTAAGCAAGCTGATGCAATTCTTATTATGTAATGGATTAAGTCTTGCAGTGACAGTGCCACAGTGTAGTTCCAGTGGGAAGAAAGGGAATCCCTGCTAAAATCATACACACATATGTGCCCTTTTTAAAAAATGAAAATCCCTGCAAGAAATTTTGTAGTGAGTCATTAAAATGTACTTTGCTGGCACATATAAGAAAGGAGGAGGGGGGAAAGCCATAACAGCCATTCTGAGGACTGCTGCTTCAACTGAGTGTCACATTGAATCAGCCACTCTTGTAGCCCCTGCAGGACACAAGTTAATAGTTGTAAGTGGACTGTTAGATAGTTCAGGTCTGCTGGACAACTCAGTCCTTTGTTCCTGAAGTTGCTGTGTCAGTGTTTTGTGTTCTGGATGTGTTAATGTACGCCCCAGAAGCAGAGTGGGAGTGGAAGTTGTTGCCTGTGAAATTCTGATTATCCAAAGGAGCAGAAACATCTGTCACTCTTCCTCTACTTGGTTCAGTTAACTGAATGGCAGCCTGCTGTTCTCACCTGTCCTCGCCACGAGGTGTCCCTGCAGTCAGTGAAGGATTACAATTGCTGAACAGAAATAAAACAAGATGCAAGAAAACATGAAAGAAAATACCAGAATAATCTGCACAGATCTTGGAGAAAACTTGTAGAAACCAATTTGCTGTTGTTTTGTTCTCTTACCTCACCTGTCCACCTTCTACATCCCTGTCTGATGGAAGCTGCTGTTCAGCTAAACTTGAGGTGTATTAGTTTACACCACTGTCAGGGAGGGTGTCTGGTTATGCATGTTTTTGAATGAGCTATGCTGTTCAAAGTATAATGGTTAAGCTTGTATGTGAGTCAGCAAAAACTGGGCAGCATTTTTTTCTAGGAAAAATCTTCAAGTCTGAGGACCTTCAGGGAATCCTTGCTGAACTGCCTAACCTACTTCTGCTCTACATTTGGAGCAATTTAACTCTCTTGTACCCACAGTTCAGTCTCTAAATTTTGAAGGCTGAAAGTAATTCAGTAATATATAAAAACATTCACAGTGAATGTTATTTTTAAAAATAAAGTAAAATAAGGGGGTCTTTTTGATTCTTAGAGATGTTAAAACAGTGTGACAGTGAGGCATTACAGCTGTGTTGAATGCTGTTCTTAGTATGTTTGATGAAGTTTTCAACGCACAGCTAGCATATAAAAATACCTCGTTACTTTGAAAAGACAGTGAGACTGTAATTCAATTCCAGCTTGGGCAATCCAGTATGTGCAGACTTCTCATACATGACAGAGCTGATAAAACAACTGGCTAATCCTAAAAAGTAGGAAAGGCAGGGGAAGAAGGGAAAAATGAGCTGGTTTTGATTATTTCAAAACAAGGGTTTTTTTTCTTCAATGTACTGTTTTTTTATTGTTGAAATGCTTTTCAGTGTTATTCAGTCAGACCCTGGCTCAAAACTGGGGGTATTATGAAATAAAATCACGATTTCACAAGAGGGCAATTTTACTGCAGTTATCTAGAGCACAGCCTTATGAACTAAAACCAAATTAAAAATATTCCCTCTCACGTTCCTTTCAGTAAGTGGCCTATGCTTTACCCTCTTAGCAAACTTGATGATGGTATGGAAGAGTTTTAATTAAGGGGAGTCTGAGGGAAATCAGATCATCTTTTAAAAGAACTGAAATGATAGGTTTCCACATCTCCTAGTCAAAGGGGTGCTTCTGATATTACTGGCAGACTCCTGTGCCTAATAAAGACCTTCCTGCTTAGCAGAGCTGTTTTTCTAAATGTCATCCTTACAGTAATTATTTGCATTTAAATTACATGGCAATCAAATCAGAATTGAATAATTTAAACTGGAAGTGAACAGGCTGATCAATGCCAGTATAAATAGAAAGGAAGATAGACATGGGACAGGAACAGTCTAATGGACAAATATTAGCAGTTACAAATATTCAAATACGTCTTCCTTTTCAGAACATATAAAATATGATTAATTTTTCAATTAGGAAATATATCTGTGTACTTGATTGCTGGCTAGTCAGGAAAAGGGTGAAATCAGATCACCATTTATCCAAATGAAACAGCTAATTTATATCCTGCATCTGTCTACTGTGTGGTGCAGTATTGTAGCCAATTTGCTTATAGCCCATGGGCAAGCAGTACTTTAGTCTTCTTTCAGCTACTAGCAATAAAAAAAGAAACCAAAATACAACATTTATGCAGACGGATAATTACAGAATGTCATGAGAAGCACAGAACAGTTTCTTTCATGATTAATCTAGTGATCATATAAGTCATTTTGCTGGCTTTGTACATGGTGTCTCAGCACACTTAAAGAGCAGGGAAAACAGAAAATTAATTGAAATGTACTATAGTGATTTACAACATTGAGGATGCTCTGATCACATCTATGAAATACTCTCAGTGCAAAACAAATCAAAGTGAAAACATGGATGCATTCATACAGTGCCATGCAAATCAATGTATAGCAGAGCCTGATGCAGAAAAGAGCTGAGCCTCCCCCAGCTTCTGTTGTGGCAGTATGACTAGGTCATTAACTGATATAAGTTGGCAGTACTCTACTGGCATGTTAGGGGCACCTTGCTGGCTTACATCAGGAGATGATCTGCCCCATCAACTGCTAGCTTTTAGGATTGGGCCTGCAGTAAACAACTGAGTGGTATAAGTAGTGTTTTGGATACCTTTTTCAGAATTAGAGGTATTCAAAAACAAAAATTAAAAAAATACAGTGTAAACAATAAATTAATACTTCATTAATTGTAATGCTTAAGCCAATAGACTTGGAGGACCAGAAAAGCTTCAAAACCAATGCACATATGTAAACCACATTTGTATGGTCATGATGCAGTCAGACCTGTACAGCAAAGTTGGAACTCCTATATTGCATCTAAACAATTACGCAGGTGTTTTAAATGTTTTTGTAGTAGGCTCAGAATTACTTTTGAGGCAATGTGCTGCTAAGCCTTCCAGCTTGCTGGGGTTTCAGCACAGCAGTTTGCTGAACTTGCATGTGGATGATTCTATCAAGTGAACACAAAGCCCATTTGTGTTTAGCCAGCTGTCTTTTAGCTTTCCAGAATGCACTGTGAAGTCTTCGACTATTGTAAGTCAGAGTATTGTTTTAAATTTCCAGAGAAGAGTTGAGGTAGCTTGCACTGAAAGATGTCCATACTGAGGTTGCTTTGCCTTGCTCCACTGTAAATTCAGAGTTGTGCTCACTAAAAGGCTTGCTGCAATTTCCTCTTTCACTCAGCCTTCCCTGGCATGGTCTCAGCTGAATGCTCACTTGCCTATTTTGGCAATGACTTTGAGTTGCAGTATGAGTTGTTGTTTTAAATAGTTTAATAGTACAGTTCTGTTAATTTCACTACTAATCTAGGTTCTCCAGGATGCTGTTTGGCAGGTGTTGTGAAAATACTAAAAATGGAACTTCTTCCTACAGAGAAGCATTAAATACTGAATTTCTCCATTTTAGGAGCCTTGTTTGAGGTATTTAGGCATACCCTGATGCTTTCTTTTGCCTTTTACTCCATTGATTTCAATGGAGGCTTGTTGAAAATATTGTAAATACACATAGAGCAAAATGAACTGTAGTCCTAGGATAGGCTTGAATCTTCTAGAACTCTGCTCTGACATAAAGCAGGAAGACATCAGGCATGTCTATGATTTTCATTGCTCCACAGTTGATATAATAGCAATAGAGATGGTGTGCTAAACTCGTGTAGCATCAGATGATGCCAGTATTATCAGCTAATACAAGCTTTTCAAAGGACTTTGTCCCATGGCAAAAGCTGCAGCACAGGATGGTGCTGTACTTCATATTTCCCTCATTTCTTTGAACTAATATGCACAGCAAAGTGCTCTACTGCAGCACTTTTCTGGGAAGACAGAGATCATGCCATCAGTTGGGGAAAGGGAGAAGAGGTGGTGTTGAGCCAGGGCAGATTGTGCATGGAGTCATAAAAACAGAGTGGGACATGCCATGAGGTCAGGACGTCAGGTTGTGTGTGTGTGTGTGTGTGTGTGTGTGTGTCAGGGGGGTTGGCAAGATGTAGATTTAGAGCTGCATACTTCTGAGGCAACAGCTTACCATTCATTACTTTCAAAGAGCACTTAATCAGAGAGTGCTTCTCTCCCCTTCTGACTGTTGTTGACCCTGCCACTGTAGATGATAAATGCTGCGCATGTGCTGGTACTCAGTCACTTAGGAGCCCTGGAGTCACCTGGAAATGCTTAGGTCGCAGTGCAGTATGAATAATATTGAAGATGAAATCTAGTCCCATTACTGGAGTTACTCTGCCTGCTGAGACATCCGAGAGGATTGGCATCACCAGAGTGAGAGGCTGCTGAGACAGCAGGGAAGGGCAAGGAGCTACTAGGTATTTCTTCTGTCTTTTAAAATACATTCTTGATTACATCACCACTGCTGTTCTGGGACAATCCCATGGGTTTTAGACATTAAAAATGACCTATAATTTTGTTTTCAATACATTGCTTTTGTGAACAAACTACTCTAGCTACAGTGGAGGAAAGGCCTGAGTATTCCTAAGTGCTGGGGGCTGAGTTTACATAGACTAAATTGGTGGGCTTAACAATGGTGACACAGAGAGCAAATGCTGACTGGACCAGCAATAGAAAGCACAGGATTTTTTTTTTCTGACATGCATAACATGATTGACTTTGTGTGCTGTAAACAGCTGTGGGACAAAACCTTTTCATTAGACTATGCCTTATAGACCATTTTCTTCCTATGCATTTTTCTTCTTATCATTCTCATTTCACTATATTTTTATTCTTCTCTTTGAATTAGTCTCTATAGCTACAACCCAGGGTAATGAAAATGCTAAGAAGAAGTGGACTCAACTAGTTAACATCTGTATAATTTTGTATACATACCGATTCTGTAGGATTTTGATCTCTTAAGTGCTTGGGTATTGTTCAATGTCACGGGTGTCCAGATTTACCTGCTTCATCAACCTTGTCTGCTGTCCTAAGTCCAGTGTCATTTGATGTATTTCCTGCCTGTTCCTTGGTGTGCTTCTCTTTTTTGGCACAATAAAATGCTGTTTTCATCCTGCTGTACATCATTGATTTGTTTGTCCTTAGTTACTCTAAATGTGTGCTAGTGAGAAGTGCAATTTCTACTTAGTCCTGCAAGCTGTTGATTCAGTGGGGTAGGGCTTGAGCTTTTCTAAAAACAATCTGGGTGGCAGTTGGACACCAGCTGGGTGGCATTAGGCCAGGGGACAGCACCTGCTGTTCTCCGCTCCCTTGTCAGTAAGCCTCCAGGCTTGGCTTGAGCACACACCAAAACCTGTGGCCAAGTAACAGTGGTAGCTGGAAAAACCACTCTCTGTACCAGGGGAAACATCCCTCAGGATAGCACAGCTAGCAACTGTTCTTTTTCTATCAAATATGAAGGAGAAAGTGAAAGGGGGAAAAAAGCCCAACCAACCCCAGAGCATTGCCATCTCATTGGTATCAGTTCACAGTTTGGCAGCCTGTCTCTCTCCAGATGCCAGGTGTTTGCTTTCTGGTGTGATAGAGGGGTTGCTTAGCTAGTGGTTCCAGGTGCCTCCTGACACTTTATATAGCTGGAGTTCAAAATGCAGAAAGTTCTTCTTAGATTGTTTTTCCGCCGTGCTTTCTTTCTTCCATGCAGGTCTTGGAGACAGGGAACTTCTCCCTGCAACCTGAAATGCTGCCTTTCTCTTCACCAGCTTTTCATGCAAAGTATGTAGAAAAAGGTTAGAACAGTAAGGGCCAGATTGGAGGGAGGGCTTTGAGACTTTGTTTTTTGTTGCTTCTAAGAGAATAAAATGGTAGGCCTTCCCTCCTCGCTTTCTCATCTCCACAATACAGACTGAAGACACCCTGTATCCTTAAGGACCTCCACAGACACAGCTTTACTGGCAGATCACAGCTCAGGCTCGCTTCTGGTCCCTCACTCAGGTGTATGGAAAGTGGGCTTTTATCCAGACTGCAGTCTGGTGGTCCTTGCAGTTTGTTTGGTTACCCCAGGTGTGTCCCAAGGAGGCTATTCCTGTTTCAGGTAGTAGTTTCCTGAGTCACAGTTGACTAGGCCACCTGCAAGATTGATGCACTGGACAGTTGAAACCTCACAGTGGGTGATGTGAGTAAAACGTTTGGCTTTTCACACTTGCCCAGAATGACTGAAGAGTAGGAGAATGGGAGAAGAGGGGGCAGATGGCTGCCACAGCAGGGCTGGCAGGAGAAGTGTCTGAGTGCTGTTAGAAAGAAAAGTGAATGTTCTCATAAACAGAACCAGTTGTGCTGGAGTTTGTGAGACCACTGATTTTCAAAGCAGGTCTGATTTTCAGACCCAGGTTTGCATTCATAAGAATTTTTGTGGCTGGTCAAAGTGCCATTAGTGTTTAGTATGAATAAATGTTCACAAGAATGTGCTAGAAGTGCTGTTTCAGCCACTCTAAAAAGTTATGGTTTTAATTATTCATTCATTAGATTCATCTGATACTGACAGATGGCGCTGGGTAACTGGCAGGCAGGAAGGCAGAATGGTGCACTACTGATTTATGCAGTATAAGTATTTCCAGTCAGAGACTGGAATTACCATCAGGTGACCATTCAGAGAAACAATGGAGCAAAATCTCCAATTTTACATGTCTTCATTTCAGCTTCAAACTTTTCATTCAATCTTTTTTTTTCCGTACACTACCCACCCCTACTCTTGCTCACGAGTCATTAGAATACCTTGTATAGCTCTTTTCTTCATCTAATGGAGACTTCTTGGATGAAAGTGTGTGTGGGGAGAAGAGGAAAAACAATGAAGAAAGAGAGTGGGAATAGAGCTGTTTATGGTGGCAAAGAGGTGCATAATGAATTTTCAGGCTGCAGAGATTTCATGTCTTACATAAAAGTTCTGAGAGATTAATAATTCAGTTATACTTGTATAGGAGGGGTTTTTGTTGTTCCTTTGTGGTTTTTGCTTTTTGGCTTTTTTCTATGTGGCAAGTCATGGGCCACTTCTTCCATTGTCCTAGGCTCTGGTCCAGAATACATTTCATTGTGTGGCAGGGAAGCTGGTAGGGCTACTGACAGGTTAAGAAATCTCCTGAAACAAATCTCAATCTTCCTGATGTGATCAGAGTTTAAGGGTGTTATCTCAACATGACTGAAGTAGGTGGGACTATTTCCAGTGGTTTTGGTAGGCTTTGGATTATACCCTCAAAGACAGGCCTTGCAGTTTAGTTGGCAAGTCCCAGTGTTCTGCAAGAGGTGTTCCTTTGTCAGTTAGTGGCTTGCACAATCACAGCTGATGGGGCAATGGGCAACAGTAATGCTTTCAGGAAAGGGTTTGATGATAACATGTGTTGGTCATTGGACTGGCTGATCTGAAGTTTCAGAAATTGAGAAATAATTGTTCTACATCTAGTTTGAATTCTGTGGCCTCAGAGAGTTGTGCCAGTGGGAAGAAATCCCAGCTGTGGAGATTGGTTTCTTCACCTGGGCTTTTCAGCCTTTCTTCAGCTTTATGTTAAAAGTAATTTTCTTCTTGTGTTTGATATCATCTAATAAATCCCGGGTTGTTTGTTTATGAAGCTGTTAATTAATGTTGTCACCTGAATGTTTTCAAGTGATGGGACTAGGAGGCCCGTTGGCAGGATGCTACATCAGGTCAAGTAGATTCTGCTCATAGGTAGTGTATTAACAGATCACTGCAGAAGGCAAATTTCTTGTCTGATGGTGCATTTTAACTCCAGTTTGTTATGGGTGAGTCATTTTAGATGTTAAGGATCCGTGAGGTGCTGAAGTCTGACAATGCTGAGTATAAAGAGGGCACACATTCCCAGTACTTGTGTCTAAACTAGCTGATTTCAAACAAAAAAAGTAGTTTCTCAAAATTAAACAACCCCATCCCCTAAAATTAGTTGTGATGTATTTAAAGTTTCCAAAGGGAGGATTTGTCAGATAGTGTAATGGTGTCTGCTTCTTGATTAGGGATGACTGTGATTATGGGTGACAGGATCGGCATACTGTCTTGTACAGAAATGAGATCTTCCTGTAGGCTCTATCTTTCAGGCATTACTTAAAAGTTCTGCCAGTGTCTCTCTAACCTACACCTTTCAAGGTATATACAGTGTACAGGTCTTGGTCTTTTCTACTTAAAATGGGTGAGTGATGTTAATGAGAGTTTAATGTTAGAAATGAGAAACACTCCATTCTGTAATAAAATATTTAACTTATTTTTCTTGTTTTAAATTACCATTAACTCAGATTTTACAGATGCTGATAGATATGTGTTGAAAGGAAGGTTGTGGGAGCAGTCTGTGATGAAGAGACCAGCTTACATATTTCATCATTTTGGAGGCTGATCCTGAGAGATTGAGGCTGCTCTCTCCTCCAATTTCTGTCTGTAATATAAAATGCATTTCAAGGAAATTTTGCCTTTGCAAAAGGTGCAGAAAGTGGTTAGTGCAGCAAGAGCTATCAAGGAAGTGTGTTAGTTCAGATCAAAATTTGTGTCCTGAAATTTCTGTGTCCTTGTGGGAACAGAACTTCATGCAGCAGCAGAGAGCTTTCAGTGAAATTAGTGGTTTCTTGTTTTACTGTTGTGAGGTTTTAAAAGAAAGTAAAATTTGCTAAGGTTTAAAAAAATCAGATAACAAAACTGCATGGTCTTCCTTTGAAGGAAGAAAACTGTTAGACCTTTCAATGCCCAACTAGGATAGCACAGAAGTAGTCCAGCTGGTCCAGCATTTGCATTTAAGGCTGCATGATTGAAGTGTGCCTGAAGGAAATTATAAAATAAGATTATGTCCTTGATTAATTTAAACATCTGGAAAGAGTCTGGGGTGCAAAACCCAAACTTTTCTCAAAACTGTGCAGCATGTGCACCAAGATCTGCTAATCTGAACTTCTACATTCTCCTTTTTATGAGTGTTCACTGGGATCACTGAAAGCCCTTGTGTGAATGGCTCTCAGATCATTTACGGGTAAGCCTAATGGTAAACTTTATTGGAGCAAATATGGAGGAAATGCCTGTAAGTCTCAACCTACCTCTTTTGCAGCTGGAAGAAGGAGAACACTTTGCTAAAATGGTGATAGACCTGGGTGAGGATGCTGGAGAGTCCCTAGCAAAGGGTTACCTGGCACTGGGCCTGACATACAGCCTTCAGGCTACTGATGGTGAGTTACTTGTTCATCAAGTGTGTTATATGGAGAGCATTTGTTCAAAGGCTTCTGGTAATTTATTAGAAAATCTGCCTTCAGTGCTGACTAGACATCAAAAGCAATCAGATCACAAGATAAATGGGAACTGTTCACATGCTCAGAGAACTGTCTTCTCTGGTAATAAAAGTGAAGTTATTAGGTAAAGGAAGAAATGCAGGTCATTACTTAGAGGGTGATAATCTGAGTATAGCTGACAATGCTTGGTATGCTTTACTTGAATATTTGTAATACATTATTTTCACTTAATTTACACAACAAAAAGTTAAACTTTCCATCTCTTTTCATATTTTTGTCACCCACTCATAAATCATAAAGAAATAAAATCCAAGAACTGGAGTCAGAAACGCCTCACTTCAGTTCCTGGCATGATACTGATTCCCCACAGAGATTCAACCTCTCTGTGATATCGTTTCTTTTACTTAGAAGTAAACAAGATAAAAATATCTACCTCCTTGGTACATGTGGATGTTGACTAGAAACAGACCACTGAATGTAAGAAGTATTTTATTTTCACGCTGCTTACTTGGATCTTCGATGAGTGGACAAGGGGCTCCTGCAGATATGGTGCTTTGTAGTTAGAAGGGCTTGAAGTGTTTGGGAGAGTGCTAGCTCTGACCCTCATCAAGCCCACAGGTGGGAACAGTCTTTGTTTATTCTGTGACTTCTAACATACAGAACATATATTTTAACACATTTTCTTTGAATAATGGCTGAGCTGGTGTGTTTCCTAATCATTTTGGCAGTCCTGCCCTCATGCAACCAATGGTTTTTCTGTCATAGAGGTTCCACAAGAAACAAACCAACTTCTTCAGCAAAGAAGCCTGAATCAAAGCTAAAATTATTCTATCATGTTGTCATGGAATATGCAGGCCTTGCAACTTGCACCAGAATTCTGCAAGGCATGTGTGTGAGAAAGTGTTCTTGTGCTCTTCAGTAGCACAAGTTGGTGTAGTTTTTCAGCCAGCCATATCTGATCAGCTGTTCTGAGAACTACTTTTCATCATGGAGGCTGAGGCACTGCAGCTCTCTCCAGTTCTCTATTTCTCTGCCTCAGAGTAGTTCTCCCTAGAAAGTTCATGTCAAAAAGTATGTCCTTCCTAGCCTGAACTTTGTTGTACATATATATTTTTAGTCCACTAGGAATAGAGTTCTGCTTAACAGCCTAGTTTTTAAGGCATTTTGCCTAGACGTTGTTTAAACTGTTATAAAGCTATACAAGATCCCATAGGCTAGTTTCAGGGATAGTAGGTTTTCTGTGTCAGCCCCTTATGATCTCTTTGTAAACTTCAGAGTGAAAAGAAGGTGGTTTCTAAAGAATGGAGAGGCATGTACTGTACTCTAACTCTAAAAATATTTTGGCACAACAAAATGTGAGTTGGAAACTCTTTTTCTGGAAATCTCTTGAGTTTTCAAGAGACTAGTTCAATATTGTGTCCTTTTTAATGTAAAACAAACAAATCTTCCCAACAACTGCCTTGCATTATTTTCAGATTAGCCTCTGATTTATGTTTTGAAAGACCAGAATATATCTGCCTTCTCACCATATCTCTAGCCTTAAAGGCAGCAGGACAAGTTATTCAGTTATTGGAGGGAAGTAGGATGAGTATATTTCCATTTTGCAGATTATATTTTAATAAAATGGATTAAGTCCTTCAAAAGCATACGTATGATGGTCATGAATATGGAACTGTGTTTCTTAGGAAAATGTCAAATTTGCACTAGCAAGACATTTTTCATTAGCATTGTTAAAAAATAGCATATGACAGTGAGGAAACAAAGCTAGAACATGCTGAAAGACAGCAGTTCTGTAATGTAATCATGCCTCATATTGTCAATCTTGTTTATCATTGTATTTATACCAGTTCTTACTGACATATGCAGACAAGTCAAACATCTATGTGTGTATATATATGAGATTCCTGTAACTTTCTAGTTGAGATGACTTTCAGTCAATTAGTATTTTCAATACTAAGTGTTTCAGAGACATTTGACGAATTGCCTTCTAAAGCTTTCAGCCTTCCATCCAAATTAGACTTTCTTATTTAATACAAGATTTTAGTAATTATTTCTCCTTCTGTGTGACAAAGGCACTGAGGAGTTGTATTAAAGCCTTTTCTTTGTGATTTGCAAAAAGCTCCCATAGGAAGTAAGATTTCCTGAAACTTATGCTGGAAAGCTTCCTTATTCTTAATGTTTAATTACATGTTTCTTGAAATAAGTTTCATTGAAGTAGCTGAAAGATGTGTCCTCAGAAGAAGTCATTGGCACTTTTACACTTTTGCCTCAGTCGTAGAAGCCCAAGTCTCCTGTGCATAGTTAATGTCCATTTTCTGCAGATCAGTTTCCAATGGGTCAATGCCAACAGCAAACCATTCCTCTTCTTCTCACACTTTCAGTTTTGACATAAACTGTATTGTCAACTTTTCTTCCATTAGGTCTGGTGAAGAATTCACTGATGACAGGGAAAGGTGAGATGAATTTATGAAAGGCTGAAGAGGAAAGACTAGGTTGAGAATGTATTGTGAAATACAAGTGCTGTTCTTACCTCACATCACCACTTCACAAATTGTGAAATATTTGTAGGTTTAACAGTCCCACTTTTTTTTTTTTCCCCAGGATGGGTGTGCTGTATCTCTGTTTTCATTTAGAATTTTGGTAGAAGGTCATGGATCAGGGACTGAATTAGAAACACATTCTATCAGTGTTTGTGGATTTTACAAACAGTCAGTGTACTGACAACGCTGGTTCATGTTAAGCCCCCCACACATTTGTTCACTAAGAAGTGAATAAATTATTAGAGAACAAACTTACAATCTTTGCTTTTGGAAATAACAGTGCATGCAATCTTTAATAATAATTCTGGGTGCTAAAACTGTATGTTGTGCCATATTAGATGTCTTAACACAAGGGAATAGTTTCTGAAACAGTCATATTTGCAAAAGGGTGCATGCATGTTAGTGTTTTAGTTTGGATCAGAAATTTATTTATGAAGTCCATTTATCTGTCATCCCCACTTCTTAACATTGTGATTCACATAATGGAACAGTTTTGCACATTACAAACAGAATTCTTTCCCACAAAACAAATGTTTTACATAAATAGACCTGACTGTGCTTCAGCTGCTAATGGGTGCTCAATCCATTGGACAAGATTAGAACTAGATTCCTGTCCCCATGTTTGTACAGTTGATTCTGATCCTCAGTACTGTGTTTCGTTCCATGCATTCACTACTCCTACTGTGCTCTAACTGCTTTTACTAAGACAGAACTTGTCCTCCTTTGTTTTCAAATATGATTCCAGAGCTTTGTATTAGGTACCAAAATATTGCTGAAGGTCCTGTTGAATTTTAGTAAGGCTGAAGCTCCTTTGAAAACCTAGAGTGCTTCAGAAAATAAATCTTGGGCTGCTCAAGTGACATTTGCAAAAGTACTGTCTTACAGATTACAGAAACCCCCCCTGTGCCACTCTCCCATTGGTCAGACTGCTTTTGCAGCTTATTTTAATCTAAGTAATAAGTCATATTTTGTTTTAGTTGATGGAACTGCAGCAGCCATGCTCACAGAAAGTAAGGTTGGGTAGGGACTGAAAAAATTCTTTGGTGCCATTGGCCTGGGAGAATGGAGCACAATTTTTAAAAATTTAATCAGACCCACCAGGTTTTGTTTCCTTACTGCCAGCTTTTGTTTGTCTGAAGTGAGAGCTCCTCAGTGATTCAAGTGGGTTGCAGATTTCTTTGAATAGTTCAGGGGTAGGGCATCTGCAACATCTTTGGGCAGTCTGTTTCAGAGACTTGCCACCCTCCCAGTAAAGAATTTCTTCCTGTATATAATCTAAATTTTCCCTCTTCTAGTTTAAAACCATTACCCCTTGTCCTATCATTTTAGGACCTGGTAAAAAATAACTCTCTCTCTTAAAAATCCTCTTAAAGTATTAAGAGGGTGCAGTAAGGCCTCCCTTGACCCTTCTCCAGGTTGAAAAACCCCAATTCTCTCAGCTTTTCTGTGTAGGAGGTGTCTTCCAGCCCTCCAACCATTTTCATGGCCCTTTTTGGATTTGTTCCAATAGAACCATGTCTTATGTTGTGGATGCCAGAGCTGCACATAGCATTCCAACTCTGTGATAGCTGAAGATGCAGTCCATATTGTGGGAGATGGGAGTCACATGCTGTTTCCCAGTAATGCAGAGGCAAAGCTGACTAGTTGTAGGGTAATCACATCATTTCCACAACATATTTTGTGTTCTTTCTAACTACAAGCTGAACATTAGTCAAATATCTTAACAGGTGGAAGCTCGAAGTTCTAGCTTTTCCATTTGGTGTTTGATTTGAGGGACAAATGGTAACATTTCTTTCAGTCTTTCTTATTGTGTGACATCTTCAAAATTGCTCTGTAACTTAAAGAATGGTAGTTTCCATGAGAAAAAGAATGTCAGATTTTTTTTTTCTGTAGGGATGCTTATAGGTATGATCAAATCCTTTCCAATGTCTCCTCAAGTATTTTTGTTTATATCAATCTTGGTTCTTTAATTTTTTTTTCCAAATTTTCTTCCTTTGTTACCTTTATCCAGTATTTTGCAGCCTGATTTAAAGCTACTGTAGGTTTTGTGGCCTAAGCAAGTTCTGATCTTTATGAATAGGAAATCCTGAAGATTGCTGTTCCTCCCAAATGAACCTGGTGTTCTGAAGAGCTGTTGGAAGATGTAGAAATAAAAAAGGTCTGATCACTATAGCTATTGCAGCAAATAATTTGCTTACAAAATTTCACTCACTGGCATATTGCAGAATGCAAAGAAACTGGTTACCTTTGCAGGTCTTGCAGAAGAACACTCTGTTTCTTGTTAACACTCTCTTTTCTTGTTAATAACTTCTAAGAATACTTGAATTTCACTGGGTTTGTTACATTATTATATACTACTTAGTAGCTTTCTATTTTAGAGCATACACTGACTTGATGTATCAAATCAGATACATTCAAGGGTGATGTTTGCTGATGGATTAACTACTCATGATTTCCTTACACTGTTGATCAGTAGCTCTCGATTTCAGGATAGGCAGAACAAGAAACAACTGCTATGCAAAATCTGAAAACCTAAGAACCAGAACAAGACAGCCAGTGCATTTCTAAAAGCCATCACTAGGTTTCCAGATGTTTTGGATCTGAGAAAGCCATGTTCCTTTAAGCTCTTCCTCTGTTCCTGTTGATCTTGATGATGATATCTTATACCCAGGTATAACAAGAGCTTGAGTCTTCTCTTCCTTTTCTGGTTTTAGGTAGGAATTAATTTATGCATTGATACGTGTGTGTAATGGGCAGGATCCATTAGTCAAGCAATTAGAGGCATGGAAGAAGGGCATTAGTGGCTAATGCCACATCTGAAGTAACCTAAAAGTCTGTTGTGGTCTCAAAGATGGTGGTGTATTGTTAAGAGCTGTAAGTTTGGCTGCTGATGTTCCCTGTTCAACCTGCAGCACCATCCTACATGAAGATGGTGGTGGGGGCAGTATGTACCTGAGTCAGAATGTGATGCAGGTTACTGCTTGTAGCATTTGCAGCAGTCTGGCTGAGGATGTGTTACCTTCTTGGTATGTAGTTAGTGTTTGACCCCTTCTCCGAGCCCCCTTCAGTGGCATATGTGAATAAAAAATGCTTCAGTGTTTCAAACAAAGAACTTAAAATAATCTTTAATAAAAATGAATTTGAGAATTCATGTTAAAATGAGTGCATGCACAAACACACAGAGATTTCTATAGTGTTTGTGCTCCCAATTTGAAATACTCTATACATTTATCTAAAACATTGAATTAATGCTTAAATGGCATTGTATCTTGTCCTACAGCTACTCTAAAGAGCACTCAGGACGAATTAAACAAGAAAGCACTTCAGACTTTGGAGAGGTGAGTAAAATTTTGCAGATACTTGCTTTGTGCATGTTTTTCATTAATTCAGAAAATTTTTTATGTTTCTTTTTCCTCTGTGTAAGGCTTCCATGCTGGAAAGTTTGAAAACAGTTTGTTAGATTTCAGCAGTAGTCTGTCAAAACCATTTTTGTGATGGCTAAATGCAGTGATTATTTGATTGAATATCCAAGGTAAGAATACTGTTCTGCCACCTTACAGAAAAAAAAAAATCTTAGCTCCAAATTAGCTGCAGTGAGATCTACAGTTCTGGGATATGCAGCTTCCTCACATGATGCCAGCTGGCAAACATGGAAAACTAATTTTGTCTCAATTCCTGTGTGAAGCAGGCTTAAAATCCTATTTCTGTCATGGTGGGAAAAGTACCTCCACCATCAGGGTGTAGGCAGCTATGGGGTGACCTGGCACCGGTGCACCTAAGGGAGAGAATAATTGCTGTCCTAATGAGTGTTTACTTGAGCTGTTGTTGGAAGAGGAGGTTCCAGAGCTAGCGGTACAAAGTAGGCACCACTCACCTCTCCTTCATCCCTATATTTTTGGGGAAAACTGATACAGTGGCTCCACCCTGGAAGCAACTGTGAATTACACTCTTGTGCAACTACACTTGAGACCTCAAGTACAACTGCTTGATTTAAAACCCTTTTTTGTCCATTCTATGGGGTAGAGAGGTAATGTGTGAGCTTCCTGACCCTGTTATGATTAAATTACACCACCCGAAATACACTGGGTGGTGTTCAGGCAGTTACTTACATTTGTACAATTACATTCACAATTTACAACCTGCTGTAAATGTAGATGCCTACAGACTATAAATAGCAATTAAATGGAAGCTTATGTAGTCTCAATCTTGGGCTGAAGTATCTAATTCTGAGTTTATTGTGGTCATAATTACATAAATGAAGAACACTGGAGATCTCTGGTATGTCAAAGTACAGGTTTAACAGTTTGAACAAAGTTAAAGGATCTTACCCATTTTGCTGATGCTGACCAAGAAGGAGCCCAACATGTTTGTTCTACACTGGTTTTGTAGTGAGTGCAAGAACTGAAACCATAGATAAAATTCTGGGTATTTATTTTATGGAGGTCTAAGAGAGAAAACTTTTAAAAGCCATTTACTCATTCACTATTTTGATGAGTGTACTTTTACTTTTAAGTCACACTAGATTGTGGACTCCAGTGTCACGTATTAACTGCTGACCAATTTTATGGAATTGTGGTGCTTTTAAACTTCCTTTTTTTTTTTTTTTTTTTTTAAATCCTTTGACTTTTCCCATTGGCTGTGACTTGTTTTCATGGTATCTTAACTCTACCTAGGAGGCAGACAAGCTTCTAGCCAAACATCAGTTACTCAAACATCAGCCAACAGGAATGTGACAATGAGCTGCTTACTAGTTTGGTTTCCTTCCTTTTTGTACCTTCCTTGTTTTTTGCCTTTTTTTGAAGAACATATATGATCTCTCAGGCCATGATTTGGCCTGTAGTCATCTTTGCAAGGCGCCTTTTCAGCTGGAAGATAGCACCACATGTTCTCCTAATTCCTTCTGAGGAAAAGGAGCAGTAAAGTAACAATCTTTTGTTTCTTTCCAAAAGCACCATTAATCTCATCTGCTACACTCTGTGAACTTTCCCCTGTTTTTTATTACTGGAGAGGCTGCTGAAGGTTTCACAAGAGACACTTTGTAAAGAGTTGGCTCACCCTGTCTAACACCTGAGGTCATAGCTGGGTTCTAGCTTCTGGAGTTTTGTTGTTTGTCGCAATTTTTTGGGGGTTGGGGATTTTTTTGGTGGGGGAGTTGTGGCTATTTGGGTTTGGGAATCTTTTGTGTTTTTTGAAGTGGAAGGAGAAATTAGTGACTCACCTGTACTAATTGCACATTGATGCCTTTGGCATTGCTTCAGAACACTTGAGTGCCACCTTGAGTTACAGAGTTACAGGACATATTCAGTCCATACTAACTTAATTTGTTCTAGAACCATTAGTTATAAAAATCAGCTTCAAAAATCTTCTTGCTCATAGACCAAGATGGTATTTGAAAATTGCTGTTAAAATGGTGTGTGGTTTGTTTCCTGAAGGAATCCTTTTATTGTAACTTATTAGTAGCAAATCAATAGTTTTGGCATGGGTTTTAACCACCAGTGTTGTCAGCTTGTTGTTTCTCCCTCATAAGGACATTAATTGTGCTCACTTTGGGCCTGGCAATGCAGGTGCACATTTCCCTGGTGTCCTGGAATGCAGCCCAGAAAGAGGTCAGAAATGTTAATTGGCTATGAGGGACTTTCCTTTTCCCCATTTCTCCCATGTGAAATGACTTCCCTGTGCTGCAGAGCTATGAGTGAGCTTTGTGAGTCACAAGGGGAAAATCCACTGGTTCCTGGAGTGGGCTGCCAGGTGGCACGAGCTGCTGCCCCACCTTTCCTCCTAGACTGGGTTCCCCAAGACACTATCCCATCATTGCCTTGGTTAATGGTTTCTCCACAGGCTAGCGAATTCAGACTGCAATTTCGTGCCTAGCATAGTCTGAGAGGGGACAGTTCTGCCCAGGTTGTCCATCCCTGTTCCCTGCCTTGTACAAGAGTTTATTAAGGGCCTGCACAACTGGTTCTAGAGACACTGTAACCTTCTCTAGCCAAGGCTTCACTTCAGTGTAGTGCCTGCTGTGGGCTGGAAGGTAGTATCTCAGAGTCCAAGCTTGACAAGTAAGGGCCTTGGTGGTGGTCCAGGTGCAGCTCCTGTTGTCAAATCATTCCTCCCTCAGTGTCTTCCTTTTCCAAATTAGGAGTTTGCTGTCAAAAATTTAGCTAGATGCTGCAGGCTGGAGAATGCTTTGTATGTTTGAGCACCAGCTTGTGTCATAGATCTTTAGTTCTCTACATGCTGAAAAAAAAAGTGACTACTTTTTCAGTGCTAATCTAATCCTGTCTTAATGTTTGAAAAGTGGCAGTATAGGAACAAGTTAGACAACTATGTCTATCACCTGAATTACTTAAAATAATGCTTTGATAGGTTTGTTATGAGCTACTTTTTCCATATTAGTTATCTAGGTTCCAGTATATTAAGTGGCATTTAATAAAGGATCATGTAACTTGTATAACATCCTGGCAGCTGTGTTTCTCATACTTTTTCCTGGTGTTCTGGCTTAGCCATGCCAGCACTGTTCTGCTTTTTGTCTAGTTTCAGTGTGTTCTCCCATTACTAGACTAGTTTTATGTGGGGGAAGACTGGGTTTTGTTCTGTGCTTGTGTGACTCATGGTGAAGGAGTTCTGCAAAGTGCAATCTAACAGTCACTTTTCTTTTTGTCTTATGTGGTCATCCTTAAAGAGCACATGACCTGGCGCCCGAAGATCACCAAATCATCCTCTACCTGTCACTGCAGCTGGCTCTTGTCAGACAGGTATGTGGAATATTTGGAAATCACTGAGTCATAGGAGGGTGGAAGGACAATCCAGTTGAACAAGACCCAGGCTTGCTAAACAGTGTCCCTTCCTTCCTGCATTGTAACCTGTAACATTTTACATATGTTTATATAAAATATTTTTTAATTCTTATTCTAAAAATAATAATTCTGTAGTATGTGGAGTGGCCTTCCCTAGGGAATGTGTTCAGCTCTAACTCCTGAGCAGTATTGGAACAACCCTGTGTGTGTGGGATGAGCGAGTTGTGTTTATTCCCGTTCCCTGGTGTCTCGCTGTGTCCCGCTGCAGGCCGCTCCAGAGGCTCTCCCGTTATGCCTGGTTCCGTATCGTGCCAGATCGCACGCTGGGATTGCTTTATTCCAAACTTGGGCACGTTTGACGCGAGGCTTTGGCGTGTGCTGGAGCTCTGCAGCGAGTGGGATTAGTTGGCATTTGAATGCTGCTGCAGGTGTTAACTCATAAAAATGAAGCTGATCAAAAAATGCTCTGTACTGCCTCTCAGAAAAAATCCCCAAACACTTGGGCTGTGCTTTATTTTTCTGCCCCTTTTTCTTTAAACTGGGGTGTTGTATTTCTTTGTCCTTTCTGTTTAAAAGTTTAAGTCCTTATTGGAGCAGCTTCTGTTTTTTAAATACCTCTCTAGCTAGATTTGAAATTTCATCATTGTAGTTTCTTTCTTTGGCAGGCCTTCTGCTTGCTGCAGTTTTCTCTCCTTAGTCTACACTACGGAGTTGAACAGTTGGGTATTTCTTACTTTCCTGAGATAATTAGGCGAGTTGTGTGTTCATTAGGTTAAACTAATTGTTCCAAGAGAGCACCCTCTTGATAATGTCACTTTTGTAACCCTTTCATAATGAGAGCAGTGTGCTGTGAGCCTGCAATAAGAAAGGATAATTAAAATGGCTTATTTAACTTTCCCATCTGCCTACTGGCCACTTTATGATGCAGTTTGCTCAGGGTCTTTCATTAAAAAACACCCAGCTACCCTTTTTTCTCTCACAGCTTTTGCCTTGTAGGGAGATGGTCTGATTTGCTGCCTCTTCTGCTTGCCACGAGTAAAGCATTACAGCTTTTCAGCTGCTATCCTGAAAAATAAAGTGAAGATTTTTGTGGTCATTGTTTTTTTTTGTTATTTTCACTGTTACTGGCATTTTAACTCATTACCCTTTCTTTTTTTTTCTGGTTGTAGCCTGTCTTTGCAGTGTTGTTTCATCTCTCTTGTTGCTTCATTTCCCTTCCCTCCTGTTCTTCCATTCAGTCTCTTGTCCCCATGTTCACTTTCCTCTTTTGTCTAGTTCACCTGTGTGTTTTCATCCTTGAGGTTGTGCCAGTTGCCTCTGCTCCCACAGCTGCGTGATCTCAGTGTATTATATAGTGTCAGCCTGACCCCTGCGATGGTGCTCCTGCTCTTCTCCCATCAAGTGAGATATAAATCTTTAATGCATACTTGGACAGAGAGGAGATACCTGAGACATCTTTATTTTTAGACTGCTGTAAAATATCCTACTCTTCTTTTGCCAGTTTACTTAATGATAAACATTTGGTAATGCATTTTTAATATCCTTAATTATTTAAAGTAATATATTCTCTTTCTGATTAACTGAAAGATAAATGATATCTTTTTTGATAGATTGCATTAACTATTAAACATCACAGTTGGGGCTTTCATCAGGCAGTGCTATAATACCAATAAATCAGGCCTTTTCTGCATAGTAGGTTATAATAAACCGGAATGTTTTTCTCAACAAATAGGCCTTTTTGTTTCCATAGTCAGAGTCAATAAATGAGGTAACTGTACCCAGCATTGAAAAATACAGCTATCAGCTTGCATAGATAAGAGAGTGTTTTCATGGAACTAATCAAGAGAGGCAGCTGACCAGTAGAGTGCCAAGCAAAGCTGGAGCAATTCATCTTCCTTGGATGGCTGTAGAATATTTCCAATAGCACTTGTCTCTGTCACCACTGGGCAAGGCAAAGGGGAAATGGAAAAACATAAGCATCCCTCTGACATGAGATGAGGATGTGACAGAGAAGGAATGGTTATAAAAGTTCATGCAGAGTTGGCATTGGAAACCACCAGCAACCAAAATAAAAATTATGATAATGAGCTTTTTATGTGTGTGTGTGTGTCTTAAAGACCACTGGAGTCGCTGGGAAGACTTTTGGAGGGTCTACATCAACCCCAGAGTGTTTTAGTGGATTTTTCAGCCAAACACAGTGTAGAATAACCTGTTGTGTAAGGAGGGTCTCTCAGTCTGGTTTTCCCCCTGAGCTGAAGTACCAGGAGGCCAAGGTCTGTACCTGCTGCAGTGGATATATCCACCTGCAGTGCCTGGCTGGCAGCTGGCCAAGCCCAGTGACAAATGAGACTTGTAGCTCCCAACTCGCAGTAGCTGGTTCAGCTGCTTCTCCTGTTTCTGTGGTAACAGCACTTGGATCAGCAAAACCAAGGTAGAATGAACATTTTAAAGCTCACTGATTTTAATGCATTGCCTTGTTTTTTAAAAAGCAGACCAGTTTCTATGGAAATGACTCTCTAGAGTCAGCAGCACTCTTGTTAGTTTTAAGTGTTGAATCTGCTTTTTTTGGGGGTGGTGGTGTTTGTGACCTTGACTGCCATGTAAATCAGTATTGAATATGTAAAAACAACATATATAAGCATCATGCCATTTTAATACTTGATTAGATCTAACCTTTCTTTTAATGAAAATGGGAAGGGAAAGATGGCTAAGGGTCAGCAGCTGAACGCTGTAAGTCTCACCAGTTTCCTGTGGACTTCCAACAGACCTCAAGTTTCAAGTGGCACTATCCAGAAAACACTTCCTTCCCAAGTGTCTGGATGTACAGCTAAGATAAACATCAGTTAGGAGACCAGAGAAAATATTTCACCTGTTTTACCCAGTTTTTGTTTAGTTTCAAGGAGGAGAGACTGCTGTCTGCCCAAAGAGAGGAGCTCTGTTTTAGGAGGTATTCAAGAGGTTCTTTCAGTGATGCTTGGATGTAGGTAGTTCTGGTCTGTCTTTTTCCCAGATTGCCTGCTCTGTTGACCAGCAACATGCTGCTTTTCTGCCTACATCCTAGCCTAGATTGTTCTGGTGATCAAGAACTTGGAAGAAGTTCTTGGCTTATAGGAAGAACTAAGTAATAACCCATAGATGTATACCTGCTTTCCTGAGGTTCTTGTGAGCTGTAGCAAGTCTGTTTTCAATGGAAGCTCTTGCAAGTCAGTAAAACTTTCTCCTTTCCATGCTATAAAAAGAGATGGAGTGGGTAGTTGTAATGGTTAATTAAGTGTAACTGTCAACTGATGTGAAATTATAAGGCCTGAAAATTCCTCTTAAGGGTTCCTATTTCATTTAACATTTTAAATATCGAAGTTCATTCCACTGTTAGGAAGTATTTTTTACACTCACTCTGTTTTCCTTTTTATACCTATAATTATGACATACTGGCATTGTTTTTAAGGAGACATATAGCATTATTGAAATAAGTCCTACTACATAAGAGGCAGACTAAACAATCCATATTGTGGCATTATTTCGGTAGTGCTGCAAGATGCTATTTCTGGCCTACTGCAGCATCTTTGCTTCCTAATCAGTGTGATGTGAAAATACCTGTGTGCCATGCAAAACATGTGGTATATTTGTTAACAGAATGATAAATCAGGGAACTGTAACTTCTTCTAATTGTAGGCCCTACATAGACTTGCAGTCCAGCTGAAATAAGATTATTTTAAAGTGCAGTACTTGTAGGGAATTTTAAACTGACAGCCTGCCTCTGATAAAGCCCTGATGTTTCTGGGTGCCATCAGCTTCCATCTTTCTCAAATTAAATAGTTACTTAAATAAAAATACATCTTTCTAAAGAAGTTTGTGTTGACTGCTGCCAAATATCTTGCTTTTGTTGATCTAGAAATTTAGTTTGTATTTCATTGCATGTGGTCTGTTGCAGGTTGTTGTTTCACATAATGCTTTCTGTAAAGGCATAGAGTTCATATTATTTTTGTCCACTGTTTCTAATTATGCAGCAGTACTGTGTAGGCTACTAATGGTCTTACAGCACTAAGGAGTGTTTTTGGACTCAAGTTAATAAATTAGGTGCCAGGGAAACATGATTAATTTTCAAAGCCAGCCATTGCCTGTGACTCTGATGGTACTAGAGGGAAGCGCTAAAATGAGATGTAACCATTGCAGGCCCCATGCTACAGAACAGGATCACTTTAGATTACATTTCTTTCAGCACTATGTGGCTGCGTGTCTAGCAGACACAGGTTTGCAGGAGTGACCACAACTCACTTTTTTTTGCTGCTCTGTTTCATGTATGTTGCAACAGAGTCAGAGAAGTTCTTGGCTGGCCAGCCTCTGTTAGGGGTATGGACCTACCTGCAGTTTGATCCTAAGTAACTTTCAACACGTAAAACAAAGTCTCAATTTGCATATTCGCACACGAGTAAGGTCAAGTACCCCTACAGTTTTGAAGTCCCTCAGTAAAGGCATTAGTTGCAAGTGTTATTCTTTGCCTGATTCATACTAGCAAATTAGGATTCCCTTCCCAAGTCTTAATCATAGAATAGTTTGAAGAGGACCTTTAGTGATCACCCAGTTCAATACTTGCTCAAAGCAGGATCATCTGGAACAGGTTGCTCCAAGTCTCCTCCAGTTGTTTGATTTGCAGGTTTTCTTTTTCTTCTAATGAACTTTTCCCCAAACTTGTATTTTCTTTATGAATACTCGTGCAGCTCTGAGACAGAGAAATAGAAAGCAATAGAAAGGGTTTTTAGTCCTGAGTGCAAGAAGTCTTGACAGCAGCTTTGTTTTAGCAAGTCAAATTTATATACCTCTGGTATATCTACTGACAGACTTTGTGGACAGGTAAATCTGGGCCCACCATTGTCTGGTCCTGGCTCCAAGTTGTCTTGTCATTGCTAGAATTTTTACATTGTATGAAAATGTGTTCTAGTAAACTGCTGAGGGAACATGGGTGATTAAGCCAAGGTGTTTACCTTTGCAGTAGGCTTTAATAACACATGTGGTTAAAGTAGCTCCACTGACAAGCAGTAATTCATTAAAGCTGAGCAGTCAGTCATGTATCCCAGCCTGAATCCAAGCCAGGACATTCAGCAGTTTTGACGCTGTGGGCCAGATGCCAGTTTGGGGTTATGTCTGGAGCAGTCACACTGATCTCCAGGCTTGCATGGAGTCACCAGTGATACAGTAGTTAACTACCATGGCTCATGCACAGCAAGAGAGAAATGTCACTTGGACATTAGGATGAAGTTGTCCTATGAACAGAATATATATACTGCTCCCAGAAGGATACCTGGGACCTAGATAATCAACAACCTCTGTTGTAGCTGCAGGCAGTGTCATTGTTGCTTTCCTTAGTTATGTGCTACTCGTATTTGAGAGAAGTCTGTGGGGGCGGTGGGAATTTGGCACTGGTGGTATGCCAGGGTAGAACAGTGTCTGTAAAGCTTTGCTAGGTGGGAAGTTCTCATAGTAGAAAAGAAGGAACTACATTCTCCATCCATTAAGAGAAGGAGCAGGAAAGCATACATGAGGAAAAGAAATTTATACACTTTTATGCTTTGTTTTCTGCAGATTTCCAGAGCCACAGAAATGAAATAATTTATGTAACAGTAATTTCAGACACTAGAGAATCTTACAGAAAATCCTCTACATAAAACTTACCAGTAAACAAATGAAAGAAAATCTGCTAAGAAATTCCCTTTTGAACAGATAGCCTAAAATAGTGTACTGGATCACAAAGAGCATGTGATAGACTTGCATTCATTAGAGATGTTAAGTTTTCTGCACAAGTGAGACTTGGTTCTAATAACATACTGCTGCTCTGACTGTCAGTACTGCTCTTTACATCGCTGCTTGCAAATATATTTCTTTTTCTGACAGCATTTTAAATCTTGACTCTTTTACCCTTGAACATTCAAACTTAATTTTAATGTTCTTGATCCAAATCATGAAAGGCTTTGTACAGCCATTACGAGAGACAAAATACAGGATAAATGTGCAATGCTCACCCCCAGGTGAAGAGCCAGCCACCCATCCTAGAAAATGGAGCTGAGAGTTGGGCATCTGTGGTGGATATGTTTTCATCATAGAATCACCATGCCAAAGGATGGGAGGGTTGATTGGATCAGGTCTGCTGCTCTTGTTTATAAGTAGTGATTTAGTAATGCTGCAGACTTCTTTCTCTGGAATGTGTGGGTTTTATTCAAGCAGTGCAGTCTGTTAGTTTTGGCATCCTGTTTTGATAGTAGAAGGTGCATAAGCAGAACTTCTTCAGAATTTCTGTTTACTCTATTTGTTATTATTTTTGAGGTATAATGTGGGACTGAAAGACTGATGTGTTCTCTTGTTATTTCTACCTCATCTCCTTCTAGATTTCAGATGCTATAGACCATCTTCAAGAAGCCCTGCAGCTGTGCAAAGATGACATGAATTCGCTTCATCTACTGGCCCTCCTCTTTTCAGCTCAGAAGCACTATCAGCATGCACTGGATGTTATCAACATGGCTGTTGTTGAATACCCAGAAAGCTTTAGGTAAGAGTTGTTGCCCGGTACCATACATCCAGTCAGGAATGAATTGCTCACTAGCTGTTGTTCTCAGTTATACACAAGGAGCCTGTTAAATTATGTGTTGCACATGTCACTCTCCTTCTGGAGAGGGTATTCTTTTACTCTGTCTTCACAGTCTTTCTGTAATCCTTACACTTGCTTTCTTTTCCAGTATTTGTCTTTCTGTATTGTGCTGATGGTGTTGTTTCCTGTAGTTTTTTGTATTTCACTTTATATGTGGAGAAATGAGTGTGACATGTGTCTGTATCACAAGTAATTTTATATTTGGTAACTCCCTTGTTAAAAACACTTTCTTCTTGCAATGACCATTGTTTTGATGCTCATCTATGACACAACTTGCTGCAATATGACAGCTGGGGAAAAAGATCAGTTGAAAATCACAAGCTGTGATAATGTATAGTTGAGAGGAAGGACGATTTGCCAGCCTAGGAGTAGGTTTGAATCAGCACAGACTTCTTGGAGCCAAAGGCTTCCACTGTTCTATGTTTGACTCAGACCTTCATCCATCTGAGGGAGGTAAATTGAATTCCATGCAATTTACTGTCATGACCTTTCAAAACAATGAATTTGTCTGTTCTGTGCAGAAATTAAAGCTACTGTGATATTCTCTGGTGATTTAATACTAGCTGAGTTTCTCAGCCAAACTGCAGAAAATCCTATTGCATTGCTGGAAAAGCAACTTTCAGTTGGAATTGCCTATACTTAAGTAGTGTTCTAAACCTGTGCATCATTGTCTTTAGATAGCCTGCATTTTCAGTAGCCAGAGAGAGCAGCTTCCACAGGTTTAGTCTAGAAACTGAGTGGAATATTGTCTAAATAGAGCAAAGGAAGGTCATAGGAAGATTGAGGCTGTGTAGATGTGAGCTTGAGTGCTTTAGGATCTCTCAAAATTACAGCGCTGTATCAGCATATAATGCTTTTATTGCAAACTACCATTGCCATTTAAAATTGCTTTGCTGCCTGTGTTTGTGAAGTTAGTTACTTGGTGTATATGAGGAGCTAAGACTTCACTTCTTTGAGAATGAAGTGGAAATTAGGAATGGAAAATCTTTTAAAATGAAGCCAACTCTGCTCTTTAGATTGTGAACATAGGTATGACTGAAGAAGGAAATAGCCCAGTGGCTGCTGAATTGTATTTTAGGGTTTAAAAGTAATAAACAAAGTAAAAACCCGTCATAGAGTCAAAGATCACATTGCACAGTCAGAGATCAGATGTTTGTTGAAGACTAGAAAAACACCTAAAGATACACAAGACAGAGGAAAAAGTTGTTTATGTCAGGAGAAGAGTGTTTGCCTTGTCCGATTGACCAACTGGTCCATCATGTCCTGGATCTTTCCCCCAGCAGTTACTGATTATTTATCTTTCAGGGAGGACAAAACATAGCAAGCATTGTATGCAAAATAGCTTGGAGGGCTGCTGGGTGGGTTCTTCTGTGCTGTCTGGTAATCTGATTTCCCCAAAGCTGAAAAGAATATTATCTCTTATGTTTCTGTGAGTGCAAATTTTGATGTGCACAAAGACCTTTGCCAAAGAATAGCAGAATAGGTTGTTTTTGATAGAAACAGTCAGTATTGGTAGTGAAGGCCCAGGTTCATGCTTGCTCCTAGACGGAGCCTTGCTAAAGCCTGTGCCCTTGGAAGGGCCCCTCTTTGCTCCCTGCACACTCAGGGGTGTGTAACAAGGCTGACAGTGAGACTCATTCACAGGTACACATGGATGGAGGAGATGGGGCTGGCTTCTTGCCTCTGCTCTGTGACTGCCCCATCTACATGTGGGTCTTTCTCTTAACCAGCCAGCAAATAAATCATTGGTGAGGGAATGGAGAAAGAATGTCAGAGTTGCAAGGCAAGAAAAAAAAAAAAGCTTAAAAAATAGAATTAAACAAGTATTTCTGAAAAAAGGAATGGGAATCCAATAAGGAGGGGAAAAGCAAGAATAACAGAGTACATCTATAGTTTGTACCAAATTTGAAACCATTTTAGGCTTTCTAGTGCAGTTTATGCTAAAGGGCTTTACTGCTTTGTAAAACCTCTTTGAAGGGACAAAGACTTGATGCTATTGTGTATCTCCAGTTGCTACTGCCTTACAGAAAAACGCTAATTTTACTCCTGTATAGAATGACTGCAAGATGTTTCATGTAAATAACGTAGGCAAGTTCAACTGCATGATTTTAAAGCTATATTTAAAAGTGGTTGATTATTTTTCCCAATTCACATTTGTATGAACCAGGCAACTGTGTAATGTGGTGCCTGGGGGCTCCCTTCCTAATGACATCTCTTTTTGGAAGCACAGTTTGATGGCATGTATCAAGAAAAGATGATGAAAGCTGATTTAAGGGACCATAGGGCTCTGTAGATGGCAGGAAAAAAAAAAAAAAAAAAAAAACAACCCAGAAGCATTACCTAGATGTATATCCTAAATAAAAGAAAGCGTAAAATGTAAAAAATTAAGGACTTAGCTGACCCAAGCTACAGCCATCTCATACTGTTTCCCTGGTCTCTGTATGTAATTAAAATGAGTTAGTTCCTGCTTTTTGGTTTTATATTAAATCCTTTCATTACAAATTTTAAAGAAGAAATTTTTTAGGATAGGTCATGTAGTTGGCTGTTGGCTGAAATAGTTGGAAAAAATAAACTGCATTGCTCAGCTAACACACAACATCCTTTGACATGAACTTCATAATACTGACCCAAATATGTCTGAAAGTGCCCCTTGTTCATGTGTTTAAGCATTAACTGCACATTTCAGAGGTTGATGTGGTGCTCAGGGACAAGGGAGGTGTAGGCACTGAATACAGTGAAAGATGCAGTGGTTTGGACTGAGCTGTTAAAGAGCTGGATATCCAAAAGGCACAAAATAAACCTAGGAAGATGACTTCTTGAAAGGTGGCATGTAGTAACAAATCCATTACATTCCTGTGAGTGAATGACTGACTGAATTTGAATTCTTGAATGTATTGTCAAGCAATAACAGAGGAAGACTTCATAAAAGAAGAATGAGAGCCAGCTATGCTGAACATTCTGCAAGCTGGGGTGAGCCAGAAGAAATATCCTGTCTTGCTATGACCATAAAAGATAGAAATAGCAACCTTTACATGGAAGGTATTATCTGAAAAATTGCTGATGCCTCTCTATGGCGTGAAACTGCTCAGGATAAAACTTAGTGATTTTACATTCTGTCAATGATGGTGTGCTGTTAAAAGAAGCAAATGAATGTAGTGCCAACAGTTGGCTTTGGTATATATTTTTGAAAGGACAATGTTCAGCACATTTGAGTAAGAAGACTCCTGTTAGCATCAGGTGTCTCCCCTCCAGGTAAGTAATGCTAATCATAAGCCTTTCTGAAGATGAGTTCCTAACTCAAAGGCCAGCCTTTGGGTAGTGTTCTACCTAAGTCTGGCAGTGATTACCTTCACAGGCTTGTCTCAGGGAAGAAATAATGTTAGTGAACATTCCTTTGCCCTCCAGATGAACTTCTTAAAGTAATTCATTGTTTAAAAAGCAAAATTCTTTCTAAATAAAGTCTGTATCCACCTCACAGTGTTCCATGCAGAAGTCCCATGGGTCTAGCAGCCTGCAGAATCTACCACAGAGTTTAACATGCTCCTTTATTTTCAGCTAGTAATATTTCCTCTTTCCAGTTTTGCTTGTATAGAAGTGGTTTTGCCTTCCTAATTCAGCCCCTCTTCCAGATTACTGTTTTGCTCTCTGGTCATCTTTTAGCTTTAATTGGTTAGCTTCCAGCAGTGGAAAAAAATGAATGTCTATACCAAGTATAAAGTTGGAAATAGCATATCAATCTATTCTGTTGTTCACTGGGTAGTTTCATGTCTCCTGGATGGCTTCCCATTATGTTAGAACAATACAGTCCTCTGGCATAACATGTCACATCATCTAATTGCTGCCCAGTGTGATGGTGAATATTTTGTTAAATGATCATGTCTTTGTGGCAGTTCTGCATGTTGCACAGGGGTTGTAACTCTCTTAAATGAACAGAAGTTAATATTCCTTCTCTTTCTAGACTGTAAGTCACTATTCTGTTGCTCTCAGAGTCTGTAAACTGGTTACAAAGATAAATAACAAAACTTCTAGGAAGCACTGCTGTTCTACACGTGAAGACTCAAAAAGAAACAGGTGGGTTGGTATTCTGGAGCAATGTAGGTGTCAAATGCAGGAGCTTTTGTTCTACAAAAAGCTAGCACAAAAGTAATTACTGTAAATGGAGTGAAAAAAAAGTCTTAGAAGGCCAATAAATATTAAATGTGTATCTTGGAAAGTGTTTATAAAAAAGGAAGTAAATTCTGCTTAGGGAATTGTATGTGTTGTCTTGGTGTTGGTGTTGTTTTAGCAGAAATTGTTTTTTTGTTGTTACCGCCAGCCCTTAAAATACGAAGTTCTCTTCTGGATTAGAAGTGGTTTACTGACAGAAAATGTACTTGATTTCATCACTGCTACATTAATTTCATTAAGGCCTTGTGAAGTAATCGTCTGGCAAGATTTATTTGTCATAGTCTGGTGCAGACTTACTGTGGGGCGAGCTATTCTGGAATATAAGTAATGTCATTTACCAGGTGCTTCCATTTGCCTCAGGAAAAAACCCTAACCCTGATGTAAAATCAGGATCTCAAAATGCAGGATTAAATTGTCATTTCTAGTTTGAATTCTCTTTCCATTGTTTGTCAAGCTCTTTCTTGTATGTTGAAAATAAACAACTTGTGCCTTCTTTGAGCCATATCTTTATGGGCACTGATAGAGTCCAGCAGTGCTGTTGACAGCAGTAAAGTAGATCTGTGTTCTTGCCTATAATCTTCATGGAGAACAGAGTCAGTTGTCCCTCAGTCAATGGTTTGCCCACCTTTGTGTTGTGGCAGATCTATACTGTCACTGATAAGTGAAGATTGTTGTGCCCCCTACCCCTCCCACCTCACCACCAGGTATTACAGCTGTGCATGCCCTGGAGTGGTTTTACCACTATTCTCATGGAAGTAGGTGGTCTCAGCCTTAGAGAATCAGATCAGCCCATTTATATGATTCCAGTTCATCATTAGGCAGGAGGCAAGGAAGCCAGTACATCTTGGTGAGAGAACAGCTTGTTAAAATTCACAGAATACTGTTTTGTTTTAATTCCTCAAGGGTGTAAGATCTAAAGCAAGGACAGATTAATATTTTGGCTGTGGCATTTGATCATGCTAGACAACTTTTATAAATAGGATATTCAAAACTCTTAAGGGTGGAGCTTTTGTAAGCTAACTTCTTGTAGTGGTGTGTTCACATCCTGGCTGGTGAGAGTGACCCAAAAATGTTTTTTATTTCTTTATTGACGCCCCAGACAATAATGCACAATAATAAAAACTGAAAGAATGTATTTAATATAACAGTGCTGTGCTACAAGAATACAAAATGTGTTAGGCTTCTGTGATTCACTAAAGCAAGGGAGATGTGGAGATGGAAGGGTTAAGCTGGGGTTTTTGCTGTAGTAACCATGAATGTTTGCTTCTGTTGGCATGTTACAATTCTTTGTTTTTTATAGAATTGACCTTAAAAAACCTTGCTGATGTATTGCAATAATTGGGACAATATTCTGTAGAAATAGTAATGATATTTAGTATTTGTATGGCAAATATATGAAGGAAGAGATTTAAGGTTGTCTCCTGACGTCTATTAAAGATAACACAGATACCTAGAGCTAAAAAAAAAATTAAGAAATCCTAGGGTGCATTTTTCTGGTTTGGATTTATTTTCACACTTCTGGCACTGCTCCTCTCACCCCCCATGATGAAGAAACAAAATGAATTTGTGAGTTACAGTATCCAAGATTGGATTCCTCTTTTGGCAGGTTCAAATTGACATATGCATGCTTCTCTAAGGGTTGCAGTCTGATCTAAGACAAAAATTCAGCAGGTGAGCATGGTAGCCTTTTATTCACCAGCTTCATGTGGTGGAAAGGAATATCCCCCTAGTAAATGTCTGTTTGTGCCAGGAATGGATGTGTGTTAGTGTACATGTCAATCTATCTTAAAATTACAGGGCTGGATTCAAAGGTAACTGGAGAGAATTCTATTCCCTCATAGCAGAGGGTTCAGGATATGAATAAAAGGAGTTAAGTGGAGCTTAGAGAGGAAACCTACTGCAGACTAATTTTCTTAGTATGGTATGAAAAGAAGGAACAGATAAGCAGTTTTCCAGCCTTAACAGTAATGGTTCAAATCTTTCCTCTGGATGAAAAGCCGATTTTATTTCATAATAATTTCTTTTCTCTAGTATCTGAGTAAATGGCTACTGTCTCCATGCATTTAAGGCCTTTATAGTGAGCAGCAGTGCTTCTAGTTGTTTGTTTTGGAATTGCAGAGGTAACACTAGTTTTGCAAATGCAGACATAAGGAATTTAAGAATAGATTCAAAAGTGCAGGAATAGCATGGCTCATTTGAGTTACAAGCCACAGGTTCTGTACTTCAGAGCTCTGTATATCTGCCTTACCAATGAGTTAGTCCTCCCAACATACACTTTGCTCCCTACTAAGAGCCATTTTCTTTTGAACAGCTGCAGCATGTTCTGCTTTATATTCAAAGGAAGTGTTTAGGAGCCCTGATTGTCTACACTGGGTACCAGAGTATATTGAAAAATAGCATGTGTGTATTATCTGGGCAGCAGAGTCATTGTCAGTAGGAACTTTTAGAAATGGAGTTTAGCCATAGTGTGTGCATGTAGGGGTTATTCAAGGTGAGAAGGGACTTAGTAATTGAGGCCCCTATGTTTCTGCCAGGTGATTTTGTGACTTCCAAAGGTAGACCTGGATCATAGAGATCCCAAGGAGAACCTAAGGCATGCTTGCTGCCTGGAAATCAAAAAGGGAACCAAAGAAGAAAAGTTGTGTTGGTGTTGGAAACCCAGCTCTAAACTTTCCTCTCTTGCTGTGGGGCTACACAGGTATTCAGTGGGGCTGAATGGGGTGCCAGCTTTTATTAGCAAATTCAGACAACGGTTCTGCCAGAAAAAAGGGTTTTGGAACCTTCCTGAACTCCTTCAAGGCACTGTCAAAATATGGATAAAGGAGAAAATAAAATATCCAGCTTGTCTTATTTTTTTTTTTGTTGCTTCACATCTGATGAAGATGAAGGTTCGAAAAGTCTACTGTCAAACACACAGATACAATAATCTGAAATTGTTTCCTGAGGCTCTCAGAAACTGATTACCAGGGAAGTAAGGGAAAATATTTTCTGAATCTGAATTTTCTGAGACCTTTAAAAAGTCTCAAATGCAAGGATGAACAAGAGTCTTTTTTTTTTTTTGTGGGGAATTGGTTTTTGAAAATTAAAAATAGATTTCGCTGAGAATTACTGTTGATAATTGTTACTGAAAAACAGATCCTGAAATAAAAGAGGCATAGACGTTATGCTTAGCAAATTGTTTTTCAATGCAGGAAATTTCCAAGAAGCCTGCAGTGCAGTCAAGCTATGTTGTCTTGAGATGAGTAGAGTATAATGCTCTGATCACTCAGTGAAAGGGGTGGCTTTTTTTTTCCAGCTGGAAATTTCAGACTTGAGTGACTTTTGCTCTAATGTCCTAGGAGTATTTATTTATCTAATGAGAAGAGCACAAAATGTTTTGATTTGTATTTTCTTCAAAAAGAAGAGGGAGGGGGGATTTATTCAGATGTTCTGAAGAACTTACCAGGGAACACTAAGTACAGTAATTTTTCAGCCACAGATGTATTTTTTACCTTCTGAAAACAGGGAAAGACCTTGCTCTTTACTGTCTTAGAAATATTTGCAGTAATTGGCAGTTATTGCATCTTAGATGGTAAGTCAGCTTCTGTTGCCATTGTCATTAATTTCTGCAGAACCAAATATGTAAGCAGGCACAGTCATACTATTTGATATTAGTCACTATTGATGTTACTTAATATTTTAGTCTCTGTTTGTAAAGGAAAGATAATGAATGATAAATGCAGGTGTTATCATGGAGAGATTGTAACCTAGAAATTCTGTATTACCAACATATCTTAGAAAATATCATGACATATTTCCTATTTTGCTAACATTTTTACAACAGGAAAGAGATAATATGAATAATTTTACTTTCCCTTATTCAATTTTACCTTGAATTGACACTTTCTGTTTTGAATGTATTTTAGCATTACATTTGTTATAAGGCTGTATTTTAGGAGGAAGAGGGAATATCAGGATGGAGTGCTAAATGGCCTAATCAAGCAGCACAGTCATTAGCAGAGTTTTTTCCTACATATACCTACAGAAAATTCAACCCAGAATGATGCAAGTATGACATAGAATTGTGTTTCTGAGCACTGTGGCTGGACGTGTGAACTTTTGGAAATTAATGCAGTGAACTCTATTCCATATGTCTCTATCAGCTGGAGAAGTGGCCAGAGGTTGATATCTACCACCTCAAATCAAGTTCATACCAGTAAGCAGTTGAATTGAAATTCATAGTGAGTAGACTCCTGGACATTTTTTAATACTATTTTTTTCTTGTATTTTTTCCTTCTGCAGTCTGGCCATTTGTATCTGCCATCTGGGTGCTTGTGATGACTTGAGATTTTCCTGTCGTTTTTCTTGTATTTTTTCAGGACAAGGTAAATGTGTTTCCATCGATGGTAGGTCATGTAGTAGAGTAGGGGTCTGAACCCAGCTGGGAATATACATGTCTCTGCAGTCTGTGTAACAAACAGGAGAGATGACCAGTTGGCAAGGAGCTCTGTTGCTGAGTGAAAGAGGAAACCCTGCCTTCTGCCCCATGCATTTCATCAGTCAGCCATTTTGTATGATTTTCAAAATGTAGGCACTTTCTCTGTTGGGAAGAAAAAGAGAAAACTCTTCCGCTTGGCATTTCAGTCATGTTTAAGTCTGCAGTAGCACACAGTAGGAATGACGTAACCCAGCATGATCCAAAGGGATACAGTACAGCTGTGAGGAGCAGCTTTAAGTCTTCTCCAGCCCTGCACCAACCATTGCAGCAGAAGTGCTTTGAGAGGCCAATGCGATGCAGCACTGCAGAATAGCACTTGAGGAGAAGAATATACAGCATCTCCCACCCCCAGGTGCACGTGCCAGAGGCCCCACCAGGAGGAGTGGAACTCCCTGCCAGACAAAGATGCAGAAATGACAGATGGGCACTGAGTAGCCTGGATCTCTGAGCTTTGCAAGGCAGGTGTTAAGAATGAGTACTTGAGGCAGCTTAAAAAAGCAGCAGCAAGGGTATCAGTAAAATCCAGATTTCTCAGATGCAGTCATATTTCAGTCAGATTTTGCAGTGCAGCCTCAAAAAGAGGTGGGGATGCTCCACCACAACAGGCAAGGCACTGGTGGTAAATAGCACTGCATAGCAGCCAAGGACTCTGAGAGCAGCAGCGTCAGGGATTTTCCTGGCCTGCACAAAACGGTTTCCAAGGCTTTGATGTCCCATGCAGTGTGTTAGGACAAAGCTAGCAGTAATGTGGACCTCAGGAAGCTGCTGGTAGGTGGCATGGGGCCAGTGTTCATTTAAGGTAGTTCATGTTGCTGCCATCCAGCTGTGCTGATCTCACCCCTGGAGGATTTTTAATCTATGTGGGATTGATTTAATCTACACTCTTCCTACATCTCCAGAAAGAATGGCTCCTGAGAGGGGGAGCACTGAGACTCTGGCTGCCTTTGAGCCACCACTATAGTGCTGTTCTGTAGTAGGATTTGTTGAAAGCTGTGCACAGTAATATTGGGAGTTTATTGTTTGGAAGGATTTGTGGTTTGTTTGGTTTTCTTTGCATCCAGAATGCTTTTATGAATTAGTGCTATTTCATACACTTTATATGTAGAAGTCAGGATGCATATACTAAATTATCTTTTCATGAAAAACATTCTTCTGAAACTATACTGGATGGTACATTTTCTTGTTTATTGCTCTGCTGTTAAAGCAGATGGAAGTGTCTGGAGTCTCCTTTGTTGCCAGGGGTATAAGCTATGTCCCATCTTAATCAAGAGGCTGCACATTGTCAGTTTGGAAATGCCAACTGAAATAAGGTTTTTGTTTTTAAAGTCCACTTAAGGATAAAAAAGACTCAATATATATGGGCTCTTTGGAGCCTTCGCACTAGATGATTTTCAAATATAAAAGGGATTGAAGCCTGCTCTACTAGCAGCTCTGCAATTATGTTGCTTCTTTTTCTGTGGGAACCAGCAGTTGCCTGCTGCTTCACTGGCCCCCTGCAAACGTCAGGGTTTCCACAGCAGGGTCATGGTCCTGTGCAAAATGCCTTTGGAGAAGAGGAAGGGAGATCCTGCAGGATAATGATGTCCAAATATGTGTTGTGCAGGGCAGGAAAATTTGAATTTGAAAGCCTGTGGTCTTTGTTGTTATTTCCCTTCTCTGTACTGCCCTAGACAGGGTGTATTTCTTAGTTTTGGCAGGCAGATTTTATCCCACATGTGTTAGACTGCTTTTGAGCAAAGCCCAGTTACATTTCTTCCAATTGGGAAAAGAAAAAGCAAAATGCATCTGGATCAAGACGTTGTTTTAAAAGGTTCGATGGATATACAGGGAAAGGAAGACAGCAAAGCAAGCTTGACTTAAGGCTTACCCTTTCACTTAATTTCTGGGGTGATGTAGAAACAAACATGTTAAATTTCTGCAATGTTAGTTTATTATTTAAGAACTGTGATGATACTGTGAAGGACAGTATCTAAATAAGCTGCTGCAGAGAGATTTTATTCAGCTCATTAGCTGGGATAGCAACACTGAAAAGTGTATAGGGAATTCTAGTACAGATTTTTGATGTTCTAGAGGTCAGTCTAGTCTTAAAAGAAAAAAATAACTTCTTCAGATGCCTCACTGGCTCAAAACATACCTAATCCTTGCAAGATTTTTTTAATTGATGTTCATCAGTTATTAATTTAAACTTTACTCATTTCTCCACCTAGATCTCCTGCAAACTTCTGGTGCAAAAACTGTATTTTAGATAAGGCAGTATCTACTTCTGATCTCATCTAATTGGCCTTTGCACATGGCAGAACAAATGTCTCATATGGTTTAGCAACTTGCACCCTAAACCTGGGAATTCTGGGCATAAAAAATATCATAGCTGAACTATCATTTATTTTTTTCTCTAAGACAGTCTAAGCAACAGTAAAGTTGCAGTGCCACAAAAAGATAGAAGCAGTACTCACAAATTATGTATTCCAGCAGGTACTTATTATTTGCCTACATAGATGTGGCCATTAGTCTGGGATTAGTTGCCAGACATACAAGAGACAGAAATCATGGTTTTAGGTGTCACTGTAAGCACTGTTATTACAGGGAAGAACCAGTGAAGCAATTCTGTATCTAAACAGCACCTTAAGGAAATCATGTTTCTTACAGGGTAGGGCAGATTTGCCCTTAAGCACTTATGAGGCTGTAATAAGCTGTAAGACTGGTTGCAAATAATGTCACAGCTGAAAAAAAAAAAAGTGCTGCTCAGTCATTAAGGACAAAGCCCTGTAGAGGTTCTCAAAAATGAATGAATAAATTTGAAACACTTCCTCTGATGTGTGAACTCTGAAATTAACACCACACTAAGAATAGTACAGGGTGTCAGCTCTGAGGGCGGAAGGGAAAGAGAAGATACTCTCATCTAGTCTTCTGTAGCATTTGAATTGCTTAAAGCTTAAGCTAAGTAGCATAAATGGCTACATCTGGCATTTTAGAAGTTAACTAAATAGTGCTGTAGTAGAAATATCCCTGATCATTGGCTTGACCCAAACCTTGAGCAATGCTTACTGCTGGAAAGCAAGTGTACAAGCGGATGTATTTTCTGACCTTGGCACTTGTTCAGTGCTTACAGTCACTCGCAAGCAGGTTCTGTGTGGGCTGTTGGCCTTTTAAGAAAATGCTTAGTGTCTGGATTTCAAGCTGAAGAGAAGGAAAGCCAGGCTGTTTTACCCTACCCAATAGGGGAAAAAAGCACAGCTGAGAGTGGTGCAGATGGTCTGAAGCAGACTGGCACATTGTACTGGAGTATCAGCATCAGATGACTACCTTAAAAAGTGAGGTTCTGTCATCTCCCAGTTTTCACTGGGGATCTCATAAGCCGCTTTTCCAAGATTATCCATAATAGCCGTTTGTCTAGCTGAAAATATCCCCCACAAGAACAAGAAGAAAATTATGTGAAACCCAAATATATTAAAGGCCAAGAAAGAGAGCATATTTATTCTTTTCTTATGAATGTTAAACCTCATCAGACTAAGCTGCTGAAAATATAATGAAATAAAAAAATTGCAGTGCTGCAGGATGTGTTTTCTACATGTTGCACTTCCTGGCTCCAGGCATTTTTCCCCATCAAATTCAATGGTCAGTCAGCAAATTTTATTAAGGTTGATTGCCAGTTTCTCTTGTACCTCATAGCCACTGCTAAGAGCATTAATTTTCCAGGGAGGAAGTCACTGCTCCCTTGCACAGTGCAGAGTCCATCTAAATTCCCTCACAGTTGTAGTGTGTATTGTGAACAATGGTGATTATGTTCTCAGCACTTAAATAGTGCTGTCAAACTGCTGCTCAAGAGTGTGCCCTATTTGGCACAAAAGCATTTTGAATTTGGGCTTGGAATAGAATTTGCAAAGGGGACTGAGCACCGAGCTGGTACTTTCTGAAGTTTAAGGCTGCAGTTGCGTCGAGGTTTTATATAACAAATACTTCATGCCTTAGTCAGGGCCACTTGTAGTCACTTGTAGTGACAGTTACTATAGTAACAAAACAAAGTTTCTAGCTAGTGAAGGAGCATTTCCAATGAGCAGGACATCAGTTTCTGATCCAGCCCCTGAAATATGCTTATTTATCAGTTTTGTGTGCAATGCTATTTTAATAGCTACTACTGTATTTTCAAGCATATTTAGAAATTTTCAAGTGTTTGCTCTTGGTGTGGTTTTTTTTTTTTTTTTTTCCCTAAAACCTATGGAGGGACTTGCTCCTTTTGCCTTCAAATGGAAATGTTCTAATTATATTCCTGCTTTTTAAACTTGTTTTTCTAAAGAAATGGGGATTATGCGGTTGGGCTTTTTATACCTTGAACACTTTTGGAAATACTGGCTGATTTAAAACAAGTTTTGACAGTGTGTTAGAAGTCTTGAAAATAAGTTTCTGCAAGTTTTCTAAAAGCAGCCTGCTGAGTCAAGGCTGGAGGGGGCAGGCAGAGCCGAGCCATGTGGTACCAGGGTTAGCAGCAGCCAGCGATACAGCAGGGACGACACACGGGGACATGGCAGCAGCACCGCCAGGGGCTGCTGGCTCCGGGAGAAGGAGTGGCTGGGGGAAACAGAGACAGATTGCACTGAGGACAGATGCAGAGGATGCAAATCTGTAGGAAGTTGCACACCACCTGGGAAAGGACAGTTTGTGGCATTTAAGTCAAGACTGTATAAATGCATACTGTTTGTTTTTGTGTCTAATCTGCTCATATGCATGTGTAACAAACCATAGCAGAATGAGTAAGGAAGGAAAGGAGGGAAGCTGCAAGTGGTAATCAGCACATCCGAACAAAACTTCCACATGTTGGAGGTGAGGTAAAAGGCTGGGTCTCAGCAAGGCCTGCAGGAATGGACCTCTCTTGGAAACCAGGGAATGGTACTTCTTGGGTTTTCACAGAAATTCTAGCCTTGAAGTGGCTGTCTGGTTAAATAACAGCAGAAGGAATTATTATTCTATTAATAAAAAGGTCTTGTAAAGCTTCAGTGGAGAGCTTTTCTGTTGCCAAACGGTTGTTTCATGAGGAGCAGAAAGACATTTTTAAAGAAAGCATGGCATTTGCTAAAGCAAGCTGAAAGCACAGGAATGGCCCCAAAGCTGTGATTGCTTGGACAGTCTGCCTGTGGGTTTCCTTATACTGGCTTCATAAATTAAAGGAGTGTTGTTTTTTTTAAGTGATCCCTAACCCTCTCTTTTATTGTCTGTGAATTGTCTTTTCCAAATTTTGGTTACTTTATGTTCAAATGGCTCGTGAAATACCAATTTACATTATGAGCCTCCAATAAAACTGAGTTTGTTACTGCACTGTATTTCCTCCTTCCAGCAACAGCTACTCTGTCTTACCAATTCTTCAGCCATTTGGTGGCAGAGTATTTGGAGCACCAGGCAAGGAAATGGAGGTGAGGAAAATAGAAGGGAAAGGAGTAAAAGAAGGCTAAAAATCTGTTCTTTGGAGTTGAGGGAAGGTGGAAAAATCCATCTGAAGCTTTTATGTAGTTTTTTGGGGCTGTTCCTGTAACTCAGAAAATTGGGTAATTTACCTTTTCTGCATAGTGAGAGGTTGTTTTTCCAACAGTAGACAGGGAGCAAAAAGCTGTTCTTTTGCAAAAGCACATTTCCTGGATGATGTATAACTGTAGTAAACCATTTCAGCTCCAGACTCCTTGCAGTGATACTCTGAATTTCCCAGAAGCCCTGTGATGCTTCAAACATTTTGTAATCAATTTGTACACCAGTGAAATGCATCTGTGATTGGAGAAGAGTAGAACAGCTGCGTAACAGGGACCAATAGTATGTATCTGATTAGGCTGTGAAGTTAGGAAGAATAATCTGCAAATTGAAGTCGACAAGGTGGTTGTAGAGAAGCAGAAGATAGAGAACAGAGCTGGAGTTTTATCGTGTCATATAAGCTAGCAGCTGTGTGAGAAATGTGACTTAGGCTCCTTAATATCATCAGTTAATTAAGACTTGGGTTTTACATTTAATTTAAAAGAATGTCCTAACAAGGGATGGGATGGGTATTAAAATGTTTGAGTCTTAAGGAGACAAATGTAATCTTCAAAGCTCTAAATAAAAGCAATTTAGTTCAAAGTGTTAAGGAAAGCTGGCCATATATAAATGAATCTACCTCTTTCATTTGACAATTGGAAAGAATTTTTTTGGCTTCCCTTAAATCAGCTACAGCACTAAATCCCATAATAGAACATTCTAAAATTAGTAGAACTGGCTGACTTTTCTGTCTCTGCTGCACAGTTCTGGTTAGGGTTATTAATAAAGAATTTTTGCTTTCCTCTCGGTTTTAATAAATTAATTATAGGATGAGTTAATGCAGGCAGTAAGTTTCAGACTTCATTCTACTGCTTTGTTTTCCCAAGAGCATTTAACTTTGTGTTGTGGTATAGCAGCTCTAAGAGTACAACAGTTTCTGCATGATGTCTTCTGCATAAGTGTTCTTGTGATCAGTGGTCAACAAACTAATGCTTGTGGGTTGGACAGGTTCATCCCTTGGGTTTTTCTAGAACAAAATTCCCAAAGCTGTAGATCACAGTTCCCAGGAGGATGGTGGTGTTGAAAACAGATAGCAATGCAATAGTTGGTGTGATTCCATTCTATGGGTACAAGGGGCTGAAATCACGGCTTTTCGGGTTGTCCCTTTCTCCTTCTGCCAGTCCACCATGCTCATAAAAAATGTATTCATAGGTGCTTCAGGGACTGGTCTGTGCTGTAAAACTGAAGAAAAATTGTCTAAGGATCCAAGTGGAGACACAATTTAGAGCAGTCATAGTATTTCTTCCACTCTTGTAATTTAGGCCTGCTTCCTGAGTAGCAATAATAAACCATGGAATGACTCATTTGACAAGGTAAGTTAAACTTTTATTTATGGCAGCAGAAGAAAAAATTGGATGTGTCCTGACACCCTGCCCATGGGAGAGGAGAGGAAGAGATGAGTCCAGTGCCCTGGCTGGTTTTTCAAACTTGTACAGGGAGTGTCACAGTTGTGTTGTTTATCCAGGGAGGGCTCATATATGTGAGCAGAGCCTCTGTGTGCTGCTGCAGGTGCTGCCCACAGTGGAACGTGGTGTCTTTAATTGGGGTGGAGCTGTACCAAGCCACATCAGGCTGCCCTGTCAGTGCAATTAGCTGCTTTAACAAGAGGGAGCACAGCTTACGTGAAGGCAAAATGTTTCAGTGGTTTAATTCATTTCCCAGGCTGGTCTTTGCTGGTCTTTGCTCCTATAGAACTGTGTTATTAAGCAAACCAAGTAGATGATATATTTTACAACTTAAAATAGTGTCTCCATGGTAGCTTTTATGGACTTGGGCATTATATGCTCTGTGGTGGTTCTGATGCAGCAGCTTTGCAAAAGTGTTATTTTTGTACTTGAGGCTTCAATTGTCCATTGGTTGTAGTCCTGAACATAAATACCAGAATTGGTGTCCTTTGGAAAGAGCAAACCACTCAGAAGAAATGGCAGTCTGAAGTACATAAATCTGCAGGGATTACTGAAGCAGACTTCAGCAGATTTGGGTCAGTCAAGCATATCACATTATTACATCGTTTTCAGAGGTGAAATGAAGCTGTTTGGGTAGCTGGAATCACATGAAAAACCCTGCATTGACATTGATTGAATGGCAGGTATTACATGAAAAATAAACTTGGACCTGGAGAGACCTGACAGAGCTGTGATCTTGGCCTAGAACAGGAGGAGAAAGGGATTGGGGAAAATTTAATGACAAAGTCAATATCTGTCAAATCTGCCAAATGTCACTATTGTAGAACCTCATTAGAAATAAGGAACAAAATGGAAGAAAAACACAGGGGAAAAAAATCAGTCATGCCATAAGTAGTCATAAATCTGATGCATTAGGAATATGTTAGCTTCCAACAGAGCTGATGTTTCTCCAAAGTAATTCCTTCTCTGTCTCATTTATGCTAAAAGTGCATTGCAACTCACATGTCTCTATTTTTACTAATGTCTCTAGGGCCTCCAGGAAAAGGATATCCAAGAGTTTATTGAGTGTTATTCTGAATATTCTGTACAGGAATTGATCTTAAGGATGTAAATTGCAGTACTATTTTGTCAGCAGTTGGGTTTTATGTTGCCATTTCTGCTGGAAAGAACCATTCACACAAGCTGGTGCAGGATATCCTTGACCTGTGGGTAGGAAGCGCTGCAGTTATCCTGAGGAAGGATACAGTTGCAGTGTCCTGGAATTGCTCAAGCAGGATACTTGTGCCTGCCTCTTGAGGCAGGGTAGCAGTAAGCTATCCTGTCTCTTGGTGTCAGCCACTAACTTTCCCTTTTCTACATGTGGCTTCACTTTCCTGGGTAGCCACACAGTGCAGCTCTTGAGCCAAAACCACAGGTTGTGTGTGTGAAAGCAATAATTCACTATAGCTGCCTCATTCATTCTGCATACCTTCCCACCATTCCTACATTTTTTTTCTTCAAAGACCCTTTTATATGGCAGATGGACTTGATACTTTCATATGCTCTTCCCTCTCAGTTCTAATTCTAGCCCAGTTTGGGCCTGTGACTTGACAAACACTTGCAAAGTGCTCTTATTGCAAATTCAGCTTGGTATGTGTATATACTGAAGCTTTTATAGCTAGTCTTGCCATTTTACTTCTTCTTGGAGTCATCTTGTGCTGAAGCCTGATGAACAGGGTAATTATTTGAAAAAGGATTACAGCTCTGAAGCTTTTTGACTAAGGCTGAAGGATATATATATTAAATTAAATATATTAAATGGCACGTGATAATTTTAAACACCACCTGTATTTCTAATGAATTAAATCTGTTCAAGAGCAAAGAACACCTTTTTATCTGTATGGTTCAACTGTTTTTAAGCCAAGATTTTATGACAAGATTTAGTTTATGCCATATATCTACAGTCAAGGAAAATAAAAATACCAGCTCTTCCATGGATGCATCTTGGTGTTGGTAGTCTGTTTCAAAATGTCAAATTTCTGGTGCGTGCTGTGTATTCGAACCATGCCTCCTTCTGGATGTCATTCCCTGAGGGAATTAATTATGGTGGGATATATCACATACATAATGACAGGTTCTGTTAAGCTTGCTGGAGGAAAAACTGTCAGTCAGGTCAGCAGAGACCCCGAGCACTTTCAGTTGCTTTGGAGTTCTGCACAGTGCCTCTTGGATACCCTTTCAGTGAGGTACTTAGAGAAGGGTGTGGACATATTAATGAAAATACAATGCCCTCAGTGTGGTTTGAATGGAGAAGAGCACTATACCTTTTGTTTTGGACATATTGGCTTAGAAAAGAAAAGAAACAGAAATTAGATAGTGAGCTCTGAATTGCAGCTGGTTTGCATTGTGGCCTTTTAAGAGGGAAAAAAAAGGCATACATAAATGCAAAGCAGTTTTTATGCCTAGTGGTAAATGGTAAACAGGGCAGTTATAATAGTGTTAATGCTTTTAGGTTGATATCTTTTCTTTCCCTTCAGATTTACTTCAATAAAAAACTGGTACATACTGCTAACTTATCAGAAGGCTCAGATTATAAATATACTCTTCTGATTTATCTTAGAGTGCTGCGATCTCTGCAGAGAGCTCTGCACTGAGTTAACAGAATATGTAACACTGGATAAACATGGAGATTTCACTGTATTCAGATTTCAGTGGGTTCTGTCCATCCCCTTTCTCTCCTTCTTGGCTGAGATGTTGAGGTGGAGAGTTTGGCCTCAGGCTACTGTGCTGTCCAGCACTGGCAGCCCATGCAAGCTGGGCATTTCTGCATGGGCTTTCTCCCCACACAGAAGAAAGCAAAGCATAGGATTCTTCTCTGTGAAAGGCTGGAGCTTGCTGTGCATCATCACTTCTGTTCCTTTTTTTTTTTTAAGTTGCAGAATCCTTGTGGATGTATGGAAGAATTCTGCAAACGAGCCATTTATTTAAGGGCATAAAGTAGGGAGTCAGCTGATACAAGCTGATCAAACTGCACTAACCCTGCACTTCATTTCTGTGTTTATCTGATACATGCTCATTTCTGGGGAGTTAAAGCTGCCTGAGCTTTTCTGACTTGAAGCTTGAGTGCCAGAGCCTCAGCTAGTTTAAAAAGACAAAAATCCATTCATTTCAGTTGAACAGAGCTGATTACCTCCAGCTGACTGTCAAACCCTGAATGTTTGTCTTTTTACCTGTTTCATTACAGCTGTTAGCTCTAAATTTTGGAACAGAGTTCAGTTTTAAAAGCACTGTGTAAAAATTTGTAAAGGTCAGTGGTTGCTAAGTGCTGGACTGTGTCTCAAAAAAAACCTGCCTTCTGTGGGTGGGTGAAGAATACAAAAGTAAACCAAAAACCAGTAATCGTGACACCTGCACTGTGCTGTAAATGAAACCTGTTTTTCAGCAATCAGACCTGGTTAATTCCAGCCAGCCTTTGAATTGTATTTGCAGTTTTACACTAAGGTATTTTTCTCAGGCTGTTATTGAAAGAAGGCCGAATATTTTTGAATGTTTAAAATGTAATTACTATACATGTTTTCTCAAAGGATTTTCTCTAATCACATAGGCAGTGCTTTAGATATATAATATTGTGTCATCTTCTCTCAGCACATCTGGAAGATCTGTCACACTGGGGTGTACTATATTGCAGAAAAATAATCCATTAATCTGATTTTAGGTTCAATCTGCTGTGGATTCTCTTTTATTCTCTTTTTACTTTTGATTAGTTTTGGTGGTTTTTTTTTTTCTTTACCATGCATATATATTTCTCACCTTTCTCTCAAGGCCTTTATTTTTTGTTGGCAGCTCTAATTGAAACTTGTTGGGTGTCTCTGACAGGTTGAAACTGCTGATTGTTACACGTGAGCAGTGACTCAGCTTACTTACTGCTGGAGTCATATGTGCAACAGTGCAGTTCAAACTTACAGCAAAGCTAAGAAATAAAGCTTCACATTTCATACACGGCCTACAAGATCCTGAATTACGTTCATGTTCAGCTGAACTGTGCACAGCTTTCTGCTGGAAAAACCTGACACTGGAATAGTAGTCAAGGATGCAAGTTGTGGAACTGGGTTCTGTAAGTCAGAATTGTCCTTGGGTTGATGGGTGTAGTTGGGGAATTATTAGGAAGAAAATGGCTGGAAACAAAGCTAGCTGTTCACAGTTATATTCTGATTTTTTATCTCAGAGTAATGGTCAAGGAGAGCTATCACAGTATCAGCTGAGCTGTCTGGCCTGAGGTCTGTGGGGAATCTTTGCTGCTGGGGAGGCAACAACATGACAAAAAAGTGCCACCATTGCCAAAGCCGATCTGCATGGTCTCGAACCTGACAGGGATTAAGGGCTGCAAGTCCTGACTCTGCAATTAGCCTTGTACAAAGTGAAAAGGAGCTATAAAGTAAGAACTTTATAAGGAAATTTAATGCATCTTCAAAACACTCTCTGTGGTGAAAACACAACCCAGCACTACCATGAATACGGTTTCATCTGCCTGATTTTCCTGAGTCGGTGTGCTGTGTCAAACCAGATGGTAACAAGTTTTGCTAGGTTAGCTCAATTGTGCCAGTGAAGGACTGAGTGAAACTGCAGTAGCTGATCTTCAGCACATCTGTTGAAGTGCAGACCTGAGTCTGTATACTGGTCCCTAGCTCTGCATTAAAGGTCATGCTCCTGTGTCTTCCTGCTGCTATTCCTGCACTAACCATGTTCAGCTGGTGCTCACATAGGCTGCACTTAAATTGTGGTTTTCCTTTGCAGGCCTAGACAAATATAATTCCTTATGGTAGCAGTAGGAAAATAGCCATTTCTTCCTCTGGAATTTTTTTTGGTGAAGCCAGCAGTTTTCTGTCTACTTACCAAAATGCAGGTTTGTTCCAGATACTGTGGGTGGGTTTGGGTTTTTGGGTTTTCTTGGAGGTTGCTTTTGGGGTTGGGTTTGTTAGGGGTTTTTTCAGAAATCAAGAGTCTTTTGTCTATCTTCATTTCTGACACTTCTTCCACCTTATAACTATGTGTTTCCCTATATTTTTTCAGGCTGGCATATAAACCTGCTCCTTCATATCTTGCAGAAAAAGCTCATCTTGTAAAAAGCACTGCCTCTGAACTGTCATAAGTGTATGGTGGGTTTTCCTAGCCAGAACCTAGGTTGAAGCATTCCTATATGTGCCCCAGATCCAGTATTCTATAGTGAAATTCAGTGGTGTTTGACTGATTCATTTCCACCTTTTCAGCTCTGCTGAGATGTGCAGTCACTGTGCACTAAATATCATCAAACTCTGGCCCTTCTTGTGTTACTCGTGTTAATACTTTGTCCTCTGCAAAGTTAAGCAGTTAGGAGAGAATCTCATAGATCATTCTCATAAAGAGCTGGATCTACCAATGTTCTTAAGCACACACTAAGTTTTAAGGAGAGGAATAATTGGTTTCTTGTTGACTTCAGCAGGACTTGTGCTTAAAGACTAAGACCTCTTACACGTGCCAAGGTGGCATAAATTATATTGCTCCAGATTAAAATAATGAAAAGACTGAGGTCTGTTTACCAACATCACATAATGCGTTTGAAAAAGAAATGCTTATTTTATGCCTATTGTTTATATAGCAAAGCCAAATTTTGTGTGGTTCTAATTTACTAATGCAGTGAGGGCTTGATGCAGTTTTAGTGTTGGCTCCAAGTATCAGTAACATGCAAGATTTCATAAATATGTCAAGTTGGGTAGGAATGTTTTATTAATCCTTTATGGGGTTCTGCTTTACTGTATTTTGTTATTTTGTTGTACAATTTATACATCCATAGTAAGAGTATACTATCACTTTGTATTACCTTGACACTAGGTTAATTAGGAGGTATTTCGGTCTGTTTTAAATACATGGATCAGGATTCAGACATACATTTCCAAAAAGAAGCAATGTTATTGGTTGCATTCTGAGGTGACTTGGAGGTTGATGTTGAGTGTTACTTTACAAGCCAGAGTCCTGGTTTCCTTTCCTCTAAAAGCAGCCTAAACTACACATAATAGAAGCTTTTATGAAAATTCAGCAGTTTAGTAGTGTAAGTGAAGCATCCAGTTCTGCAGTCTTGGGGATAGGAAGTATTGGCAGCATGTTAAATATTCAGCTTAGTCTGTTAATGCTCTTTTCCTGTCTGGAAGGATCTCTGCTCAGCAATCAAAGACCCTGGTCTTGGTTTTCTTTTTCATTTCTGTAAATCAAGAATTGTTCCAGTGGTTGTGGCAGCATGATAGTTCTCAGCTCTGCCCTTCCAAATGAATTCCAGTTTAATCAGGGCTGGCTGATTATTCAGGATGCACATCTGATGAAATTCTGAAGAATCAGGCCCAGCTGATGAGAAAATGTTTTAAAAGTGATGTCAGTTACAGAGGAACTCAACCTGCTTTCCTTCCTGTCCACAAATAACTCTGAAGTTGAGAGCCGCCTGTATTAAGAGATTAAATGTAAAGGATATGGGGCAGGCAGTGATGAAGTCTCTAGTTCTCTGAATGCTTTGCAAAGGTCATTCCCGTTATCTGCTCTGCATTTGGAAGAGTTAAAGCACAGCAGCCTGGATCGACTTGCCCAAAACCGGCCAAGGAGCCATGCAAGACATCAAGGCATGGAGCGTGACTCTCCCAGGTCCCCAGCCAGCCCATAGGATATTTGCCACGCTGCTCCATGGGTGGAATACAGTGGACACGTAGGTGTCTGTTTCCACCCACAAATGAGATTCTGCACCACAGAGTCACCTGAATTCAAGTGCGAGGGCTTGGGTCTGCTGGATGGAGAAGCTATGCATTGAACTCTACTGAATACATGATTGAAATTAAATAGGAGGTGGACCTCTAAGCTCCTAGCCTTGAATGCCCAGGACCTGGCTCTGGTTTTTCAATGTGTTCATAACAGTGTCCAGCACAATGGGGAATATTCCATGTAGGTGGAGTCTGTCAGAGAAGAAAAAATTCACAAAACAATGCTGGGGGAGATTTGTAGAATAAACCTCTGAATCTTCTGAAGTGTTACAATGTAAAATTTAATTTACTCTTCTTACAAAGGATACCGATTTTTATATTGCAAATAAAAATTTAATGAAAACACACTTCATAGAAAAACTGGGAACTTCTTCCCCAAGTTTTGCTGTAAAACTTAAAACTGTGAAAATTATTTTTGTGTTTTTATTCAGGCAAGATATGTACTGAAATACAGATGATTTGGATAGTACAAAATTGTTTTGTTGGCAATTCCTCATCATGGTGAGAGGAAGATACGCTTTTCAGTTGTATCACCCAAAGGATTCTATGTAACCATGTGAGACAAGTGTTTTTATCAGCGCTGCAAACAATTTGTTTCCTATGTTCTTAATATAAAGCAAAATACCACAAGTCTGGCATTCAAAAGTAATGACTTAAGTAAAAGTAACGCAGACAATAATTCTTATCACCCTTTTTTTTTTGCCTTTTCTTGGGTATGACTAGATATGGCTTGATACTGAAGACAAGTGAAGATAAAGAAGAATTTCTGTGGTTTTTGTTGGTTTTTTTTTTCTTTCCAAGCAAATAGGCTTGCTTTTTACAGACTATTAGTTAATTGTTGCTTTACCTTCAAGTGACAACCACCCTGGGTTTAGCAGATAAAGGAGGTTTGGTACAAGATGCCCTTTTGATGTAAGGAGCACTTTCTGAATGGACCACATAAATATTCATAGTATCATATTTTCTCTCTGTATCAGAAATTACTCTGATGGACCTGAATGCTGAAATAAGTGCATGAGGTTGCTGGACTGGCTGCACACGTTTGTCTTGGGAAGAGGCATTTGTGTCTGTGCAGAGTTATGCAGCATAGTCCATGGGCAGGACCTTCACCTGACAGACAGGAGGCCCTTCTGCCATCAGGTGCAAGCTGCAGCTTGCAGAAGGAGGCAGTCCAAGAAAAAACATCCAGAGCAGCCAGTGGCTGCTCCCTTGCTTTTGCTTTGCAGTCTCCTCCTACAGTTTCAGCTGCAATCTTGTCTTTCCTGATCACCTCTTTTTGTGTTTCCCTCCTTCTCTATAAGCAAGAAACTTCTAGGTGCCTTGTGCCAAGAGGCTGAACATAGCAAATTGTCTCCATCGTGTTAACTTTTAAATAGCCTAGAATCTACCACCCTGGAAGTTGTTTTTACCCTGTGCTGTAGCCATCATTGTTTGTAGAGCAACATTAGCCAAATTGCTCTTCTGCAGGACTGGTCTCAGAGCAGGGTGTTCTTATAAAGGAGGAGATGGCAGCTCTGAGTTTGCTAGTTTCCCTGGTTTAGGAAGATGAAGTCAGTAATTCTTTGGGCATGGTGACAGATTTCTTGTTTTTATTTTCTTGTTCATATTGGGGGCTAACTGGGCTGGGAGCCATAAAAATTAGGACCGTATGTCTGTAAAAGTATATGATCAATTTATTTTTGTTGGGAAAGTGATAGATAACATGGCACAGCATGAAGTTATAAAAGGAGGTTGCAGTCAGAGTTGCTGGCATTAATTTAACTAAAGAATGTGCCCTTAAATGTCAGGAGACTGCAAGAAGCACAGAGTTATTTGAGAAGACAACAACTTTGATGTTGATTTTTATCAACAAAAATCCAGGAGATTAAAAGCAGTTCCCCAATTTTGCCTCCTTTTTTTTCTTATTCACAATTTGACTAGGGCATTAGCAGGTATTGTAGGAAGGTTAATGAAACCATAACAGTTATGGTGAAAGAGAATCCATTATCTAATTGAGTTGTTTAGGTGGCTCACCACTGAAGCTAAACTCAATAACTGGGAAACTGAGTAACTGATTTTCTGTGAAGATACTACAGTTCCACTGGCAGATAAAACAAGACTAGACCATCTGCGTTATAAAAAGAATATGGGCTGCAATCATCTTCCTGCCATATCAAAATGTGTAGGGTGGTCATTCTTGATCAAACTAAGAGCTTGTCTGGCTTCAGCAGGGCATCTGGTGAATGCATGGGCAAAAGCATATAGCAACCTAGCAGTAGGATGATCCTACCCCTCATATGTGATCCCTGCTTCTGTCAGCAGATTGGCTCAGAGGCTTTTGGAGCCAGAGGTTGCATTAAATTGTCTTTAATGCCCCTGATGAGCCTGTCATCTGCAAATTCCTCTAATCTCTTTTTGAACATATTTATGTCTGCTCCAGAATATCCTGCAGCAATGGGTTTTGCACTTTTGTGTTCTATGAAAAAGCACTTCATTTGCCCATTTTAAATCCACTGTTTGATTGCTTTATTGGATATTCTTTCTTTCATTGAAACAACACAGATTGCTTTGACTTCCTGATCTTTTTCATGTTATTAATAATTTTATAAATCTGTCATCTCTTCTCTCAGTCTCTTTTTCAGGCTGAGAAGTCTGTTTATTATCTGTATATATCAAAAGCATTCCAAAACTTTGATCATTTTTCTTGTCTCTTTCATCCTCTTTCCAGCTCTGTTAGATCAGTTTGTGTCCTGTATTCACCTGTATCCTCCCTTTGTATCCATTACCTTAAAGGAGAAGAAACTGATTCGAGAGCATCAAAGTGCCAGGGGTTTGAATCCACACCTCGCAGTTTGTCAGAGGGCATACTTGGGTCCTCCACTCATCCAGGTTGTGGCACTGTGGTGTTCATTGACTCTGGTGTGGAATATATATCTGGACTTCAGGGAGGTGGTAGGGTGAGCTGATCTCTGCTGTTCCATGGCACTTTGCTGTTCTACAGCCCATCATCCAGACACTGGAATTGTGTTTGCTGCTCTTGTAGCTGTCACTGGTTTCCGTCTCTGAGCAAATGTCTGTACAAACCAGCAGGCACGTGCATTCCATCCTTTAATAGAGGGACAATGTATTAGCTGGAGAAGGTCAGTAGCTTTGTGCTAATGTACACAGTGGTCTGGTGAATTAAGATACACTGTTGCATGTTTTGGTGATTTGTTTTGTTTCTTTTGCATTCAGTGTCCAAAATAACACAGCAGCTGTGTGTGTAGGTAGACAAATCTGGGTAAATAACGAAAGACTTTGGGGAATGACAGCACCGATCTGGTAAAGCTCAAAGACATGTAGATCTCTGAGAAGCTGCTGACAAGCTCTCAAAAACTGGAGGGGTTTTAAGCAGGCAGTAAATTGCAAAATATAAAGACAATGACTACATAATACTCATTAGGTCTAATTTAGTCTCTCAACCTTGAAATAAGTGGAAGGTGTTCTTGTTTGTTATAGTACTGGCATTATTTATTGCTTGTCAAGTGATAAGACACAGGCCCCACTGTGATGCTGTATAAATATGTACTACAAGGGCTATATTTGATACTAAGAACTCCATTTTAAAGCAGGTTTTAAAAGGCCCAATAATTAACTGATTAATAAATCTTATAAAGTCCTAGAGCGTCCATAAATTCATCAATTGATTATTGCTATACACAGCAACTTATAACTTCCACAGATGGGCTCATAAGCATTTACAGTATACAGATGCACTTGTGAGATCTTCTGATAATAACTATTAGCTGTTAAACCTCAGTAATTAAATTTTCAGGGATGGGAAAGAATTACCTCTTTTCTTCATGGGTAATATTAAAGAACTTAAAGGCTGAGCATTTAGCCATGTGACATTAGAAGACTCTTGGAAGTGCTAGATAGCTGTATTTGGCCAGGCCTTGAAACATCATGAGTATAAGCAATTGAAATCAATCTTTATGAAAACAAATGTTTAATGCCTTCTGAAATCAACTGACGTAGCTTGCTTGTTTCTGAAAATTTTTGTAGGTCTTCCAAGATTCCAGTCTCTACCTATTTTGTCAAGGTGTGACGTATTACAGTGATATGGTAATTCATACTACTGAAGTTTTGATACTTGGGAAACCTCATTTTGAATTAATTTTGAATTTTTAGAACTTAAGTTCTCAGCAAATTTGGATGTATCCAGATTTTAATTTGCCAGAGAGTGAGAGATGTGTGTATTTGCTTGTGGCAGTAACCTGATGTTCCATTAGAGAAAAAAAGCCTTTGCATGCTGTCCACATGCACCACAAAAGAAAACCTCTTCTGTGAGGGAGCTTTGAGTCTTGTATCAAGACTAAGTGCTGGTTATTTTCCATTGGTACTGTCCCTGAAATTATACAAGTTACAAGAATGATTTGTGGGGTTTTTTTCTCCGTTTTCCTATGCTTGTGTAGTAGCAATTTTATATACTTGCTTTAGCTAAAATCTGTTTTCATATTCACAGGCTAATAGAATTACCAATGACTATATTGATGATCTTGGGGCTATTTTTGTATGCTGAATCTTTTAAAAAGTCCACACTGCTTAATACTACAAGGATCATACAAATGTATAATGATATTAAGAAATACAATAAGGTGAGATCTGTGCATGAGTAATTTTTATTTATGCCCCTGAAATTGTGCACAGACACTGATAGGACACAATACTCATTAGATTTATGTGTAGCAAGAGTGCTAGCTCAGTAATAAAATTATAAGCTTGAGATACGTGATACTGCTTCACGTTTTTCCCTACGTATTTACTTATCTGGTTTCACTGTTACAAAGCTTATTAGAAACTGAGAAATACTAACAGTGTATAGCACATGCAGCCTGATACCCTGATTGTATTTCCACCTTTTACTTACCATGTTTAATTGCATTGTTTACTACTGCCACTGGTATGGTTTGATTCCTTTTGCTTCTTACATTCTTCCCATTTGTCTTTTGGTTTGGTTCATTGTAAGAGTACACAATAACATGAATAATGCTATTCCCAAGGTGAACTGCCAAAAGAGCTAGTAGGGCATGGTATCTCCAAGATCCTGTAGTGTGCCTGTGCCTTACAACTCATGATACTATTGTGCTGAGGCTTCATTATGTTTTTGTGAGACGTGTTTCTTTCCCTGATTTCATTAGTTGTTCTCTCTCCTGAGACAGAACATTGCATCTTCATCCAGAGCAGATGACATATACTCACTGTAAGCAGTAAACAGCAGTGATGAAATGCTTGCTTTGTCTTTTTAATGTTTAATTGCAATGTATAAAGATATCGTGTAGTGATTTTGCTTGCCTGCTGATAAGCCATCTATGTACCTACTAATGTAGAAAGAAGGAGCCTTTAATATAACCCTCCTGTCCAGGAGTTTGACTGTTAATAGGTTTGTCTATTTAATTAATACTGAGTGGTATCTTACCATGTTGAGAAGTATGGCTTTATTCTGGGATGTAATACAACTGGTCTCTGGGCCTTGGTCTTCTTGACCACCGTTCTTCTGCTGCAAGAAGGGCTGTACAGTGCTTTAGAAGGTCTTTCATTTCAGAAGTTTGTAGTGGTTTAAAAATCATTCTGTATGCTTAAAATAGCATAGATTGTTCAATGTGCTTGTTTCTGGGACTAGAAAAATATTTTAAATAGAGTAACTTCCAGAAGGAAGGTGATGCAGTCTTACCCCTCTGCACAGTGCATGTCAAAGAAACTCACTCATGAGCCTATGCATCAAACCCACAGCTTCTGTTTGTACACTGCCATTGCTTTCCAGATGTTATCCTGCCTTGCTGTAAAGGCTTTAATGATGACAGAATTTCCTGTTCACACAAGGTAGTTGCTGCAAAGATTATTTTCCTTGATAGTTACATGAATGCATTTACTTACAAATTTCCATTTGACTGATTTCAGCTTCCAACAAATTCTTAGATTCTCTGTATCTTTTCTTTTACATCAAAGACTCACAATGAGAGACTTCATGTAGATGCATGCAGGCAGAGGCAAAACAATTTCTTTGCTGCTTCTTGGTTAAAGCAAATAAACTGAGCTTATCAAGCCTCTGATGAAATACATTTTTCTAGCCCTCAGATCACGTGCATAACCATTTTCTGAACCATATCCCATTTTTAGTCATCTTCTGGAATCAAAGAGCAAGAACTAGAAACAGGATTGTAATAAGTGTCTTGCTGATGCTCTGATCAGGAATGGCCATGTCTTCCAGTTCCTACCTGATTACATTTCTGTATATGGATGCTAAGGGTTGTTTGACCTTTTAACTGCGTTGTTGCTCAGGAACTTCATGTCTTTTTTAATACCATTGCTCTCCATGATGTAACTTCCCATCTTTCTAGTGTGATATGTATTCCTTATACCCAAGTGATTGATTCTATATCCTGTTGTGTTGAAACAGGTTTTATTCTTATGAGCCCTGCTCATGGGGAATACAGAGCAGCAGGCATCACTGGCCAATTTCATTACTAACCACTCCTTTGAATTCAGACTTATTTTTAACAGTGCATCCATCCACTGTTACATCTTTGTCCCAGCAAAATTTTGATCAATCTGTGTTTTAGCCTCAAATACCTGAATCATAAAGGCATTTCCTCCCAGTTAGGGAGTCAGCATGTCTAAGAGCAGATTATGTTCTTACCAGTATTTGTTTTGCTCACACCAGTAACAAGAAAATCAAAGATAGAGAGTAGGAATGTGAAAGAGTGAAGACAAATTCCCTTGATTATGAATCTTGATCTGTCTTTCCTAGTTAAAGTTTGTACCTGAGGAATTTCGTGGAATGCTTGTTCTACCACATTGAATTGTAGCAGCAGCCATGAGCAGACTTCACTATAGCAGTTTGATACAGTTGGGCTACATTTTAGTCACTACCACCCACACCCCCCCAAGGAAAAACCCACCAACCAAACAAGAAAAACAAACCAAAAATGCCCACCCTAATGTTTGTTAGTGCCAAATGGAGCTGCCATTTTAGCACATTCCTGTAGATACACACTACACAGTCTTGGCAATAGAGTTCTACTTATTCCAAGTGAAGGATCTCTTACTCAGCTGCAAATTCTTCTCTAACATCGTATTTGCAGTTGCTCTTGTCTCTTTCTGAAGTAGTTTGGATTCCTCAGGAGCCTACAGGTCACATTCACAAACCTGTTTTTAGGATTTTTAACATTCAACTGTTGTATGCATGTATGTACACATATTACATTAATATGGATTAATTACTAGCCATATCAAGTGAATTAAAATTGTGTTGTTATTAGATTTTATGAAAACATTTAAAGCAGAAAAGTAAGTTTTTCATTAATATAAAATAAGTTATATCATCTTCACAATTTAGATGAAATGGGTGGAGTGAAGGATGGTATTAAAAGCCATGCTGGCAGCAAGTGGAAGCTTGTGTCATTGCCAAATCTGTCTTCTAACCTCTGTGTGACCTAATTCTGCTGAATTCCAGTGGTCTGTGCAAGTACGTCTTCTCTAGGTATAAGAATAGTAGCAGCAGTTACACTACCTAGAACAAGAATGTACAAGGCTATCAGCTGTCTTGCCTAGGGGCATGAGATGATTGCCAGCTGGGCTAAAGAAAAAGTGTTTCCTTCCTGTGAGGCATTACATAATTATCTGTGTATGTTAAGTGTGCTGGGGTTTTTGTCTGAAACTTATATAAGCCAGTGCTATAAGAAGATGCCAGACTAAGAAAACAGCCTGGACATATGTATTGTGGCAATTCTTTTTTCTCCTGTTTTTAATACTGTCCAAAATAAAATGTGATCCGGTTTATGTTTCACCTTGTTAGCTTTGCAGTGCTTTGCTTTTAACACTGTCCTGCCAGCTTTGTGACGTAAATTTGACTGCAGCTGAGGAATATTGTTAATCCTCTCATTTCCTTGTGGGGAATCAAACTTGAGCCAAATGAAATGTTTTGTGCTACAGTGTTTTCTTTTATTACTGCACGTACAAAGCAAGTAAAAATGCTGCCTGCCAGGATCTTGCCAGAGTGATACTGATTCTCTACTTTTATGAGATGCCAATAAAATAAGAGTTATTCTTTTTCATCTTGCAGCTTGCTCTTCACCAAAGTAAAACTGGAATGGATACATAAAGGACCTGAAGAGGCTCTGGTGACATGCAGACATATGTTGCAGATGTGGCAGATGGTATACAATGTTTTACAGCACAGGTAGGCTTTCTCCACTGTAGCAAGTTCAGATTTGTACTCAGTAACGTGGTTATCTTTTTTAATTTTCTAGATACTTGAGTTATTTTGCAAGAAGAGTGATAAACAGTACTGTTTAAAAGATAAGTAATAGTTCTAGCAGTGATTAAAAAATTGGAAGATTTTAATGGCCATTATTTAAAAAACAAAACAACAAACAAACAAACAAACAAACAAAAAAAAAAAAAAAAAAAAAAAAAAAAACAAAAAAACCCACCAAACAACCAAAACCTCCATCTTTTAATATTGAAGAAGCAGTTTGAACCACAAGTTTCTGAACCTAATGTCTAAACATCTCTATCTGTATTTGGATGTCCAGAATGGAGGACAGATTTTCTTCCTCCCCAATAGTGCTGAGCTTTCATCAGCTATTGTTCACAGTCTGCAGAAGTTGGCACCACCCAGGAATGTGTGGGGGTGACACAGTCCTGAAGTGAGTAAGCCAAGGAAAGGCACAATGCCAGACTCATTTGCTGAGTTGCACGCTGGTTGCACAGCCTGGTGCTAACTGGGCATGGAAAGAAAGGATGGATGTAGCATCTTTCACTCTTCCCTTGCCCTAACAAATCTCCATTCACACAATGCTACATTTCCTTTTTCCTCCCTTTCATCTGCTGCCACACTGAAAGGTAAAGTTGAGAAAGTGTGGAAGATACTGAGTTGGGTTTTCTTCCTTCCCACACCTTTAGGATACTGCCCTAGTCAAGGTATCAGTGTATAGTGTCTTGGGAATATTATACCAAGATCCCTTGCTCATAATGTCCACAGAGGTTGTGTTTGATGGGGGGACAACATGCTTGATGGCAGCAATCAAGACAACAGGGTGCTGTCGCTTGAGTTGTTCCCCAATTTCTGTGTGAATTTGCATAACCTTTATAAACACCAGAAGTATATGTACAGAATGATGCATGTCTGTGTAAAAGTTGTCCTTGAGGGGTTATTAGTAATTCTTGTTGGTTTAGCAAATGAGCAGCAAACCAAACACAAAAAATCAAGATATTTACATAGCAGCAGTGGTCTTTTACAGACTGGAATCATTGATTTCCTTAGGCCTTAGTATCTTCAGCTAAGGATTCGATCCTGTACTACTCACATGAATAATCTTTATACCTGTGAGTAGTCCTCATGAAGCTGATCAAATCCACACTGAACAATTATGATTGAGGAAAATTTACTCTTGCAAGGCGGGGGCTGAGATTGTAGAGAGTACATTGGAAAACAGACAAATAACTAGTTCAGCCATTTGGACTGCATTTGTATCCCAAGCTGTTCTTTGGCTCTTATACTTCAAAACCCAAGATGTGATAGCTTTAGAGGCTTTTGATAAGCTTTAGCCATAGAATCTTAAACAAAACAAATTGCTTTGCTTTTGCTTTTAAAAACTCTAGTATGTATTTCACTGCTATTCCCAGCAGGGCTTTTTTTTTTTTTTTTTTTTTTTTTTTGTTTTTTCAAAAAACACATCATAAAGTATTTTTTATTAGGAAATGCTACTGGAAAGGTAACAAGAATCAGCTTGGTACCTGCAGTTTTAGACAGGATTCAGTGACCCAGGAAGCCCCTTGTATTTAGCAAATTGCAGCAGTATCAGCTAACAAATATGTAAAGTATTCTGGGTAGGGCTGGCAGAGGAACTTAAGGGGAATTCTTATCAGTGAGACTTGGACAAAGACATTTTAGGGCCTCTGCAAAAGAGAAGGTTTTATTTACACAAAGTTGAGAGCTATTGCACCCAGTACTCCTTACTTGTTCAATCAGTAGATAATTGCCTACACAATTAAATGGCACTTCAGTTGCATTTGTCTGGCCTGTTTCCAGGCTTTGCAATCTTACTGTGACTCTGACAGACCAAAAAGTCTTTCAAGGCCCAGTATTTTATTCCCAGCAGCTATTCATATGCCCTGTTCAAGTCCCCTGTCTTCTCTCTGACAAACTGGTGCCTCTGCAGTCTCACAACCAAGTGTCCCACTCAGCGTTTTTGTCACCAGTTTGTCCACTGTCTCAACTACGTTTTGAAAACATAGGCAGTAGATGTCCTGCTGTCCTACTGTCAACCTTTCCACTGCTGTATGTAGAAAGCAATCATCTGGCTACTACCCCTTCTGTGGTGCATCAAGAAGTTTTCCTGGCTGAAGGCTTTGTACTGCAGCTTTTAAAGGGTTGTTAATTTTCAGCCCTCCTCTGGGATCACAAAGCCATTGGGAGTGGCTCTTTTGCATAATGCATTACACTGGGTTTTCAGCCTGGGATTTTCCAATCTCTTCACCTATCCTTAGAGTAGGAGTACAGTGTAGGAGCCAGTGTTTCAGCATGTGCCTGAACAGTGATTCCATGGTGGTAGCTGCTGCATTAAGGTAGCACTCACCTCATGGCAGTAATAGATGGAAGTGCAGCTGCCTTATTCCTGCACACACAGGAGTAAGAGTGAGCTGTCCATAGAGTTCCACGAGCAGCTTCTGGCCAGGGCACTTGCATTTGGGACAGTCCTGTCTAGGTAAGGCTGAGGCATAGGAGAGATAATTTAATTTTCCCTTCTACCTGTCACTATGTGATAGTCTCAAATGGATTATCAGTGTGGAAACCAGTATGGAAGACAAGGGAGGCACATTCAAGGACAGTGATTGGTGCAGTCCAGTGTCCAAGAATTCAGAGAGTGTTAATAGAAACCATTATGTTTGATCCCAAAGCCCAAGTAAAAGGTTATTTAGCTACTGTAAATATGATTGCTGTTACGATAAATGACAGTAAGTGGCTTTCAGTCTTAGGTTGTTAGCTGCAAAAGACAAGACTTGCTTTATCTTTTGCTGTTGTTTTCTGTGATAACAGAATAATTGTGTTTAAAACCAAATAGCAGTCGCAAGCTAATTCTTTTGCTAGATCAATGCAGATTCAAGGGAATTCTGTGCAATCCCTAGCAAAGGGCTCATCAGACTGAAAGATGGGGGCATCCACACCAATCATGTCTCTCTGACAGCTTGCTTCCTGGAAGGAATATTGTCCAAAGGCTGAGCTGCAGGCTTGGAAGTGTGCCAGAAAAAGTAGCCAGGGCAGTCACTTTTCCTTTTGGTATTTCATCCCTTAATGGATGATGAGAGGAGATATCATCACCACTGATCCTTGGGGGATGGCAGACTATGTGGTGACAGGAGGGCACAGGAGATCTGTGTTAAGTGATTTTTTGTTAGGCACATGATAATTTTTTTTTTTGTCAGTTTCTCTTTGTAAGGCCTCTCCTGCGAGGACAGAAGTCCAGTAGAAGAACAGACCAGAGTTTCATAAACAGACCTGTTTCATAAAGCAGTGCTATCTGGTAGTTTTTATCTTCCTCCTCTTTTTGAAGAGAACAAAGGAGAAAGGGGAGAAAGTAAGCTCTTTGAAATGAAAACATGAAGAAATTAGCACCCAGGTGGAAGGTGGTAATTGGTCTATTTCAAAAGGATTAGCAGAGTAGATCTGTGAACAAATTATTCTGCAGAAAAGCCCAAGAGATGGTGGTTCTTGCTGGGTCTGGGTCTGCTAGTGGGCATCCTCTGGTCTCACTTCTAGCTGCCAACATGTTTCTTGTCCAGTGGTTTGCAAAGACTCCCTATAGCCAAATAAAGTAAATACCAGTGTGTGCCCTGGAGCCCCTGCTGGGCAGTCTCTGAGCTTCCTGTCCACTGGCAGTGAGTGGGGTGTTAATACATTCAATAAGCTGATTTCTCACACCTGGGAACCTTGATTTTTCACTTCCCATGGCAGCTAAATTGTGACCTGCTTTGAGGGCAACGTTTCTCCACTGAGAGATGTCCAGGTTACACAATTTTGTTTCTTTACAGTGGCTCTGAGAAAGGAAGTAGTGTGACTGAAACACCAGTAATCAAAAAGCATAATGGACTGCATCTCACTCTCCCAGATGCTCATGACACTGATTCTGGTAAGGAAACAGGACTTGTGCTTTCCTGTCCGAACACCTGCTTTTGTGAGAGATGAATGTTTCCTTTTCTTTGGAGAGGGTGGTGGGCCTGTGCATGTCCGTGTTGCTGGGCTACTGGTCAGGAGGTCCAGGTCTGCCTCCATGGCCAGCTCCGCTGTAGAATGTGTCACTGTGGTGTGCCTGTACCTTGGCTTCCCCATGCCTAACGCAGAGAGGAGTTTCTGCTTCTATCACAAAGCTCTCTGAGATATATAATTCTGTCCTTTTTATTTTTTTATTCCTTCCCTCCCTCAGCCTGCCTCCTGATTTAATTCTTTTTAGATGTCCTGATCAAGCCAGCTGCTATTGTTGGTTTTGGAAAGCTGAGTGAGAGTGTCAATTCCTATTAGATGGTGATTTGCTTTGGGATTTGTGCATAAACCTTGTGATGCTTTATTTTATGGTAAATACATATTCACAGTAATAGATACAGTCAGATGGAAGTAACTGAGACACCGAAGCTGATCTTGGCAGTAAAGGGGAAAGGAAGCTTTCAGAGAGCACTGCTGACTTGTGATTTTTGTCATAAGTCTCGTGATACTTGGTACTTCTTTAAAAACCTAGCTCAAAATCAGATGATGATGTGAGAAACTTGCCTTTTAATTTGGAGGGTTTTTTAGGGAATCAAATGCCTATGCTTGTGGATGTAGAAGAAATACTTGCAAAGAAAGTGAACCTCAAGCTCGGAAAATGGACAAGAAAAAAAACCTAATACATAAATCTTGTGGATCTCTAGGGAATTAGAGTTTGTCTGAGTCTTAATTGTGCTGTATGCTATGGTGCTGCCTGCCAGAAAGGGCAAATTAGTGTAAAGTACAAGCTTTGAATCAGCTTTTCATGCACCTAAAGTGATTTGCACTGAATGCAGTTTGTTTTTAGCCAAGAAATATATTCCTCCTCCACTTTGAGAATCCAGGTTTCCATGCTAACGTGGTTGCCCCCACAATGGATGCAAGAATGGAGCTCATACTGAAATTGCACCACCCACCTTAGTGTGGGGCTGGCACTGGCTGGTTTCAGCAGGGCTCTGTGGCTCCCTTCTCTGCAGGCTCTGGCTGTGCTGTTCTCCATCTGCAGAAGGGAAGCAGCAGGGTCTGCTGTCCCTGTTGGGAGCCTCTTTGAAGAGAGTAGTGAGTGAGATTGGAGGGTACAGCTGTAGCCTCTCGTGGCCTTGTGCTTCCCCAGAGCTGGGGCTGTGGCTGCCTGCTTTTAAAGGAGGGAGGAGGTCTGATATTTCTGCATCACTATGGAGCAGGCAGTGCTGTCTGTTGTGCAATCCCCTGGGAGCATGCAGCAGCATCGCTGTGCTGCGCAGGCGCTCTGTCATCTCTGGGCTCATCACTGAAGGGTGGCAGTTACTGTGGCTGGGTTTGGCACTGGCCTCTCCCTCAGCTAGACCACAATAAGATTATTTGCTGTGCCAGAATTTTAGGTTTGCTGCCAGAAAGATTAATTCCTCTTTATTTTCTTCATCTTCTCCTAACTGAAGCAGTGTTCCTAACTAAATTCATTGATATCAGTCAGCTGCCTTGCTGTTTCATTGTGTCTCTGATTTAGTCTTATCTTATAATGCTTTTGCGTGAAGTGATTTAGGCTTGGGAGTTCTGTGTTTCTTATAAGCCTAATAAATCTAATGAGCTACATTTCTATTTTGATAGCAGTTTTCACATAAATGCAAAATATTAAACTTGGTCTTTTTGGTCTTAAAACACCCTAGAACAGTGCATTAAAATTATTCTGATAGATTTTGTATGGCTTATGTGCAGAACTCATCACAACAAAATAAGTTTGTTATTTCATGAGTTATTTCCAAAATGTTTGGAGGGATTTATTGTAAAATGTGAATTTTATATTCTGTCTAGTAGAGCTGTTAAATAGAGAAAGAGACTGCACTAAAATAACAAATTGATATGATATCTTCGTATGCCAACATTTGCATGTATTTTGAGGCATGACATTAAAGTTCTGCGAGACAGGTCTTGTGGGGAGGTTTTTTTAGCACGTTTCTTTAGGAGGAGATAGCTTATAATGAGACATTCAGATGATTTTTCATAATGGTGCTTGAAGTTTCTCCATCTCCCTCCACCACCCTGATGTCAGAGTCCTGCCAGTGTGACACATGCTGATCTCCTCTCCCAGGAGAGGAGATAGTGTGTTTGAGGTAAACTCTTTTGTAGCTGCTGTAGCCATCAGCCCACCCCAAGGGGCACCGTATCGCTTGCCTGAGATGTGGCTGAGCCCCTTTCAGTCCAGAAGGGTCAGGCTGGCAAAAATCTTCTCTTACAGAGTTTATTTGGTCAGACAGGCTTTAAGGAGAACTGCTGTGAGCATCCCGGCAGAAATGGGCAAGAACAGTAGTGACAAAAGTGGAATATGGACTGGTTTGGAGAGAGCCTGATCATCTGGCATGTATGTGTCTAGAGCAAGGAGTGTATCTGTGTCTGAGGCTGAGCAGGGATGGCATGATCCCTGCCTAAAATACTTTGCTTCCTCTTGTAGGCTGGAAAAGAAGGAAAAGAAAGTAAACATCAAAGGACTGGAATGCCAAGGGATGTTAAATTAAAAGAGCCTCCATGTAAATTGCTAAGTAACTTGGGTCTCATTTGTCCAGCATTGCAGATGCCCACTGCACTGGGCAGGATCAGTTTCAGTTTCAAATTCCCCTCTTGGCAACTGCTGGGCTAATGAAGACAAGATGAGGAGCAGCTAACTTGGGTTTCTTTGGGAGCAACTATGCTGTTATATTCCTATGAAGTCTGCTTTGTGAGGGAAGGATGCTTTAGTAGATACTAACTGGACCTACTTAGGCAGCGTGTGAGCCTCTCCAAAATGCACAAAGGTGATTTAGTTTTCTTGGATTGATTTGCAAGGAAAAGAGGATTTCCCTGAGCTCTGTGAGGATGTGAATAAGACACCAGCCTATCTGCCCACCCAGTGCAAACAGCCCAGCATTACATTTGGATGCTTGCAAGAAACACAGCTCCACAAAGCTTCTCTGGGAGAGGGCAGCCTTGGCAGAAAAATGTGGTACTGAAAGTTGCTTTCAAAACATGCTAATATAAAAATACGGTTAGGCCGACTGCAAAATCCTCAAAGTATATGTATTTTTTCCAGGTTTGCCAATCTAGAAGGCAAGAAGTCTACCCTAACTTCAAAGCTCTGCTAATAACATCACTGGTTGTTCATATGTCCATTTTCTTGTCTCTGCACTGCAGAGAAGCTGTCTGTGGTTTAGATGGCTAGGGACAAATGATTTGCTAGTTTTCCCTGTGTCAAGCAGCTCTAGTCTGGCTTGAATTTCTGGGAGTTTCAGTGAAATTCTCACTACTGGAGATAGGGATGAGGGAGAGGAGTGTGAGTGGGCAAGCAGGGGAGGAATCTCGTGCAGTGAAACAGGCTGAAGGTGGATCAGTTAAATAAACTGGTAAATGCAATAAATTCTTCCTGCAAAACTGAATGGCTTTTACCCATACACTTAAAGCTGTAATTGCTACATTACTGCACTGTCATCTCTTGGAATGTCTTTGAAAATATGTAGGAATTTAAGAAATGCATCTGGGAAGAACACATTTGCATTTTCCAAGGGAGCCGTGGGAGGTGCCTGCTGCAGGGCTGTTTTGAAGTTCTCCTGCTTGAAATGAATGACATTAGTTAGCGATGAGATAGTAGGACAAATATTTCCCATAGCAGTTCTGAGCCTGGAGTTGCACTTGTGTTCTCTCCCAAGCCATGACATGCTCACCTCAGGTTAAGCAGAAGCTGCAGCCATGTCCTGCCTCGCAAAGCACAGTGCTTGGCACAGCAGAGTAAAGCCTCCCCTTGTGCCTGCCGGGAGGCTGGGTCCCTGCTCAGCATCCTGAGCAGAGATGGCCAGGAGACCATGGCTGGGGAACACAGGGTGATGTGGTGGTCTGCTGGTGAGGAGGTGTGGTTTGGCAGCCATGTCTCTCGAGCACACTCCAGCTGGAAAAGCATGCTGTCCCTCTCAGAGAGACCATTAAGTGCATATGCCCTGTGGCTGCGGAAGAGAAAAAGTGGGATTCTAACTCTAGGATCTTGTGGTTTATGAGGTCAGCCTGTAAAGATAGATTCAAGAGTAATGCTAATCAACACAAGTGCTTCAGTCACAGCAGCTCTCCAGAGAAAGAGCTTATCAACCATAAAGTCACATTAAAACCTATGTATATTAAAATACTTATTTCTCAAAGCCAACTCTGAAATCTCAATTTGTAACTTCTTATCTTGTTACCACCATCTTGATACCCCTCTAAGAGTTTGGCTCACCAGTATAATCCCTCTTGCTGTACTGGAGAATGTGGTTTCTGCCCATGCAGCCTTCCTGAGATAAGCTTTTGATGTGATGTTTTGTCTCAGAGGTGTGGGCGCCAAATACTTTATTCTTGCATAAATGTTACAGTGCATACTAAAGGTTAATATAGTCAAAGCTCTGAACTCTCTGCTCTCCAAGGTTAAATAAAAAAACACCCTGCCTCTAAATCAGTAAAACAATATTGATGTCACTTGAAATGTGTGTGCTATGTGAATGGGGTTAAGCTACCTTGTAATGCTGTATGAATTTTTTACCTTAGTGGGGCACATTTTGTAACTGTATGATGACTGTGCTTATAAAATGGGTATTTGTGGAAAATATTTGATGCTAGACTTCTGCTTCCCAAGTGAGCAAAATATGGTTGCTTCCTTGATGAATGCTAAGCAGACCTTTATAAAATTACTGTCTGTCTCTTAATTTGCTTGTTTGAGCTGCAGCCCTTGGATAATTTTTTTCAGTAAATTAACCTTTCAGAAAACATACTTCTCCAGTTTGTCATGCCAAAATTCAGCAGAGTTCTTATTACATAAAACCAATGCAGTGAGTGGAGGATCAGACCTGCTGCCTTAAAAAATCAAAGAAATAGTATAAGTAAGTACAAAATACATCATTGTTTGTTTGGTTCATAGGATCACAACGAGCCTCTTCCCTTGCTGCATCAAGACTGGAACAGGCCATGTCTGAAATAACTATGCAGAGCAGCACAATGAAGCAGGGACCTGTGAAGCTGTGGACAACTCTCGAACAAATTTGGCTACAAGCTGGTAAGTCCTGAGCTACCTGGAGTTCCTCTATCCCTCCAGTGATGAATCAAATGACATTAATATTAACAGAGTAGTTGAAGTCATGAGTTGAAAATCACTCTATTCCAGCAGAAAATCTGCCTGTGTATCCCTGATGGTTTTTGAAACACTGCTTATTTAATTTTGACCCCAAAAAATACTGTAGTAGTGTGATTTTTCAGCTCACTTCTGTTTTTCCAAAACACACAGAAAACTTCAGTCATCACTATAATATGCTTTTTGAAAAAGAGGGTAGGTAGTTCTTCATTAGCAAATGGTAGTACATAAGGACAATTACTTCCATTCTCCTTTTACTAAATGCTTCCCTCTAATAAGACTGGGCAAACCATGTCTTAAATGTGATTTAAGCATTCCAATCTTGGCTGAGGTTTAAGTGAAAATTATTAGAAAGAGCATGTTCTCCACGCAGTCCTTGACTGTTTGAACCTCCCAGGGTCTTGTAGGTTGAGTATCAGTTTGAGACACTAATGCAAAGATGCTGCAACAGAGCACATAAGGGGAAGACAGTGAGGAGAGACTCTAGCCACAAGCAATCTCCAAACCCATGGAGGGGTTTTATGTAGGACATTTGCTGAGGAGCAGAGTTGCCCAGCACATTCTGCTGCTTGCGTTCCAGCATTTCAGAACTGATAGAGTTCCAACCCTGTAATTTTGGTTTTAGGAGACACAGTTTTTCTTCCATAACTGGGCCCACAGTTCCACAGTTAGAATTACCTTTGAGTGCTATGATTGCTTATTAGATGTCTCACCATTTGCAATGCAGAAAGAAAAGCAGAACCCCGTGGAAAGCTGCTGATAGTTTCCTATTCTTCGTGCAGGGGAACATTTCAAATTCTCATTTCACTAATCTATGCAATTGACAGTTCTCACATAAGACCTGGCAGTCTCACCCTGCTTCTCAGCAAAGATTTTCATAGCTGTTTTTGTGGGTAATTTCCTACCAATTAGACTTTAGTTCTAGAGCAAAATATATGACATTGTTTTTGCTACAATTTGATTAATATTAACAAAAGAAGTCACCTTATAGAATGCATCATCCTTTAAGTTAATCACATGTGTTCTTCTTAATGACTTGTGTGGATGTAAATTTCAGTGATGTGCTGTGGGCTTCAAAATCACCAGCAAGATTGTGCTTAATTCAGTTTATACTCCTGATTTAAGGCTGCAGAGAGGGCAGGTGGGGAGCAAAATAAATGGAGTTTATTATGATGAAAAGTCAGGTGTCTGTTGTCCATCATCCTACAGCTAGCTCTAGGCAGTTTACATTTTTGCTGCTGTCTGAAAAGGCAAAAGCAATAAGGACCTAGTGCTTGCTGTGAATTGCTATGATTACTTTTCAGTGTGAATAAAGTGCCTTTCTGAAAGGTGTTAATTAATTCTTTTAGATAGAATTTATTTGTATAAGCTGTAACTTTTCTCTCTTATCACTTTGTAAGCCTTTGTTTTGCTTCATGCTTAGTTTTAGCTGGACTTGATTCAGGATTGATATTTTGAAAACATGTACTGTGACTGCTTTGTAATTTCATTACTGAAGTCAGTTATTGTTATGGACGCAGCTTAATGAGCTCCTGCTGAGGTACTGGCCATTCTCTTCTCACAGCAGTGTCGAAGCTGCTGGATTCTGGTATCCTGAGGGATGAAGAGAGGTGCAGGTATTTTGGGGTAGTCTTTATTCTCTGTGGAGAAGGGCACAGTACCTGAATAATTAGAGGACTTCTTGGAAGTGGGTTGGCCTTACACTGAGATGAGTGAATGGAATAATCCAAAGGGTGTCACTGACTTTCACTACTAGGATCTTTCCCATCTGAAAGAAGGAGCAAGAATACTTGTAAGAAGTAACTTCCAAAACAGAGGTATTTCGTAGTCAACAAATTAAACAGATATGCATGGTTAGAGGAAGTTGAGGTAACAGGCAATTAGTGTAACATTCTGATGTCTGCCTATGGAGTCACTTGATATTCACGGAACAGCTTCATCAGTATGCTGTAGATTTTCATCAGGTTTAGCTTGGACTTCTCCTTTTTCAATCAGTGACTCATCTTGTGACTCCAGGCAAGTTGCCTAAGTTTTTCATACCTCAGTGTCCTATCTCCAAAGGGAAAAAATGTTAATCCGCCTTTGGGAAATGACTTGTGTGTTGTTGTTTTTTTTGTCATTAACACTTCGACCTTTTTAGCATGACTCATAAGTCCTTAGATAAAGTTATTACAATTTCCTAACCTCATACTACAGTAAATTTATAACAAAGCATCTGTCCTTCTCAGACACTCACAGGACACAGCTGGCCGTGTCTCTGTGCACAGGTGGGGATTGAGAGTGCCAGGTTGCAGTCATGTCTGGATGCCATTAGAGCCATTGCAGTTACCATGCCTTCTCATATCCCAGAGCATGAACGGTAATGGGACCAACCAGCTGGTCCAGTTAGAACTTTTTGCAGTGAGATTGGGAAGAGGCACACAAAACCAGCTATCCCACAGCTATATGGAGCAGCTCTTACAGCCCTCCAGCAGCCAGGCCAGGCCACAAAGCCAGCACATATACTTGCAAAAGGGACTCTTAGGGGCTGGTACCTATCTAGTGATGCTTACGTAGAGGGATCCTTAGTGTATCATCCTCCAGCTGCAGTAGAGTTCCTGCCTTGTACAGAAGTGTCATCAGTCCCTTCAAGCTGGAGATCCCCTTCTTCTCTAATGGGTTTCACAATTTGGCTCTGAGAATATGTATGTTCCTTTAACAGTGGCTGAAGGGAAGCCTGTGAACCCTGTGCAAATAGTTAATCCTTTTTTGTGCTGTGATAGATACTTATTTCACCCATAAGAGATCATATACTTAGTGGTTTTATCTGTAATTTTCTGGGTTTGTAATCAGCATAATTTTGTAGGGAAGACAATAAAGCACCATCTTTGGATGTGCAGCTGCTAAATCAAAATGTGTTGCACTGTAACACATGCTGTACCTTGTCTTTCCCTGCAGCAATGCCTGGTGGTCTCTGGCAAGCTAATTTTTTGTAGCCTCCTGTAAACAAAGAACTGCTTGATGGATCTGTGGTCTCTAGAAAAAGTCCTTTCCTCTTTCAAGCATCAAAATAAAACTCTGAATTCTCACTGTTAATCTCATGTCCAGCCATCTCTTAGAGGACCACCTGGTAGTACAGTCACCTGCAGCACAGAGCTCGGCACATTGCCTTAGTGGGCTTCCATATCTTCCTGTTTTCTGCACAGGTAGTCACAGCTTTGGAAGGGTAGTGTGCTGTCCTCAAAGACTAGATGTCCCCTGCAGCAGGCATGCTTGGAATACTAACAGGCATTTTCTATTTCCAAGTGTTCTGCAGCAGAGATTGTTAACACAGCTTGTCTAGTCCCTTTTAACAACAACCCTCCTAGTCCTCTTGAATATAATGGCTGCTTAAAAAGAGTCATCTCAGAACACTTTAACATTTATGAGCCTAAACATTATTCTTGGCCCCATGTCTGAGAAACAGCTCATTTCAGGGAGTACTTAGGAACACTGCTACAGTGCACATGCTGTGGTGGTGCAGCTCCAGGAGAGGTGTTCATTATGCAATCCTTATGCTCATTTCTCCTCTTTGTTCTACTTTTCATGGCTGAGAGCTTGAATTCAAGTTTGAGAAGGGACAAGGAACTTCGGTGGCGCTGGTAAAGCTTGTTAACTCCTCCCTCTTCCTGCAGGAAGAGCTGCAAGGGGAATCCTAGAGATTACTAGTGCTAGTACTTTTAACAGTCATGCCAGTACTCCTCCTTTCTGTTTAGAAAATAGAGTCATGCTGTTTGACTAAAGAAAATATACTTGAAATCGTTCAAATTTATGACCAAAATTTACCTTCATTCGGCATCTTTATAAGGTCACTTTTGACCCAGAAAGCAAAGCATGTCACTATTGGAAAGAAATAGTGTTAATAGTTCTAGGCTCTTTGGGTAACTGGAATGATTTTTTTTTTTTTATCTGAAGTATGTGTGATTATATTTCCAGGCAATAATAACCATATGCTCTATTTATACAGAGCATTTTAGAATGCTACAAGCCAATTTTAATAAGAGTTCTAATATTCTAGCTCCTGTTACTGTATTATTTTAAGCTTTACTTCTAACTACAAGGTCCACTTTGTTTGTCTTTACTAGTAGTTTATATCTGACAATTTAGCTTCTTGACTAACCCAATACTTTACCAAATATGGCCACTCACAGCAAAGTAGGTCTGGTAATTTGATCTAAGTTTGGCTAAATGCCTGCTAAGCTCAGCCTGTGAACTTCACCAGGTAGACCCTAAGGCTAATTTAAAGGAGGATTTAGAAAAAAATGATGATGGACACTATTCCATGTACTCACAGGGGGGCTGGAGTGAGCTACCTGCTGTCTATGCTAAAGTTTAACCTAGGAAAAATAGTTTATACTGAACATGCTACAAACAAGAAATGCAAAGAGAACCAGTGCAGCAGTGAACAGTGAGCTAATGGAAAAACATCTGCTCCTCCGAGTTATGTACAGCAGGAACTTTTTTTTTCCCTTTTGCAAAACACTTGTGATTTATTTATTTTATTCCATATGGGCCAGTTCCTGGGAAAAAGCTGTGTTAGAGGAGATGGGCTTTGTTCCACAAGAAAGTGTGGTTGGGGCCAGTGGGCTGAAGTCTCCAATGTGCTGGTCCGCAGCCATGGAGCCGGATCCTGGCAGCAGCCAAGGGTGTAGCCAGGCCCTCCCCTGCTGCCCCCCTGCTCACCCAGCACAGCTTGTGTTTGCACAGTCTGCACATGGGCACTTCAGTGTTTTTCCTTCTCTGAGCTTTTAGCAGTCCTAAGCCCCCGCAAGTTATTAGCTCTGATATTAAAGGTGTTAATCAGGTGTGGGAGACATGTTTATTGATATTGCCAGAATAGCTGGGTCAGATACTGTCCTGCAATGCAGCACTGGTTGTTGAGCCAATTCTAATGTTTTTCTTTCTTTTTTTTTTAAGTGCTTCCAAATTGTAGAATTTCAAGTTTAGAACTTCCCCATTCACTGCTTGAGTTCTTGAGCTCCATAAATGCTGCTAATTTTTGTGCCTCTTTACAGTGACACAAAGCACTGTGAAAAGCTGGATTCTGGTGAGGGGGAACAGGAGAAAGTCCGTTATTACGCTTCCATTTCTGAGGAGAATAAAGGTGTACTGCAAAGATGACTCCCCTGCAGTATTTACTTACTTGGAGGGATTAGGAGCACTTCAGCTGGTGATAGAAATGGTAAAGTGAGCGGGTTTTGTCCCCTTTGAAATGAAGTTAAGAAGCCTGCAGTAGTTCTGCTGAGCCTCCTGGTTTAGCAAGCTCTGTTCTAGACTTGTGGTAGAGACTAAAGATCACCAAATTCTCAATTTCTCTTCATCTGAACATCCTCAAGAGGGATTAATAAGTTTTGTTCTACACTTTGCAGTTTGGTTTATTTTATTTTCTGTCAATGAGGAATTTAAAAAGTCAAAAGGATTCTTGCAGCATTTGGGATTGCCTCCTCCATTCCTGAGGCTTCTGGATGTTTCTCATTGCTAGAGCAGGATGTGAAACTTTGTGGACTGGTAATTCTTCAGCATGGACAATTGTCAAAGAGCACATACCTTTTCTCAAAATTTGGGACATGCAAACATTCACATGTGTCTTGAACACTCACTTGTGATGGAAGCAGGCAGCAGCTACCAATGCCTTTTGTTAGGCATCCTATAGCAAATTAGCCAACATATGGGAGGAAACCTGTTGCACTGCCGGAGAATGGCTGAGGGTACCGAAAACTAGCATTTCCTTAGCTGCTCAGTAAGTTTGGACAAATGATAAAATGTACACAGTCATGAAGAAGGAGGCAGGACATTTGTTCATACCAGAAACAGAAAATAGGAATTTATAACTGACTGGGCTGTTAGTCACATTTTGACTGCACCATTTAGTATAGAAGGTAGCTTGTGGCACTTCTGTGCTGCTTCCAAAAACCTTCACTCTAATGCTGCATTTGTAAATAAAGAAGCTTGGTGGTCATTTCAGGCCCTGTGAGACCTGAAGCATGGGAATTTTAAGCCAGTCCCTGGAATTCAGTTTGCATGCAAAGAGAGGACGTAAATCTGTTGCCACGTTCAAAAGAGCAAGTGCCTGAACTCAGGTGTATGGGAACAAGCAGCAGTTTCTGTACTTCATTTCTGTATCAAACGTTTGCATCAAATGAAATTATTGTAGTCAGGATATGCCTGGAGGAATCTTCTGTCTAATCTGCCCCGAATTGTCAAGCTACTGCATGCAGGGTGGTGTCACAGCATGGAACAGTGACTAAACCTCACCTGCCAGCAAGGAAAGGCAGTGAGGGAACTCTTTGTCATGGTAATAGCTCAGTAGTCACTGCTGATGGCACGGCTGTCTCAGAGTGGGTCTTTGCAGCTAGCTAAGGGCTCCTGCAGTAACAAGCATTAGTAACTCCTGAAGGCAGATGATGTGGAACAGAAATGACCTTCCAACACCCTCACAGATGCTCTCACCTTCTTGAGTGTGAAAGGTTGCTCTGCACTGTAGCATCCTGCTGGGCATTTGGCTGTTACCCTGGCCATGTCACTATGCAGTAACATTTTTGGGTTGGGTGAGAGTGGAGTGCTTTAGATGCATTGGACACACACAACCAAGTAATGTGGAGCAGTCTACTTCGTGGGAGTTAAGTGCTGCCTCTTGGATAACACCAAATGTGATTCATAAGTAATGAAATTGTAACTCTTGCATTGTTCACATTGCAGAAAAACATTTCAGATCTGTTTGATTTCTTTAGGCTAGAATTAAAATTGTTGCTGCTGTGACAAGCACTATCACTCTTGACCCTGCTTTGAAATGGGGAATAGAGGCAGTGTTTAAGATGATGTTGAACAGCTCTGTTTCTCAGAGAACAGTGTGATGCAGGCATGACTGGATTACACTGTGGGTACACCCCTGATGGACTCTCTAACAGAACTCTGCAAATAATTTTATTTTGGACAAAATAAAGGGGCTGACTGTAGGACAGCCAGCATTGTCAGTGTTCTGGGAATTGCATTTGGTCTGTGCATTTGTTAGGGGTCTTTGGAGAGCAAGTAGATTATATGCTTCTGGCAATTTTCACTTGATTAAGGATCTTCACTGTAGATGAGCTTAAATGCTAGGAGAAATAGCTGAAAGAACTAGGAGCTTGTAATAGAAGTTAATAATAATCTCAGTGCAGAGGTGTGCTGCTCTCAGGGACTGGGCCCAGCATTAAAACAGGTGCATCAGTCCAGTTGCAAGTCCAGTCAGAAGAGGCCATAGCCACAAGAACACAGTTGCTTGGAAGAAAACAGAATAGGCTGGACAGTATTGCAAGAGAGCACAAATGGGAAACATAAAGTGGATCTGAGAAAGGAATGAATTGTGCTAGTCTGAACCTTGAAGTCAGCTGGACAGCTGTTCATGGTCTCAGGGCAGGCACAGGCTTCAAGAACTGAATGAAAGGAGAGAGTGAACGATTCAACCTGTCTTGGCCATCCATGCAGTGCACTGTCTCTTACCTGTAGGTAAGAGTGCTGAAATATTCCCTAATGTCATTCACACTCAGAGTTTTGATCATTACTCCAGAGAGAGTAATAGATGAGTGGTACATACAGGATCATCATCTCTCTGCTCAGTAGCATTCAGAGAGCTTTTAGGTCAAAACAGAATGTAAATTCATTGAAGTTTTTATGGAGATGGTGTTAAGTGAGAGAGAGAGCAAGGAAGCTTGGCTTTAGATTCAAAGCTCTGAAGAAGGTCAGTACCAAGAACAATCTGGTACAATAATGAGAGGTTCATAAATGGTTTCCCTGGAGCACTGACCCTTTCACAGAATAAGGGTTACAGATACTAGATACCTGTGTCAGCATGAGAAGGTATTCTCTGCTTTGAAGTGGAACTGGATGCCAAGTCTCTGTAACAGAACTTCCTCACAAGGCTGCAAATTTGGTTAGATGTTATTTACAGCAAAATTAGGTTATATAAGGAGATAGGCTGATTAATCCAATGGTCAGGAAGCTGCTAACCCTGGTAACATGAAAGCAGGTGTTTGAGTACTTTCAGTACCACTGAGGGTTTTACCATGGTAAATTTAATAGGTCCTTGTTTTTTGAGTTTGATTGCTGCCTCTAGCTGTGTTTTTATTCCATGTTACATAAGCATATCTTGTTAATCTGTAAATAAAATGAGTGTGTAATAGAAGTGAAAAATGAGTTTACAGAAAACACATTTTAATGCAGACCTAAATGATGTCCTTTAATGTCTATTTTTAGCTGGGCAGCTAAAAATTTAGCACTCCTTTCGTTTCGTAACCAAAAGGCACCCCTCTCATTCTTTTTTATGCAAATTAGGACTCCCACACGATTAAATCATTTTTATTGACTATTGAGCCTGCAAAGAAACGGACTGAACTTTAATATGCTACATTACCATACCATAAAATACAATTTGTAGTTCTTATTTAGATTCTGTGTTGCTGTACTTCCTCTAAATAATTGTTATTACTGAAGAAGATTTACAGGCACCATAGAAAGAATAAGTACTCTCTATTTTGCATGCATTCAAACACCGGCCATGCATGATTTCACATCTAAACCCACTTGCTCCCAGTTCTGTTCTGAAATTAAACAAGTCACATGATGCTCTTAGTTGCTGATAGAGCTTTTAGTATGGCAGTATCCAGAAGTTCTGCTGACTTCAAACAGTGCCAGGATTCCACCCCTTCTTTTGTACTACTAAGTTTGTGCAAACTTTGGGGATGGAGTGTTCATCTTCAGGCTGTGAAGTGTCACTTTGCACATCCCCAGGCTCATTAATGCCACATGCATGGCGTCAGCTGCTATGCAGCACTTGGCAGGAAAACGCTCTGTTCCTTGGAAGTGCAAGGAAAATACTGTCCTCCCACCAATTTTTGCATAAGGCTGTGCACATATTCAGCTTGACAAGGTACATGGCCTTGCCTTCTGTTATTATAGATAGCTGCAGCCTCTTGGAGCCAAGGGAGGGGATGCATGCGGAGATTTTATGATTAACCAGGAAGAAATGCGTATGAGTCATTCTGAAAGAGTATAACTCTTCTGAAGGAACTAATATTTTGCTTATGTTGACAGCCTTGGAGAATGACATTTATCTTGTACCACAACCTAGGGATGGCTGAGAAATATTCAAGCATTTTCTTGACAGTGTCTCACCCTTCTTCTAGGAGGGTCACCTCAGAAGTGGAAAGGTGCTCAGATTTGCTGTCACTTTACCACAGAATCATTTTTGGTGTGCCAGTAGAAATGCCATTTATGATTCCGGTTTCATGTCAGATAGGCCAAAGTGGAGCCTTCTCGTGGTCAGGCAGGGGACTGTCTTTGAGATGCTTCCTTGCTCACCTCAAGCAAGCTCCACGTCACCATGCCAAGTCCTCACAGTCACCTGGGTCTCCCAGTGTTTCAAAATTGGAGAGTTTCAAAGCTATTCAAGAGGAATTTTCACTCTAATTTCCCCCCTCACAGAGACTTCCTAAGTTCACTGCCTTAAAAAGTCAGGACATTTAAGGTTGTGTCTAATTTCAGAATTGTTATTCTAAATCTGGAGCCTGAATTAATAATTTTGAATTGGACTCTTGAACTGTCAATACTTACTGCATGACATCAGTTAGAAAAATATAAAATAGAGACACTGAGTTTTTGTAGTGATAGCATGTAGAACACAGGTTATAGACCAAAGAGCAATGCCTGCTGTATGAAGAGAATTATTTTATCTACATATGTGTGTATATTTATATACCTAAAAACAGTATTCCTTTTCAATTACAGGTGGCAGTGAAAACTGAGTATCACTTTTTGACCCTTTGAAATAATTAGAATATTTCAGTTGGAAGGGACCTACAGCAATTATCCAGTCCAACACCACAATCATCTAGTCCAAATCCTGAGAAATGTTAAAGTTCAACCATGAGAGATGTTATGGAATTTCTTACGAGACATTATTTTATTAACAAGTTGACATTCAAACACATAAATATGCCTGTTACATATTTTTTTCTAAGCAAACCACTAAGATAGTCACTGATAGTTCAATAAAGTAAGTGAGCAGTCTCTTCCAAGAGCTGTATTCTGTTTTTCTGTAATGTATGAGGATGTAAATGGGTGAATACACAATATAAATAAGTCTATACTAGAAGAGCCTTTTGATTTTAAGTTTCTGAACTATTAAGAGACAGTTGTCTCATAAACTTGCCAAATAAGAAAAGAAAAACACTTTTTATCATCTTTTTAAATGGCAAAGTACTCTCCTACGTAAGTTATCCAGTGTCCAGCTCAGACATGTCCTATTACTCTGACATTTTTGAAGTTGTCAGTAGACTGTGATGGCTTATTCTGTTCTTTTTTCTCCCCCAGATTATTTGGAAATACCTGTGATGACTCCAAGTAACCCTGCTTCCTTAGGGCTCAGTTCAGCACTACTTACCTTCCCAGTGGAGGAATTCTTAAGGCCTTTGTCAGGACACCACCCAAAGGTGTCCATGAACATCTGTATAGATTCTTTAGCATTAGGAAAAGATACATTCAGTGAATCTAGTAATGATAATAAGCACTAACCATTGTACTAAGCATTGTGCAGGATCATGGCCTCATGTTTTAATATGCTTAAGTCAGATGATATATAATTAATATGAAGAAAGGTCTCTGCTTCATTTCATCTAATGGCAGGGTGTTCTTTGCTTTATTTTTATGGCTTGGTGTTTTGTTTTTCCTTCAGCTGAACTCTTCCTGGAACAGCAGCATCTCAAAGAAGCAGGCTTTTGTACCCAGGAGGCAGCTAGTCTTTTCCCCACATCTCATGCTGTACTGTACATGCGTGGGAGGCTTGCAGAGATGAAAGGCAATTTGGAGGAGGCTAAGCAATTGTATGATGAAGCGCTCACAGTGAATCCAGCTGGAGTGGAAATTATGCACAGCCTGGTGAGTTTGCAGGGGCTCAGCTCCATTATAGTATTTATGCTCCTGATTAACTGTAATAAGAGGGGAGAGGGCTCATGCTTGCTCTGGATGCCATTGTCTTCCCAATCCTGAGAGCAAGTGACCATTCCAGGAATAAACTGGGTAGTTTGAACCTCTGTTTTAAGACTGGATTGAATTTTGTAAACTAATTAGGACTTGTGTCAAAAGTAAATACTTTAATTGACAAAGGCTGACACTTTAGGAAGTCACTTCACTGCTTTGTCTTTGCTGCTTTTCCTACTAAATGTTATGGATTTTAAACAAGCAGTACACTGTTGTTTGAAAGATCAGAACTAAATAACTATAGGTAGATAGATATGGGGTTTGTAAAACTTGGGCTGGTTTCTTGTGTCTGCTAAAATCAGGATAAACTATGAGTTTACAATAAAAGTGGGGATTTTTTGGTAACACTCCCACCCAGCAAGTAGTCTTCTTCTGTGGCACCAAGCCCAAAACAAACTGTTTTCCAGACAGTGGGCCTAAAACTTAATAATAATTATACAGGGGGCTTTGTGGAAGACCAAAGCCCAATTCTCTTGTGAAATCAGAGCAGTTAAGCATATTTCATCTATGGTGTGTCTTGTTAACTGTAGCCCTTACCAGGTCTCTCAGTAATTTTAGAAGTTTGTCTTCACTAACTTAATTTTTACAGGAATTCTATATCCATGTGACTGTTTAGTGTCTTTGCTAGCATATTTGTATCCCCTGGCATAAATTCGGTCCTGATGAGGTTTGCTGGCAACTCCAAAATTGAAGGAGTATCAGTGTACAAGAGATCAAATGTTAAGTTACAATTAGCAAAAATAGTAGAACCTACAGGCAAAGGGCAAGATATTTGGTAGTAATTAATGTTCAGTACAAAAATAGCAAATGTTATTTGGTACATGTCAGGAGAATGTTACAAGGCTGCTGTATACATGTCAGGCTTATATGGAGCAATAATATTACTTTGTTGTTGTGATATAGCCTTCACAAATTCACTCAGTAAAAACCTAGCTAGATGGAATGGTGTTCTTTGCTCTGTCATAATTTAGGAGAAGTTGCTGATACCAGAGAAGCCATCAAATTAGATGCCGACATGATACTAATAGCTCTCATTTTTTTCTTATTTTATGGACATAACCACATTCCGAGTCTTCACATTTCAGTTGCTTGCAGTTTTCTGAAACTACAGTAACTTGGAATAAAAATTTCCAAGGTGCACATCTCAGATGTTCTGGCCCAGTTTACTTCAGAAAATGTCATTCCAACGTGGCTTTGCTGTTTCTGAAAAGGAGGCCAAAGAAGAGACCTTAAAAGCTTGTGCAATATCTTCTTTATGGTGCCTTGTTATCTCCAGGTTTTGTCAGGAGTGGGTATCATATGAATGTGCTTTTTACCTTAATCTTTCCTAGGTTATCCAAGTTGTAACCTTTAAAAAACACATATATGCTTAGTAGGTAAGTATTTCTGAAAGTTTTAAGAAGTCCATGAATGCTTATTCCCCTCAAACTCCAGTAATTTTCAAGAAGGGCAAGAGAACGATTCTTGTAACTACAGGCCCATCAGTCTCACTTCAGTGACTGGTAAAATTATAGATGTTATTCCAGGAGGTATCGTAAAACACCTGAAAGATGGTGCAGTTGTTGTCACAGCCAGCATGGGTTCATGAGGGCACCTGTCCCGGGACCATCGTGGTGTACGTACAGCGTGCAGCACGAGAGGCTGGAAAGCTGCTTCACGGGAAGGGTCCTGGGGGTCCTGGTCAGTGACAAGTTGAACATGAGCCAGCAGTGCCCTGGCAGTCAGGAGGGCCAGCCCTGTCCTGGGGGGCATCAGGCACAGCATCACAGCCAGGCAAGGAAGGGGATTGTCCTGCTCTGCTCTGCACTGGGATGGTCTCGCCTCAAGTGCTGGGGGCAGTTTGGCATGCCACAGTGTAATAAGGGTATTAAACTGTTAGAGAGTTGCTCAAAGGAGGGCAAGCAAAACAGTGAAGGATCTTGAAGGGAAGCCATATGAGGAGCAGCTGAGGTCACTTGGTCAGTTCAGCCTGGAGAAGAGGAGACTGAGGACAGATCTCATTGCAGTTAGAACTTCCTCATGAGGGGAAGAGGAGGGGCAGGCACTAATCTCTCTCTGTGGTGACCAGTGACGGGACCAGAGGGAATGGCCTGAAGCTGTGTCAGGGAGAGTTAGGTTGGGTATAAGGTAAAGATTCTTCACCCAGAGGATGGATGGGCACTGGAATGGCATCCCAGAGAAATGGTCACAGCACTGAGCCTGCCAGAGTTCAGGAAGCAATTGGACAACGCTCTCAGACACATGGTGTGACTCTTCGGGCTGCCTTGTGTGAGACCAAGAGACGGTCTCGATGATGCTTGTGGGTCCCTTCCAGTTCAGAGTATTCTGTGATGATGTTTTAGTCAAGGCATGGATGTAAAAATCAGAAGAGCTGAAAAAGACAGTAAGATGAGAAATTTGTGGGTAGAGACTCAGTCTGTAAACAAGTAGGGAAGAGGAAAGAAATTGAAAGTGGGAGAAATACAGATAGATAGAAAATAGGGTAAGATAGATAAAGCCAGATAAGACTGGATAGATAAGAAGACACATGGATGGAGGGGTGAGCATGCTGGAAAGAGTGAATTAAAGGGGTCAGTCTTAGGAGAATGACAAAGGAACAGGAACCTGTAAGAGTACTTCCTTTCCATGTCCTTCAATCTCCTTAAAAGTCTGAATCATCCCATGCTGGTGCCAGCAAATATCACTTGAAAATCACTTGCTTAAGATGTACCTCACCTCCTTTAACTAGGCCCTGCTGGCAGACTGTAGTTCACACCTGTTAGCTAAGATAGCAAAGGTCTAGTTTATCCCTGCTGATATGAATCATGGCAGTAGTTATATGGTACCACATAATGGTGTTCCTTTATGTGCTTTTCCAAAAGCTAGGAAATTGCACATAACAAGTTAGAAGCATCTGATGAGCAGTATAGAAAAGTCTGTAAAGAAATTAATCATTCTGCCTTCAGAATAGAGCTGGAATAATGTGCAGTAAACAAGGCTTTTAGGGCTATACATCAAATAAAAAGGGCGAAAATAAAATATTGAATGGCTGCTAGCTAAGTGATTTTGTCCTGTGTACTGAATGAGACACTGTCCCCATGGAGAACTTAAGACTGAGTTTATGCAGTTGAGGATGTAATGTGACAAGTGGTAAATTCTGAATCTCCTCGAGGCCATCAGAAGAAAACTGAATGTCTTTCTGAAATGTATGTATTAGCCAAGTACTAGCTGTACTTTTATTAAAAATACAAGTTCTTGAGCACAGTATGTTCAGTCTCCTACCAGAGAGAAATATATATCTTGGATTATGCAAGAGGGCAAACTAGATTATGAGCTAGTTCCAAGGGGTTTGAAATTATGTAAGACATGTACACAGGCAGAGGTAATTGAATTCACACATGTTTCTATGCTTGAATACATTGTTTGAATACATTGTTTTCCCACTCTAGTAGTACTATTGTGGATATGTAGTAATTTAGAGAAGGAGGATCTGGTTGTGAGAATTACTTTTTGACTTGGTACAATTGCCATCCAACTGACCTAGTCCACTTCAAGGGAAAACTCTGCTGTAGACAGTGCCGAGCCTCCCTGGTGTATCAGCATCAATTAGAAAAGTAGTCATGTCTCTTCCCCTGGGGTCTTGGAACTGGGTTGTCAGAGCTATATTTGGAAAATTCCAACCTGAAGAGTGTTGCTGGCTTTAAATGAAGGGCACAGATCTAGCAATGGGTGTCAGTAACTTCACCTTTACCCCGGGGTAGAGTCGCCACCATAATACACACAAGCTGTCTCTGTGCAGCTGAAAATGGCTGTGTTTTGCTGTATCTGTAAGGTGTTTACAATAGCAGTCAAATCAGTGTGCTTTCCATATAAAGCACGCTGCAGCATGGCAGAGCAGCACCATACAGCAGTACTGCAGTGCCAAGCGTGTCCCCAGAGGGTGGGTGCCATGCTCTGCTTCGTCCCAGGGGCCTTTGGCACTTCGTGTCCAGTGCTGTGGTTGGGAAACCACAGGCACTTCGAAAATACCACACACAGCAGCTGTGCTGCTTCCTGTAACACTTGAAGTTTGAGTGATATCACAGGATCCTTAAGCCTGTATCAGGAATGCACCATTAGCCTTTACAGAGTAAGTACTAATGGCTAATACCTAATCTAAGGAAGTATATTTGTTGAGGAATTTTGTTTTCATTTGAGAAAGACACACAGAATCAGTTTTCGGAGCTATTTGAAGCATAACCCTGGTGAGGTGAGCAGCTACTCCTTTGGTTAGATAACTGTTTGCTGCCAGAAACAATTAGCTTGGTTTGGCCCCTAAAAATTGTACATCCTGTGAGTCCATAGTTTCTTTAATAAATGCAACTTGCTAGGGTTCTTTTTCCACATTTCTCCTGATGCTGTCTCAAAAATTTCTGTCATCCATGCCTTTACTAGAACAGTTCTGTTTCTTTGTTCCCTTTCACAAGCTCCTTCTGAGGCCTGCTTGCAAGGGTCATAGACCATTTCTCCCTCCTGGGGGCTGATGGAGTTTCTACTTTCTATCTTTGCTGGTCTGGAAACAAGGGCTTTGTCTATATATCCTTCTCTTACACTGTGACCTGTGACAGCACATTTCTACAACCAAATAATTATGGATTTCTTCAGTATGTACCAAATTTGGTTCTATAACATCATGCAATACACAGCTTTGGGATGGTGATAACAAAACTGACATGTGCCCAACCAAGTCAGAAAATATAAGCTGGGGCAGATGACACCTCCTTTTAAAGCAATACACAAATCCACCTACCTGTATGTAACTAGAGAAAGACACTGAAATTTGTTAGTTCCCAGCCACTGTGCTTTCGGTACCATTCTCACTTTTGATTCAGAGGAGGAGAAAATCAATGCCAGCATGTTGGATTTGAGTCCGAAAGCTCTATATGTGATATTGCAAGTTAAACTAAACATGTACTGAGATATTTGGAAGGCTCCTGCCCAGCATGCATCTCACATAGCACTTTGTCAAGTCACAGCAACTCTCAACACTTTTTAGTTCAGCGAAAAAGAGAAAGAATTGTGAATTTAAAAGGGAAGGAAATGGGCACCCTCATCCCCATCGCTATGCCAGATTTAATGAAAACAATAAATATACCACCAAAACAAAGCAAAAAAAATTGTTTGACTCATACTTGGATACTACTGAATGCAGTGCAAAACTGTAATGATTTATTTCTCTTGAAGGTTGGGTATCAGAATGCTGTGGAGCTGTCTGCACTACCTCATCCCTATCCTTGATATCAAAACAAAGTTGCTATATATTGGGTTTTGTTCATAATGTGTCCCTGTTCATGTGTTTTGTTGTGACCACGTGAATGGGTGGGAAACACGATCTTGTCATCCCATTTGACTTGCTCCATAATGATATCAAAGAGAATATACAGCTAACAGAGATTGTGCTAATCATGAGAGTTGTTCTTTGGCTGTCATCTGCACCACGAAACATAAGATTGGCAGTCATGCAGGAAGGGTTCACAGTCACAGAGTACTCTTCAACTCTTCAACTGAAGCTGGAAAAACAAACTGGATTTAAGTCATCTAGGCTGGGCCAACAAATTGACTGTAGGCTGTTGGGTGACCATCGTTTTCCAGGATTAGTGTAGATTGTGGCCGCTCCACAGGAAGGCCTGGTTGTTGTCTGGGAGAAGTTCTTTGTGGTAGATGCAGTTGGGGACTTATTACCTACATAACAGAATCACAGAATGGTTGAGGCTGGAAGGGGTCTTGGGACATCTTGTAGTCCAACTTCAGCTCCCTCTTTAACAGGTTCAGCTAGATTAGGGTACCAGGACCATATCCAGCTGGGCAAGTTGCTCCAAGGATGGAGCAACCTCTGTGTGATCTCTTCCAGTGTTTGATCACCCTTACAGTAAACAAACATTTGAGTAATGTTTAAATTTAATTTCTTGTGTTCCCGTTTGTGCCCTTTCAGTCACAGGATGTCCTTGAGAAGTTCTAAGAGGTTCCACTTCTTTGCACCTTACCATCAGATATTTAACTGTACTGATAATTTCTCCCGTCTTCTACAAGGCTGAACAGTCCCAGCTCTCAGCTTCTCCTTGTATGACAGATGCTGCAGTTCCTTGCTGATCTCGATGCCTCTTTCCTGGACTCTCTCCAGTATGTCCATGTCTTCCTTGTATTGGAGAGCCCAGAACTGGACACAGTACTCCAGGTGTGGCCTCACCAGTGCTGAGTGGAGGTGCAGGATGAACTCCCTCAACCTTTTGGCAGCCCTCTTCCTAATGCAGCCCAGGATATTGTGAGCTGCCTTTGCTGTAAGGGCACATTGCTGGCCCATGGCCAGCTGCTTGTTCACCAAGTTCTTTTCTGCAAAGCTATGTTTGATTCAGCCATCACCCCTCCTCCCCAAAGTGAATCTGAAGCTATTACCAGGAATTTTTTTCTGCAAGTAGATACTAAACATAACATTGGCTTGACTGTATCAGGTCAGGCCAGAGGTTCAACTACTCCTTCTCACCAGCAGCAGCAAAGAAGTGACTAGGAAAGAATGAGGCCAGGGTAGGGATACATGGTACTTCTAAGGTTAGGACTTAGCTTGGGGACATCCCAAAGTAGAGGTGCATTGTACTTGCATACTAATTCCCAGTGGATTTTTCCTTCACGAGCCTGTCTTGAGCCTGTGTTAGAGCTTTCATCATCCACAATACCCTTTGGCAAGGAGACCCACAGGTCTCTTTTCTGCTGTACAAAGAACTGCCAAATTCCTTGTGTTCTTGATGCAGCTCTTCTTAGCTGCACTGATGCACCTTATTCTTACTTTGGAAGACATAACTTATTGCTGATTCTTATTCATCCCCTTCCCATTACTGATTTTGCAGATATCTGTCACTGAACCAGTTCCATTGCTTTCATTATTGCTGTTACCTCTCTCTGAACTTCTTACTGTTCTTTTTAAGATCAGCAGGCTAGAGCAAATAATGGATTTACAGAAAAATAGCTTTACTTCAAAGGCAGTAGTTTAGATTCAGTGTTTAAAAAAAACCCTCTCTATCCCTTAGTCTTTTACTCACATAATTATATCTATATACATTTTCATAGAAATACTAGCAATAGTGTTCTATTTTGGCTGTTTTGCATTAACCTGATTTTTTAATCAAAACTCTATTTCTATCTCCTCATGCCTGTAGGGGCTGGATTTTATTTTCTGAATGGTCAGCATCTGTGATAAATGTGTGGTTATATATAATAGCAGTAAGCAGTGTAACACCTGTCTCAGGTCCTTGCAGAGATGTCGATGTCCCAGTCTGTGAGTACAACACAGCCAGCAAGTATGCTGTTCGAGTCTTTGCTAGATAGATATATATATATACACACACTTCATTTTGCTTGCCAGAGACATCCTTTTAGGTGGCAGAACACAAATCATGCTCTGCTGGTAATGCTAGAAGCTGAAGAGCTTGATTGAGAACAGATTTTTTTATAGATTATGTTCCTTTTGCCCAAGATAAGTGCATTGCTCTTGATTAGATTTGAGTGTTTAAAAACTATATGATGCTTTATTTAAATCTTCTGCTCTTAATTGTTCAGTGGAGTGCAAAGGCTGAATAAAAAGACTTTGCAAAGTCTTGGACTGTTTAATTTGGCTTTCATTGTGTACTTAGGATGCAATTTCATGTTCATTTTAGAAAAGTCAACCTATTGTCTCCAGACTCACATTTGGTAGCATCAGGGTAATTTGAAGACTACAGTTTCTACTGATTAGTACATGGAAATGAATTATTTCTGTTCATTTATTTCATTTTACCTCACAGTATGGTGCACGCATCCTTGTTTTCAAAGGCATCCATTCACGTAATAAAACATGGCTTGATTGCTTAATATTTTCAAGGATGACATGTGTTACTTCCTTGGGGATTTGTTTCATGCTGCTATGCAGTAATGGTATAAATCACAGGGCAGATTCTCTGCATGGGTAAATTATCATGGCTCCATCATACCAAGGTCTGTATGTCTTATAAGGTAGCTAGGATGCTAATTAAAACCATTTTTACCTTGAAAAGTAAAATTAGAATGCTTTCTGTCCTTAAATGTGAGAACAAAAGAGCTTAGTTTTCACATTAATGGAGTTATTTATCTTCTAAGGAGCTGCTTTGTGTCTGTAGTTTACCCAGTTTGTTGCCTGTTTTGTAGATAGGTATGCTGTGGTCCGTTTCCATTTTCTAGTGACATTTCTTGCTCAGTTTTTTATATTTGTGTACAGAGAATTGAATGTGACAATTAAAATGCAACCCCCAGTCGCTAGGACAACTGTGCATTTGTCCTAAGTGTAATTAGGTGGATAATTGTATCTGGAGAGACACAGCGAATGACCTGTTTTTGTCTGTTCTGGAGAGACTTCTTCCTGCTGCTCCCCTTGCTCCTGCTTAGGTAAAGGTAGTAAGCAGAGTTAAGGACTGGGCAATTTTGAGGAATTGGACAGCTGTACTACTTTTGTGATACTGCAAAGTAGTTTTCATTATCACATCTACTACTTAAGAGGAATCTTTGAGAAACTGCTGTCATAAGAACTTGAATTGCAGTAGGTAATGCCTGCAAAATAAATTTTTAACTATTCTTTAGCATGCAAAACCACTGAAGATTTACTCATAATACTTTCTAAGGGTCTGGGTTTTTTTTTCCTTAATACACATACACTTTTACATTCATTACTTTGAATATTTTTGTATGGTATCAGATGTAAAACGTAAAACAGAATGTAAAACCTGCTTCAAGAGATGGTTATTTTAAAGTTTGAAGGTATGTATTGACTACAGTTTTTTATTACATTCTGTCTGTGTGATCCTAGGTTGGTGAGGCTTATGAGGTATAGTAAAAATGCACAGAGACAGAAACATACCAAGCGATACTGCATGTTAAAGTACTTCAGATACTCCCTATAGCATATCCTCCCAGGCTGAGGAGCCACGAGCTGTGCTGTTGGGGCTGTGCTGCTGCACAGGGGAGGGGTTCTTGGTGTCTCAGAGAGAGAGACACGGAGCACCCGAAGCAAACGTATGAGAGCAAGCAAGCTCCAGGTTTCTCTTCCCAAGCTAAGCACCGTTTCCTGGTATTTATCAAAGCACTTCAGGCTGAGGCTTTGCTACTGTTGTGCAACAGGGTGTGCCTTTCTCTTCCAGAGAGCAAAGAGCTGCAACTCCGTCATTTTCCATTGAAGGCAATTCAGTGGAGAGGCTGGAGAGGAGGTGGAGCCCTGGCTCTCACCATCGCTGGCACGGCCAGCCCTGCTGCACTTTCAGCTCTGATTATGTGTCACACTTTACTCTAAACCTCTGTAAAACAGGGATGAAGCTACTAATCTACTTCATCTGGGGTTTGTGGAGCTTAATTAATAAAAGCACATACTTTCAGATGACAGACACACTGTAAGCGCAAAATCTTATTTATTCTAATTATATGTCTAGATGCCTTTATTCATGTGGGATTTTGGACCACAAATTATTTTAGACAAAGTACTGCGACTGTTCAGCATAAATTATGTGCTTTACAGCTTTGAGTACCCTTATGTCCCTAACTCTAAAGTAGTGGTGAAAACATCATCGTGGTGGGAGTGGGATTTAGGAGGCAGATGTGCAAACTCTTCCTCTAGCAAGGATTTGTTTTCATTAGAGGAATCTGCTGTGCCTGTGTGTTGTGCCTTGCCCTCAATTGTATGGATACATTGTTACAGTGGTGCTGTGAAGGACAGAGTAAAAGAGAAGCAAATGTGACTCTGAGGACTTTCTAGCACGGCCCTCTCCTCTTCCTGGGGATAAGATATGACAACGCCTGCAAAAAATAGCTCTTTGCAAGGGGAGGGAGGTCGCTTCCTTTCTCTGGCAGTGAATGTATCCTCCTGCTCTGCAAATTCAGTACAAGTAAACCATCCTTGTAACGGTACATGTCTGCAGTTTTTCCCTGGTGAGAAAAGGTTTGGATTTTTTAAGGGAGAAATGACAGACCTAAAGGTAGAAGCAGCATTAGAATAATAGTCATTACAATCAATTCCAAAAATGGAGCAACCTTGAATGAAGTGCCTTTTTTTTTCTTTTCCTTCCTTAAGTAAGTAATAGTGACAGTCAACAGGAGATTTGAGCCACCCAAAGGAAGACCAATGACGTCTTCTGCCCTGGAGCTCTGAGAGCTACAGACACTGTGAGTCTCTTAGGTCTACCTAATATGGAGTGCACGAGAAAACACTGCAAGGGTGAATTTGCTAAGTCCTAATATCCAGCAGGATATTTTTGGACTGCTCTGATAGTATAAAACATTTAAACATTTCAGCCCACCCCATAAGTTTTCCCTCTGTGTGGGTAAGTCCCTATATGCTGTGAACAATTTTTCTCACTACTTTTTTTTTTCTGTTCAGTGCACTGCATTTCTCCAGTACATTTGGAGAACAGGCAGATGGTGATATATAGGTGCATAAGAGAGAAGGGGAGGGGAAAGAATTGGAAGGAACAGAACAGACAGAAAAAAAAGCATAGACTACTGCTTACTTTAAAAATACCAAGATAAAGCACTGATCATTCAGAGACAGTTAAAATCATTTTTTTTCTTCTTCCATTAGCTGTTCCAAAGGATGTTTCTTCCTTTTTCATCTCTCTCCACCTTGTAGATCTCTGCAGGAGATGAACCCAACCTTGATTTGCCCCAGATGGCTTTTTTCAATGCTATTCATTTGCTATTTTATCAAAGAAAGGTAAAATTCACTAAGAATCTTAAGTGAACTTAGGTCAGAAGCTTGTTCCAATGGAGTTGAGGGAGTATCTGAAAGCAACAGAACAGACAATCCAGGACCAAGAAACTGGGAGGAAGTCCTCAGCCCTTTGTAAAACTCAACTCCTGACTCAGGAACTTACTATACATTTCCTGTTTGCTCTTCACAACATCTAAATTTGTGCATTTGTAAAGTTTTTTTTTTTTTACATTTTGTCCTCTTGCTCCCTTCCTCTTGTCCTTCCTCATGCTTCTATAAAGCTCTAGTCTATCAATGAACTGCTGTTTCATATTGCTAATGTGACTTTTGCCTATGTTTTTGCCAAAGTAGTCAAGAGAATCCCTGGCTGGAAAAAGATGGAGTGCAGGGGGGAAGCCACAGGGAAATGAAAGGCCTGTGATGATTAGGGATGGGCAAGAGAGAGCTTGAATTGTCAAGATAGTAAAACAAAGGCTGGGAAGGGATGCATCTGCTCTCTGCAGATCCATGTGGGAACAAAGAGGGAATGCTGTAGAGAGAGGCAAGCTGCATCAGAGGAGGCAGCTTTGTCTACTCTAAGTTGCTGCAGCAGATTGAAGAGGGTTCCCAGCCACCAGTGCAGAGAGGTTCTGAAGCAGCCTTCTAGGTCATGATGTGGGGAGAACAATCTTATCCCTCTGATACTGGAGCTTGATCAAGTTATGAAGGAGAGACTGGATCATCCCCAGAGTTGGGTTTTACCAAACCCAAATTAGTGGTTGACTATTTGGGCTGCCCAGACCAGACCACCAGTGACTGAATTAATAATGTACTTAGGTGTGACCTGAAATGCACAATACCCAGCTGAAAGTATTTTGCAGGCCTAACTGCTGTCCTGCCTTCCTATTTTCATTTTCTGCTGAAGCACTTCTATTCCCAGAAGCATTTTGAATTATTTTGCTGTTTATTATTTTTTAAATTAGAGGTGGAGTTTGAATGTTAGTAGGGCTTCCCTGGGATGCAGACCTGACTTTCATTTTTTATATATATTTTTAATGAGTTGTCAAGTGTCTAGTGTGTTGTGAAGTGGAATGATGGATGTAGCTGGGCTCAGGAGAGTTGCATGGAAATTCTCTTAAATAGCATTGTGGCAGCTAAGCTCTATTGACAATAACATCAAGTTGGGTTTAATAGTGTAGTAGATTATTGAATGAATCCACCCTGTAGGAAACAGTATGACCTTGCTGTGTGTGCTCAAGACAAAAAAAAAATCAATGTTAATCCCTTGGGAGGAAAAATACAACATTAATGGAACAGTTGAGTGAGTCTAATGAGAATTAGATGGCAAGAATGGTAATTTGGAAAGAGATACTCATATGAGCTGTCTGAAGGTATAACAAGGTAGTTTCCATGTATCACCAAATGCCTTGTATTCTTAGATGTGTGTCTGCCAGATGTAATTTGATGGATTTGCACCTCTCTTCTATGGCTTCCTGACAGAACAACAGGTGATTTTCAAGCTAATCACCTTTCAGTGGGGAGATTTATGACCAGTTAGCCGATCCTTTCTTCCATCTGGAAGGGCATGGACTGGAGACAGTCATTGGGCACAGCATACCAACTGGGAGCTTCTTAATCAGAAGCAGGCTGGAGCATCTCTGCCTTGTGGTTACTCTCTGGGGTCTTGCAGTTGGCTGGCATTGCCAAATACAACATTTGCCTAAGTCAGTCCTCATTGCTAGTATTTTTGGAAGTCAGATGGGTAATGCAGCTGTGTAAGGAATAAACTGAACTGTAGACTTTTATGCTTCCTCTTTGCTTCTGAGAGTCTGAAGTGCTAATTTTGATCTGTAGGGAAAATTCATATTGTCTAGTTCTCAGCCTTTGGCTCAGATAGATGAGTTAGTTGGTCACTCTTTCTACCTGTTGTCCGGAGGGAGGGATTCTCCACCATCGGAGCAGAACCCCTTTTGTTAGGCTACTGTTCTACATTGCCTTGTGGAAATCACCCTCTGTTCTTCCCCTGAAGGTACAGAAAGACTGCAATTAAAGAGCGTGTCTATGTGTAGATCACATACTTCTTTAAATTGTATCACATGAGGCAGTCGAGTAACTCTTAGTGCATGGCCTAGGGCAGGAAATGAGGTAAAATACATTGACTTGTTTCAGAGAAATTACTGCTTTGATGTTTTCATAATTAGCCCAGTTCTCCCTTTGCTTGTGTTCACCTGTTCAGCATTGAGTAAAAAGGGCAGACTCATAAAAACATCAGTTTTCAGTTGCTTTGCTTACCAGCAGGCTGTACCTGCTTTCCAAGATTGTCACCAGCATAAGAGACTGCAAATAAAAATCAACTGGAACACAAATGGCAGCATCTCAGTACTGCCAAGCTGTACAGTGGAGATTATTTGTTTATGCTTTTATTTGCCAGCGTTGACTAAACAAAGATAAGAATGTAAATGCCATAGGAGAACACCCCAGACAAGATTCCAGGGGTGATAGGAGCTAGCACTTAGTGTTACATTAATAGATACCAGTGTGGAGAGACGTTACTGCCCTGTTGCTCCTCTTTCATCCTAAGAGCAGAGCAATAAAAGAGTCAGGTCTGTGGAGCTCTGTGTGAGGTTTGCTGCTTTATGCAGGAACATTAATCTTTTAGGGTTTGATTCATTAGGTTTGCACTGTGTGAGCTTTGCTCTGATCCTTCAAAATCTGAACTGTGGTTAATATGACTCTGAAGGAAAGCCTTATTTTGTGAGCCTTAATAAGATTTACAATGAACCAGGCGAGCTCCACATAAACTCTGAACTGAGTGGGGAACAGACCCTCAACTCAGCTGATTTCGAATGTCAGTGTGCATGGTACAAGGCTAATTGAGATACACAGAAACTGCCATGTGCCTTTCTTAATTGCATTTAGACAAGATGTACAGTATTTGAGTCAGCTCGGCAGTGTTCCAGCTGATGAAAGTGTTGCTGATACTGGACACCAGTGATGATATATTAAGTGCTCTTAATATCTTAGCATACATGTCACAAGACACGTTAGAATCACAGAAGAATTCAGGTGAGAAAGGACCTTTGCTCTGGAGGTCATCTGGTCCCACCTCCTGCTCACAGTGGGGTCAGCTTCAAATATCTGTATTTGATATAGGTAGCTCAGGGCTGTGTCAAGCTGAGCCTTGAGTATTTTCAAGGATGGCTGTTCCACCACCTGGCTGGGCAGAAGTTCTGGTGCTGCATACTCCCTGAAAATAATTTTTTCTTAATGGCTGCTCAACCAGAATTTTCCTTGCCATAACCTTAATCTGTTGCAACTGAGCAACTCTTAGAAAAGTTTGGTCCCATCTTTCTTTCAGTCACCCATTAGATAGCTGAAGGTGGCATTTGAATCTCTCCTTAGCCTGGAGAGGGAAAGGCTGAATAAATGTTTCTCTCTCAAATTCTTCATAATATCATGACTTCCCAGACATTTCAGTTGCACTTCACCCATCCTTCTCCAGTTTGTCATCATCTTTTCATCACTGAGAAACCCAAAACTGGTGAGAGCACTCCAGATGTGAACCAAATAGAAAGAAATGCTTAATTTCAGTCTGCTGTGGTGCATTACCTAATTCAGCAACAGTAAGCCATTAGCCTTGGGCACTGCATGGGTGCCGTGCTGGCTCATGCTCACTTGTCTGCCAGTATCCCCAAGTCCTTTTTTGCAGAGCTACGTCTCCCCAGTTGGTGTCCAGCCTGTACAATTGCATGAGGTTATTACATCCCATGTGCAAAACGTCACTATTGGACAGCAAATGCAGTTCCTCCTAAAGCTGCAGGCAGACTGGAGCGCAGAAATGACAAGCAAGACCTGTGTTGTTAAGGGTCAGAGGCAAATCACACATAATGACCACTTACTGCAAGTAAAACCTTTACATTCAGAATAAGTAGAAAATTAAGTTTGTTCAATGCTTAAATAAGATATATAGCTGCCATCTCTGAGTTATGCTGAGATTGTGGTATCATGACTGAATTTCTCAGTACCTCACAGTGCCCTTCCTACTGGAAACCACACAGTGCTTAGGTTTGGGGTTTTTTTACAAGTTAGGCCTTTTGGGAATTCACCAGCTATTGTAAAGCTGTTGGAGAAAGATACCTTTGGTAGGAGGCTCCCTGCTGTGATTTTGTGCTTTTGTTGTTTCTTCATAAACAGGTGAGCTGTTAGAATGGTTCTGTCATCCTCTGTGGCCGACAGCAGGGCCATAACTTATGTGGTGTCATTGTGTGTGTCTCTGTGTACACAGATGTATTTGTGTACATCACAGCTACATGGAGCATAATATCAGCTGGTTTTAGCAGGCTCAGATTTGGTTATGAAACCCTAAATGGAAGGAGCATCTCCTGCATCGCCTGAGAATACTTGAGTGGCTGGGGTCTGGTGCTTTGAAAAGGGGACAGGGCCGACCCCAAAGCTGTTTGGGAAGTGGGCTGTGCCCCCGAATAGTGCAAAGTAAGAAAGTATGAGCCAGATTCCAAAGACTTTCCTTGCAGAACCAGCCAGTTGAGGGCAGGAGGGATGAGTCTCATTTGTTGAAAGAGTGAAGTTTTATTTGTAAGCAGTTAGTGATCTTGAAGTGAGTGGAGTGGGACGCTGAGTGAGGGCAATGCTGGGTACCTGACAAGGAGTGTGGTGAGTTGATCATAGCCACCCCTTTAGCCCCACACTACCAAATCCTCACCATGTAACCCGAATGCTGCGGGAGACTGGGATACTGCCATCCTCGCTTTGGCCCTCATGTGTCTGGTCCTGTTAACCCTGAGCTTGAGGAGAAGCTGCTGTTCCATATCTTAGCACAGCATGTGCTGTTGCCGTTCAGTGGTAAATTTATTCTTGTGGTCTCTGTCTTTGTGTTACAAGCAACAGGTCCCTTTCCTTCTCCACAACATGTCAAGTCAGTGTGTGTCTTGCAAACTTAACACCTGCATTGAACATGACATGAACCAGCACTAAAGAGGCAGAATACAGCTGAACCATGGAATCGTTTAGGTTGGAAAAGACCTCTGATATCCCTGTGTCCAACTGTTACCCCAGCACTGCCAAGTCCACCACTAATCCCTATCCCTGAGTGCTACATTCACATGTCTTCTAAATATATCCAGGGATGGTGACTCCGCTGCTTCTCTGGGCAGCTTCTTCCAATGCTTGGCAACCCTTTCATTGAAGAATTTATTCCTAATATCTGACCCAAACCTGCCCTGGCACAACTTGATGCAACCTCTCTTGTCCTATTGCTTGTTTCTCAGGAGAAGAGACACCTGGCTGCATCCTTCTTTCAGGTAGTTGATGAGAGTGATAAGGTCTTATCTGAACCTCCATTTCTCCAGCCTGAATAACCCGAGGAATCTTACTGCAGGAACTCCTAGACTGCTTCTTGTCTGCTGTGTTGTATTTCCAGTGGACATCTAGTAAGTTGCAGTCCCCCACAAGAACAGCGGTTAGTGATTGTAAGACTTCCAGTTGCTTATAGAATATTCTGTCTGCCTCTTTGTCCTGATTGGGTGGTCTGTAACAGACTCCCACCAGGATATCTGCCTTGCTGGCCTTCCTCCTGACTCTCACCTAAAGACTCAACCCTGTCATCACCATCATTCAAGTCTTGGCAGTAAAACCCCCCCACTGCCTCTCTTGACTTGCAAAGTGAAATACAGCACTTGTTCAGCACATTTGGCATAACATACCAACCTGGCTAAACCAAATTGGTAGTGAAGGACAAACTATGAATTGCATCGAAAATAAATTCTCAAGCTCCTCTAAGATTGTGGCAATTTTTTTTAAACCTAGAGAAAGATTAGCTTCATCCTTATGTAAATACTCCCCTGGCCAGTGTTTTCCAAAGCAGCTAATGGTGAGCAGGTTTGGCACTTCTAATGGGATTGAGAGCAGTATTATTCCCTTGCATCTAGCAAAATATATAAAGCTTCTGAAGATGTCACTGTACTTCATATAATTACTTTTTATAGTAATTTTTGTGGCAGATTGGCCAGCAGAAGTATTTTGTCTTTGAGGCTGTCACTTGCAGCTCAGCAGAGCTCAGGAGTGACTAATACAGACAACTGAAGCTAGGTCGCATTAAACAAATGCCACAGTAAAGCATTTCTAAAGTCCTGTATGATCCCTTACTGCATTGTGAGGCTCAAAGCTTGATGTTGTAGGAGAGCTTATAGATTTGCTAACACACAACCAGACCCCACAGCATTTAAATCTTTTCTGAACTGAGATTATTTATGTGAGGATAGTTCAGGACAGGCTTCTGCAGTACAAGGAGATACCAGTTCTCCTTGTGACTTCAGTGAGAGTAAGAGATACCACACATATTTCATGCACATTAAGAGCAGAATTGCCTGCAGTATTGTCGGCACTAGGTTCATGCACCATTTGGTATCTTGTTTGCCTGAAAACTGTCTTGCCTTGAGAGCAAGAAAAGTAAATAAACATAGAGAGAGACCAGTAAAATGCACAAGCCCTGGAGAATTCTGGGCTTCAGGAGCAGAAACTGTCACCTCAGCATTCCTTACTCTTCCTGCAATACAAGAAATATGTTTACCAAGCAACCTTGAAAGCTCAGGACTGCTTTCCACTTATGATAAATGATTGTGAACTATTTGAGATAGGTGTTAATTTCACTTTTTTTCAACTTAAAATTATTTTTTTAACCTCACCATAGTCACCAGTGATTAGAAAACTTTCTTAGCTCATAGGTTTTGTGTTCTCTGAGAATTTCTATCTTATATATTATTTGCTGGCTGACACAGCAAATCAGACTAACTTGAAGCATATATCATTTTAACTTATCTCTTACTTTGAATAGGGAAGGAAAAACAATCAAAGGAAGTGGTTTGTAACTAACCCATTGTTTGAAATTAGTTTTCCCAAGCCAGAAAATATAAAATAGAAGCATCGAAAATAGCAGCATCACAGAGTAAAAATGGTGTATATGTGAGACCCTTGAGCCAAAAGACAGCCTATTTTTTATATATTTATTTTTAGCTTGGTCAGCTGTACTAAGTGATTTTATCAATGCAGCTAGTCTCTGGAATAAGAATGCTCACATAATGTAGTGTCAGTGCAGGCAGCAATGACTAGTCATGATATATACATGTAGCACAAATCCTTTCAAATCAAATTCATACAACTAAAATTCTGAATCTATTAAGTCTTGATAGTCTTGCACTACTCATTTTCATTCTCACAAGCTGTCATCAAACAGGGACAGAAGAGCAGCCTTGTTGGAATTGCAGCCTTGCTATTTTTGCATACTTTGAACTAGACGATTCGCAAACTTTTTCCATCTCAGTGGTCATAGAGCCTGTCACAGTTTGAGAAGAGCCAGGACTGCTTCTCCCCATCTCCTGCTAGAAGAGAGCTCCCTTTAAGAGAGACTTCCTTTGCTCAGATACCATAGATGGTGAAAGGTGAAACCTTTCAAATTAAAAGGAATTATGATGGCTTTTTGATACCTGTGGCAGAATATCCCAGTGCTAGAGCCAAGGAATAAAAGTCTATAGCGTGCCTTTAACACTTACCTGGGCTTGAGATGTTTTTCTCAAGGACAGGAGTTAGAGAAACAGCTGTGGGTATGCATGCCACCCTCTTCCCCAGGTGACTAGGACTGCTGCATGGAGCTTTGACAAGCCTAAATAACCTTGCTTGAACATTGCTGTCTCTCACTGTGTGCAACACAATAATCTGATGCTTCCACAACTCCTCCAGTATGCTTCCCCAGTATACTTCAAGAGGTAAACCAGGGACAAGATAAAACTAACTCTCCCAAACCAAAGCCACTGTGCTTCCAGTAATCCCCATGCAAAGTAGAAGAGGTAAAGAAACCTTGAAAGTACCTGCCTCTCTGCAGTGCTATGCATCTTAAATGCTGTTGGTATTGCTTTTACCAACTAATAGCAGTGTGGTCAGCAGCACTGGCCTCACAGCAAAGCATAGGGGATGGCCAAGGTTAACAAATACAGCTAAGCAATCAGCCTAATGCCTTAAAGAGGGTGAGGGAGGGCCATGGAGGGATTTTTTTATATTACTGTCCAAAAACATGAGGGGGGTTTCAGCATCCAGTTAGCATACAGACTTAAAAGCAAAGGAATTTCAACTGCGGTAAAGAAGGTAGGCAGTGCCTAGCAGGTATAAGGCTAATTTAGAAATAAATAAGAGATTTTCTAAAAATGCAATGAAATTCTGCAGTAGGTATAATCTGAACATGACCTGCTGCGTCCTCCTTTTTGTGTATTGTGATACACTGCATTGTGGGGCTGCTTATCGTCAAGAGAGCATGGTTTTATGTTCAACATTATCTCTGTTATCCTCCATACCACAAACACCCCTAAATCAATATTCACGTACTCAACTTCGTCTGTTTGGCCCAAGCATCTTATGCTAGTTCCATCTGGAGTTATTTTGCTTCACAGGTGATCTTGTGAATTATTTTGCCCACCCATTAAAACCCAAACCCTCAAGTATACTTTGGCAAAGTGCTTTCCACTCTGAGCAAGGCCAGTGCAGAAGCAGGACTAAAGAAAAAAGCCTGTTTTTAGACTTTCCTAAGTGCAGCAGTGTCACATAGATTTCTCCTTAAGAAATTGCTGCAACTGTCCATCAGAGATAGCCTGCAGCAAAAGCTGGAAGCAGAACAGGGGCTGGGGGTGGGATTTCGGTCTTGTACTGGGCCAGATCCTCAGAACAATGAAGCCAAGTGGGTTCAAGCAAAAGACATGTTAACTGAAGCGAGCTGAACTGTTCCTTCATCGGTGCCTGAGGGCCTCTCAGTTTACACTGCATTTAATGCAGTCATTTTGGGCCCCAGTCCTGCACTGATGTCAAGAGGAAGACTTTATCCACCCTTGCCATAGTCCATCAAAAACCCCAGACTTTAACATCATGAAAACCAACCTGGTTACTCTGAATTTTTGTTTAAACCAAGTCTGAACAAAGGTGGTGTTATTTAACTTGAAGATCCGGTTTAAGAAATAATGAAAATCCAGTGTTGCATGTTAAGCTGTACCCTAAAAATGACAAAATGGAGATGATGTCAAAAATCTTCAACCAGCCTCACCCTGTTAAAGCTACTGAAGTTTTGCCTGCATGTCCTCACTGGAGCTATAGTTAAGGATTTAGTAGGTCTGTGTATGTTTAAAATTGTCTCCAGACTACTAGAAACTGATGGCCCAGGATCTCTTCAGAGCCACTGGGTATTGTTTTTATTTGTTTTCATCTGTGCATGAATTTCTTTGAAAATGCCCAGCAGAGCAATAAGAAGAGATTGTTTTTAATCTTTAGAGATGATAGCATGCTGTTATGCATCAAGGACACTCAAAAACAAAGAATCAGATAAACTGTACCAGGAGATTTTATGGTTTTTTACCTCCAGGCTTTTCCAAAAATAAAATGCATTCTGCATGGGGCTCGCTGATGATGAGACATCTATAGGTTCAGTCTGCATCCCAAGCATTAACACCACCATGTTCAGACAATTTACATATGTGCATGTGTGAAAATGCAGCTGGATTCTGCCTGTGCCCAGCACCCAGGGGGAGAGTGGTCATTATCACTGCAGGGACAGCTGGGACCTGGCCTTGAGCCAAGACCTTGCTTAATGCAGTCAGAAGATTTCAGTGATACAGACTGGATTTTACATCCCCCTTCTCTGGGAGAGGGTAGCTGAAGTCAGAGTTCCACATCCTACAGCCACTGAGTTCAAGACTAACTTTTTTCATTTTTTGTGTGACTCTGGACAGCACATTGGACAAAAGAGTGCATTCTGCCATCTGGGATTCAAATCACATTAACAATGGTTGTTTACGTAGCTGCAGATTGATGATTTCTCTTGTTTGAGCTCACTTTAGCAGTATCCTTCCCTGCCTGAATGAATGAGGTTATAAAACACAGTAATTATAAATCTCATTGACTGCCTTGCATTCAAGGGCGTGTTCCCCCCAAGCATTTCTGTGAAGCGTGTTACCCAGGAGACCGTCCTGTACAATCCAAAACAGAATTATTCTGACCCAGTGAGCTTGTTGGAGGGGAGAACATTTGGGATGCTGACCTGCTGCCTCAGCACAGTAAATGCATTTTTCTCATTTCACAGCAGGGCAATGCTGCAATGCAACAAGGCCATTACATTCAAGTATTCTTTTGAGGTATGACTTACATCTCACTGGCAACTGCTGTCTCCCTAAACATGCAGAAAGGGAGCCTAGGACAGCAGTGATAAGCCAGAAGTCCTGCTGACTGTCCACACGGTTTTAACAGCTTTCTCTGAAGGTTTGGTTGTCTCAGACGTTTCTGTGCAAAACCATAAATGCTTCAGACAATATAACACAGTATCAATAAAACCCTTTCTTAAAATGTTTGAGTCAGGCTGTGCCCATAAAACAGATTAAGAAGAGTTTAGTGACAGCTGGCTGTTCTGTCTTGTACTACTGATCATGGTATGCTTCAATACCATCCTTTGCCTTGCAATCTTATTGTAGTCAGGATCTGTACGGTCCCCTTGGACCTGAGGGGTTTAATACCAGCATCAATCCTCATATCCTACAGTCAGGAGACTACACAAAGCCCTGTCAGTCACCCACTCTTGCAAAAGGGCTATAAAATCTCTGATGCTCTGGAAGGAAAAAGAAAAAATAAAAAAGAAATCACTTCCTAGAAGGGTAGCAAACACAAAACAGGCTGTTGCCATCCATTTTCTCAATTACTGTCTGCACAAAAGGAACACGGTGGTGTGTGGTAGCCTTGCCAGTTGCATCCTCTGTGCTCAAGTAGAAGCAGGAGATGAGGTGCAGAGCAGTCACTCCCAGCAGGTGTGCAAACCAATTGAATTTAATTAGAAACATCCTGCTGAAAATGTAAATGTTTTACAAGTGCATCATCCCCATCAGGGGCTGCTGCTGCTGGAGTCTGTGTTTTGTTGAGCCTTTGACACAACAGCAACTGAAGATGCCCCTTTCCTCATTTTCTGTCTCCCATGCTCCCCAGACACCACGGGTCTTTTCCACGTTTCTGCCTCCCTGGGTACCTCAAAGATGCAGGCTGGTTCATTTAATATACCCATGGCCATTCCTCCTGGGACAAAGGCAAACCACGCTCATTAAAATGAAACGGCTTTGCTAGACTAGAGAATGGATACTGTGCTAGAGGTTTTATTGCTCTGTAACCATTCTGTTCACTCTGTACTGGTAAAAAAGATTTCATGGTGTTTGTTTTCTTTTTTTTTCTTGCTTAAGACTCTGGGTAGTGCTAAAATGTATCTTATGTGTATGGTTCTGTGTGATTGCAGCAGTTAACGGGCTTATGTTTAGGCAGTTGAGTTTTTTTACTGGTTTACTGAAAATCAGGAGAGATTGGTATTACCCACTTAACTGATGATGAAGCAGTTCTCTGGCAGCTCTCAAGAAAATTTGTTCCAAATAGAGTATCCATCATTACACTACTGCCAAACTGTGTAACCACCAAAATAGCTGGTCTGTAGTGCAGACAGCTTAGGTGCCATCTAAAGTACTCCAAAGAAGTTCTTGGTAGGTTCAAACCTGGTTCAGTAATTAGAAGGCATCCCCTTACCTGTTGTTCTTGGAAAGGTTTCAACTATTTTTTCCATTCTCTTCAATTAAGTGGTGGGCTGGTGAGCCCATGCCTGCAAGGGAGGCGTGCAGATGCTTTAGGAAATGACGTGTATGGATTCTATAGTTGGCAGGCTGTCTAGAGTCAATCCTTTCATACAAAGAGAATTAGCTATTCCTCCCTGCACATGGCTTTGAGACAGCATTGTACTGCTTTAACGTTGCTCAGAGCTCATGTAGAGCCATGTAGCTGCCAAACTGACAGCTCCTACAGTGCTTCTGTGGGAGCAAGGACTCCTCTGAATGAAGTGCAACTGCATAGTTCTGCTGCTGAACCAATTCTCTACAAATCCCACGTGCTTGTATTTATGTGAGATACCAGCACCTCTTCTCACTACACCTACATTGCTTCTAAAACTAAAATGCAAATATTAAAATATAAAGCTAGATAACTTAACCACATGCCAACAAAAACCATTGCTGATTGCTATATTTTGGCTAAGTATTTTGGTCTCAAGTATCTGTCTATAAAAAAGCATTGTATCACTTTGGAGTTTTAAACAGTTGTAGAAATGCAGCCAGATTCAGACAAAATATGCTTGGTGCTTGGATGAGTAACATTTTTTTCATGCTTGACTTCCAAAAAGATGACTGCTATGGAAGTGTCTGGTGTGCTTATTACATGACAATTAGCAGTTGTTTCTCTGCTGACAGATGTCCACATCAAAAAGCACTGATTGTCTCTTTTGTTTGCAATTTTAGAGATACCATAATCAAGTAGCTTATTTCATCTCCAGGAGATGTTGTCCTTTGCACCAGAAGCACTGCCTCATTGCCTAGGCTTATGCCAGGGAAAATCAGATTGTGAAATATAACAGCAGCAGATTTATGTGGAAGTTTAGGCCCTTTCTCCCTGTGCAGAATTAAAAATTGCAGTTATATCTGTGGGTAGATCTCTTACCCAAGATAGATAAGCAAGCTGTATTTCTGCATTTTGTTTACTAAGGAACTGTTTGAACAGTGGAGTGACATAGAGTATGCACAATTCATACTGGTAGTATTGCTCATCTGGGACTAAGAAGTAAGAGAAGGAAAGGGAAGAATTTTAAAGAGGGGAAGAACAACTTCACATGAACAGATTCCAGTGAACAAAGTTCACAAATTCTCTCTGCGCAGCTGTAGCATGGAACATGTCTCAAAAGAAAACTTCTTAGAATGTCACAGACAAAATAGTATTATTCAGAAAATTCAGGGGGAAAATAGCTGTTTCACATCAGCGCTGAAAGGAATTCAGTGCAAGCCATGACTTAAATGAATATTTCTGCCTGTTATCTAGAGGCCTGTCCTCTAGCCTTTCCCTTCTGCAGCCCACTGAAGTTAAAAGGAGACCTTGCATGAGGATTTTTGCCTGAGGTGTGATTGTAGAATGATGTGCTGTGCCTGGCAGTGTGATTTCGAAACATTTGCTAACAGGCAGAGGTCTCTGGGAGCAGACATGAGACTGGCAGGTGGGATTTAATAGCAGAGATTTTATGCAGCTGCCAAAAAATCACAACCCAGATGCTGGAGCTGAACACATGCTGCCTGATAGTTCTGGGTAAAAGAGGAAGCCAGCAAGTGTCTGTCAGACACTGATTCTGAGTTCAGCCCTGCCTTGCCTTGTCCTTTTCTGTACATCAGTAACTGGCTGGCCTGGAGGTGTACTGTATTTTTTCGTTATGCTGCACCCAGAAAGTACTTCACCAGAGGCAAATTCCCTACTTACTATCTGCTTCTCTCTCTCTCTCTCTCTGTTTCTTCTCTGCATGAGATATCTTCTCTGAGCTCCTTATTCCCCTCACACATTCATTCTGAAAGGTACATTTTTATTGTTCCTCCTCAGGGACCATAGTCTTCCCAAGACATTGATCTTCCTTACTTTTTTCTTTGTCCCTGCTCTGTTGGAGGTCAGTTCCCTCTCTGAAAGCACCAGCAAAGACACAGCAAGCATGCATGCATTGAAACAAAGAAAAGCACAGCCCCAGACCAGTCATCTTTTACCCTTTCACAGCCACCCTGATCAGGAGCTAACCTGTTGCACTGTATCCAGGCTCTAGGAGCCTCCACAGACTGACTGGTGAGTGACAGGCTCCCACACTCTAGAATGAAAGATCTGGGCAAAGCCAGCAGCCTGCAAACCAGGCCAAGCTCTTCACCCTTTCTGCCCAAAGGAGGAATTTCCTAAAAATATATGTCCTGACATACCACTGAGCCACATGGCACAGTGAGTGCAATCCTATTTTCAGCCTGCTCTGCAGGGTGACATAGCTAGTTACACCTCCTTCCAAAAATGGCACATCAGCAGCGCAGCACTTGCTGGTGGACCATCAGCACAGTCTCCTCTGGGATGGTGCTCTCCACTGGAATTCCCCAGCAGGTTATTGCAGCTCGTTGTGTGTAAGGCTGTGGTGGCAGGAAGCATCCCCAGTCATGCAGAGGGAAATCAAGACAGCTGCCTTCTGCCTGTCAGTGCAACAGCAGTACCCTGCAAAATCACACAGGCGGGTCATGGGCTGGGCTGGAGAGAGCCACCAAAACTAATTCTAATTTGACCCAAAGAGAAGCTCACCTGATGGATATGATGCCTGTCCAGCATGTACCTTTTGCATCTCCACCAAGAGGGACAACAGTAGAGCAACATTTGGCTTTTGGAGATGATTGGTAGTCTCCTTCCAAACCATGGCTGGTTAGCAAATTCTGTTTTCCCAACTCTGAAGCTTATTGCAGAATCCCAGGAATGTTCCTGTGCTTCAGATATCCCAAAATAACTGCTCTGAGCTCTCCTTGGGGAAAAGCAATCCTTAGAGCAGCCTATTAACTCAAATTTTTGTGTTGAAGCAGCTGAGCTTGAGGGAGAGAACTTGGCTTTGCCTCTAGTCACTGGCTCCCAGAGGAGAAATGAGCATTTTGCATGTTCATGTTAATAAGTTTGTGTGTCAGCTCACTCACTGTCCAAGGAATTGCAAACACTTTGTTCTCTTCGTTTCTGTTTGCTGCAGAAACCGCCCTCCCCCACTTCCATCCTCCCAGCAAATCCATTAGTTAGCTGGCAGCTTCTGTAGCCCAGGCATCGGAGCAAATCCCTGGCACTGCAGCAGGATCAGAGCTCCCGAGCTCCACTTAGGAGCTGACAGAGTTGTTTTGCTGGTTTGTTGCCCGTTCTCTTCCTCTGCAGTTACCAGGCTTCTTTCCTCCATCCAGAGGAGACAGTGAAGCCATCACAAACGAGGTGATAAGTGATTCCCTGACACCGAAGCCATCACTTAGACACTCTGAGTGGCCATTTCCTCTCCTGGGCAGTTCCCGCACCAGCGAAAGGCAGGGCCTGCTGGGGCGTTTGGGGTCGCTGGAAGGAGCAAATCTGATCCAGTGCAGAGCGCAGAGATTTCAGTCCATTAGCGGGAGGGCTGCTGCTCTGCTTCTCAGAGGTGGATTATCCCCGTTTCCAGGGAATCTGTAGCTCCTGTTTATCTGTGCCAATCACTTGCTTTTCTCTGTTATGGTAAGTTATTCTCCATGTCCCTGAGGTGTTCATTATCACATTATTCAGGCTCAGTTTATATAACTTTAGAAACCACAGTTAAATCCTGCAGGACAGAACTCCCCAGCTCTTCTCTGATCTCTTCTCCAAAGTGTATGTAACGCCTTGTGAGAGAAGAACCCAATGCATTTCTTAATCCCATTGAGATTCTGGGGTGGTTCAGTCATCTCTGGAGAATAAAACTTGCATGCAGGTCTAAAGACATTATCCTTGGCCTGATCTAAACCTGCAGCAGATGCTTCTCAACTGAGCTCCAACCTGATCTTCCAGGTAATTACTACCTTTAGTTATGGTTTCCTGTACACAGGTCTCAAGATACCACTGCAGTTTCAGTAAGCAGTATTGTCCTCCTGTTGTGATCTGCTCCAAGATCTAAGGAAAGCCTAGAAATTGTAGCAGTCAGGTTGGTCTGCAGCTGCAGAGTGCTCAGGGAACTATCAGAAGGGAGAAGGGGTGGAATGACTATCCCCTTTATACTTGAACCTTCAAAAGCTATTTTTCATAAACAAGGAAACCAGTTATAATTAGTTTAAATTCCGTGCTATTTGGGCTGCTTGTTATCGCAGGACAGGACCGAGTCATAGACTGTAGCAATACAGTAAATAAAATCGTGTGCAGCACAATAGCAGAGTGTGCTGCCTCCTGGTACATAAGAAACAGCTGCACAAACAGGGGCGTGGGAATTAGCAAGACTTCCAGGTTTTCAGCAAGCTGTCCTGATACACACCAAGCTGGCCACAGTCAAGAGAAGGAAGCAGAAATCCCTTTTTGCCAAACAAATGGGAAACATGAAAACATCACAGCTCTCCGGTGTTGCTGGAGCTTCCATTTACACTAATGCTATGTGCAGTGTTTATCAAGTCTTTACCTTCTCAAGGAGTTTCTTCATTCATTCTCTTTTGAGCATGTAATAGAAAATGCAAACTGTAATTCAGCAAAATCTCTTTGTACATGGAGGGTTATGATTTAAGAGAGATTCTGTGTTGAGAGATGATAAGGAAACATACTCCTTGCGGGATCAGAGGCACTGGAGCAGAATCTGGAGGCACTGGCTGGACCACAGCAGTGTGTTCCTGCCCAGCTCGCTGTGTTTCCCAGCAGCTCAGCTAAGCTTAGCACTCAGCTGCGGTACTGCACACGGAGGCTCCGGCTGTAGTTGTGTGCAGGATATCATTAATCACATGCTTTCCCAGAGACTGCCAGTAGTGGAAAACTAAGCAAATTAAGATATTTTAAATACCTCGGCTCTCCTTTCAGGAGACATCTGCTGTAATCTACATCGGCATGCTGTGTGCTTCTGTAAGCATGTCTTTGCTGCACGGTGCCCCTCCTCAGTGCCATAGCAGATGCAACACTTGCTCTGGCCATAAGTTCTGTGGGACTGAGGCTCCGAGACCCTCCACAGAGCTGAAGCTGTTGCCTGTGAGAACCTGTTCATGACTCATACATTCAGACAAGATGTACTCTGTATGCAGAGGGGAAGATAACATGCATTGGAAATGTGTGCATCAGGCCCTCCTTTGTTGCAAAGCAGTGCATTAAAAACTGGGGAAAGATCCAGCACTGGCACTGGAGGGATACCTAAGAAAGCAGAAGTTCCCTATTCCTCAGCCACAGCACACTGTGGACACTCAGATTAATTGAGTGTCCAGTTCTTAAGCCTAGACATTCCCCATCTATCTGCAGCAACATCTTGTTAAGTACAACAAAACACAGGCACATGCTTACTATCAAAATAAAGGCAGCGGTTTTACCCCCCTGGGGCAATGGGGGTGCTTAACAGCTGCCCTACCCTCTTAAAAACATTTGCTAGGAGTTAGCATGTACTCCCCGTGCACAAGAGAAGCAAGTTCTCAAGCCTCTTTAGCCTGAGGACACTTAAACCCAGGACTTCTACTTCCCAAAGCTTGTCCCTTGACTCTGTCCCTGCTGTCGGAATTGTTCCTGAGTAATGACAAATTATTCAATGTGAAATATATTAGCAGCCAGTGGAGCACAGCTACTGCTTTCTAGTTGAGTGCTTTAGCCAGCAGGTTACCTGCCACTCTTCAACATCCTGCATGTGTGTTACGTGCCTTTTCTCTCTTTGCTGATGGTTATCAGTTTCAGTTCTGCACAGGTTTTGAAATACTTGGATATATTTGGCTGAGTCTCACTAATTTCAACACGGCTTTCTGCCAGGGAAGCTGGTACAGTGCAGAATTGGGACCCTATGTTATAAATTACATGTTCTAAATTGTTATTTATGATTATTTGGGAACTGCTTTTGTTGCATATTTTTACAGACACCATGAACCTGAGTCGTAGTTGAATCTCCTGTGTTCTCTATTGCAACATTACTGTGACAACTGCTAAAATCAGGGCTGGAGAAATCTTTCCTTCCCTAGAAAAAGAGACTATGAAACAAATGCTGGATTTAGTTACTCTCAGATATGTGGTTGAGGCATCCTGTTAGGTTTCCTTGCTTCCTGCTTAATCTCCATGTAGGTCTCAGCAAAGGAAGAACTGTCAAGAGAATATTCAGCATGCAGCAGATGATTCTGCTGTGTGTGAAGCTTAAGTGACGACAATCCAACAAGGCAGAAAAACTCTTCATTCTCCCTAGGCTTGTATGAGCCTCCCTGTGAAGAGATCAGAGCCTCCTGGTTTGAAATGCTGCCTTAGGGTTTGCTTTTTATGTCAATAAATGTTTTATCACATTTAAGCTTCAAACACGGTAGAAACATCCCTGCTAACATTTGATGAAGTCAATAGAGACAGCAAGCCTGGGCAGAGGGCAGTGTGCAGCATGGCACAATGCTTCCCTTCTGCAGGGCAGGGGGTGCCCTGGCCTCACAGGGGGCCTGGGCAAGATGCTGCCTTTGCAATTACTCACTGCCTTGGAAAACACGTTGGCAAGCTAAGGGAGGGAGTGTCCCTCTCTTCAGGACTTCACCACTTTTGGTCTTTTCTTTATTCTGCTTTTTCTTCTCTCCCTGCAAGCTCACTGTGATTGGTAAAGCATATCCATGTGCCCAGGTCTCTGGTGGGCTTTAGTCATCTCTCCTGATACCTCCTTGCAGTCTCATTTCTTCCTTTCCCTCACACTCCTCTGTAGCACACAAAGAGGCTGCAGTGAAGTTTCAACAGCAAAAGCTAGGCTGCCTTTTGGTGCCTGCAGTGCTGGAGCTGAAGTCTCCAGGCTGAGCCTACTGAGTTAAAACCCACAGGCAGTGTACAAGTGCTACAAATCATGATGCAATCTCAGGTTTTTTGCTTTTCCCAGTGCTTGCCAGTTCCCCCACACCAGTGCTGTTCCTTAGTTTCTCCTTTCCACATTCTGTGTTTGCAGTGGCCCTGCCTGCCTTCCCTCTCCTCCCTTCTCCTTCCCCTCCTCTGCTTTATCAAATGCAGCACTTCAGCGTCACTGACTGACAGGGGATGCAGCAGCTTGGGCAGAGGAGATGGTGGGGGGGAAGGAAGAGGAGGAAAAGCTGCTCTCAACAAAGGAGGCAGCAGAAACACTGAAAGACAAGCTTTCTCCCAGAAATGAATCCCAGTCATTCTTTGTTAGGGCAACAAATTAAGATGTGGTCTCTAACTCAGTTCAGTGAGAGGACTCTGATTGCTCCCTGTACTCCTAGTGTCTTTTCAGTAAGCAAAGCTCAAATGTATAGCTCAGGTTCACCATAACCTGGACTGAATCAGCAAAATGGGTGATAAGGTACCCCCACGCTGCTAAGCACTGAGTGACTAAGTGACAGTGCAACAAAAACTCACTTCATTGCTCACAGCTAAAAAAAATCCTATCTCTTCAGAGATGTAAAGGTCGTGAATATAGGGGGAAAGAATCACAGGGCAATTGGCTACTTATATGTCTGTCTTTATTCTAGGAGACCTAGGAATTCCAGGGTTAATCTTCACCATTTTCTAAAAGGACACTGATATTTCATGGTTAATGCAACAGATTTTGCTTACAGCTTACTCTGATTGCTAAATAATTACAGAAGCATGTGTTGCCCTGTAGCAGTGCGGATTTTTCTGTTACATGAGACTGTTATCACCAAATGCCAAATGCATCTTGAAAGGCTTTTTGTAGGGTTCTGCTGAATAAGCACACTTCTGAACAATCACTTTTCTGCAGCATGCCCTGCTTTTGCCAGCTGCTGATTACCCTCCTACTAACCACAAGTGACATGTCCACATTACAGTTTGGAGTAAACAGTAAGGATACTGCATTTACCTTGAAATTAATTAAATAATGCACTTAAGGAAGCCCAGCAGCAAAGTCTGATTAATTCTGGAAACTTTTTGGGGGTATTCAGACAATAATAGGCAGAAATGCTCTGCTAAATAGAGACAAGCATAAAAGACAACCTCACTTTGGAATTAGAGTCTTATGCAAAGACAGTGAGAATTTGCATTTCATGTGATTATTAAAATCCATTTGTAAAGGATAGAGTCTAGTCCACCTATACAAATTCTCCAAAAATGAGATGACCTTGCAAATACAACAAAAAGCAACCTTCCAGGAATAAAATTAAATGTTTTTCTGGACATGTCTTTCCAATACAAGCCTCAAAGGAAAGAATGAGCTAATCTGTGCCACCTATTTGGAAGGAGACAACTCCCTGCAGCTCATCAGGTGTTTGAACTAAACATTTGCAAAGGAAGTTTTGATTTTCATTACTAAAAATAAACTCTAGCTTGTACATGAGGCTTATTTTGTAGTCTTCCATAATGTCTTTCCTGCACTATTTTCTGGGAATTTTATGAGCTAACATTTGAAGAGGTTTTGTCAGACTCTAAGGAAATAAAGGCGCAGGTAGAAATTTCATGACCTTCTAAAAGTGGGACTTCAAGAGTGGTTTATGTTCACTTTCTTTATTAGTGAAAATTGAAAATAAGTCACTTTTTTTTCTCATCTAACTTAAATTGAAATATGGCTCTCCTATTCTAAAACAAAAATAGCCTCACGCAAGTATCAATTACTAAGTATCACATCACTGAAGGCAAGGGAGTCCAGTCCAGTGTCACCATAGAAGTGGTTTAGGTTTAGTTTGTTTTGCATGCAGACAAGGTCAAAAATGCTTTTGAAAAAGCTTCCCATAGGCACCCTCTGTTCCCTGAAATTAAAAACCATCAATTTAGGAGTCCAGCTGTCAGCATAAGGCACACTAAATCAGCAGACCAGATTCGCTGTCCCCTCTCAGCCTTCGTACCCTGCTAGACTGTCCTGGTCTCGCTGTGCCGAGCCCTTCACCTCAGCTGAGCTTCTGCCAGAGCTCTCAGCGCTGTCATTTACAGTCTGGCTTGAGCTCTGCCCTCACCACTCTGCCTCTGTTTACAAGAGCCAAGGTACATCTTCAGACCTTAAGAAGAAATCAAATTCATTTGGGGAGGTCACCCTCAGACCTTCTCGAGTGAGTGAGTGAGTGAGTGAGTGAGTGAGTGAATTTACACCCCAGCACTGTGCAGCTGTGTTGGTGCAAGCAGGACATGAAATGCCTGTGTGTGGCTGACAAGGGGCTGGGCTGCCCACAAGAGTTTGAAGGAAAAATGATTCCCACTCACCTTTTGAGTTGGTTTGGGATTTTTTTTACTATTTATAATATGCTTGAGTTTTAAAAATAAGCCTGTCCTCATTGCTCCTTAGAGTCTGACTCAGTACCAGCGCCACTGACAGAGAGGGCCGTACTTAGAGGTACTTGTCATCTTTGGGAGGAAAATCACTGGGCAAAACCAGAAGTGCCAGTGCTAGCCAGGAGGTGGCAGAGGAGTCAGGCTACCTTGTACACCAGTTTCTGCATTGTTTTGGCAAAAAAACAAATAGAAACTGAGGAAAGACAACAAAACCCAGTCCCACCCTCCATCTTCAGGAATAAGAGGATGAAACCCTTTAATCACATTCCTGCTTGTATTTATACTAATTGCTCCTCTTCCTGAGACCTAACTTTATGAAATTATGCATGCACACCAAGCAGATGAGTTTCCATAGAAACTCAGGAGCTGAACTTTCATTAGAAAAATCTTTTTTAAAAAAAGTCTTCCAGATAAAAATGCAAATTGCCTGTCAGTGGGTGGCTTTCTGAATTTAGATATAATTTTTTTTTCTTTTGCACTGTAGGCAGATTCCAGCTGGACCTACATAGCAACAACATGCAGGCATTGTTTATAGCAAGCCAGACTCCATGGGGAAATGAGAAATTCAGTAGCAAGGAGAAGCTCTCAAGTGCAAATACCTCAGAGAAACAAAAACTCAAGTGCTCAGTGCTCAGCGTCTTCCTGAGGCTTGAGGTTTGTTCAGCCTCCAGCTCTGAAAATGCTTGTGGTTTGCAAGGAGCGGTGTGGGGAGGAGGGGAGAGAGGAAATGCAAAACCAGAAACTCTCCTGCACACAGAATTAATGATGTTCAACCTGTCCTTTAAACATCAGCAGCATATTTGTGCCGCTTCAGTTAAGCCTTGCTAAAAGGCTGACACCATCTGTCACAGCTCACTCTGGGCAAAGGACTAGGTCTGTGCTGGGGCTGGGGAGTGTTGGCAGACCTGTGTTGGCCAAACCCCAACCTTCACTTGGGCTGAGGCCTGGAGCCCAGTGTCATGTGCCCACACTGCGTGGAAGTCAAGGCGTGCGTGCAGGAAGAGGGGATGGGCCCGTTCCTCATCAGAAGAGGGAAGCAGGATGGTGGCATGCCTGGGAAGGGCCACAGACCTGGGCAGCATTTGGCACCAACAGCTGTGCATGTGAGCAAGGAGGAGGTGAAAATCTCAAACTGCTTTAGCAAATGTTTCCTCCAAAAATATAGCAGTTTTTCACTTGTGCAGTATATTGTAGCATCAACAGGAGGCCTTCCCCTGGCTTTGGGGAGCCTGGAATAGCTCTCTCTGAGGGTTCACAGATGTTTTCTCAGCCAAACTGGCAAGCTTGAAAGCACCAAATACCAAAGAGGAAATTTTCACGTGAGCTGCGCTTCCTGGTGGGCATCCGCCCCCGGTGGGCACAGCAGCAGCGTATGCAGAACGTGGTGCTCCTCCTGGGCCTCCAGCACAGGCACAGCAAACACTGGGAAGCCACGGCAGGGAAGCCACACCAGGCTGTGGTTCTTGACCAGCAAGGATGCTGGGGCATGCAAGGGAGCTGTGCTGCACGAGCAGTTTACGATGAGGTGGATTTCACTGCAGCATTGTTGAGAGGCGCGAGATGTCAGCCAGGCAGGGAATTCCCCTCCTCGTTGGAGAGGGATGACAGGCAGCAGCTGCACGGGCTCGCTGGCCCCTGTGCCTCCAGGGCCAGCAGCCCTCTGAGAGCACTGAGAGGCTCGATGCTGCTTAGTGTCAGGGTGAGGACAGCGCTGGCTCCCCTGCCACCAGAGAGCACAATCGGCTCTGCTCGATCAGCACAACAGGAAGAGATTTTAGGAAGAGTGGGTTTGTGGTCGAGTACAAAATTGAGCTAAGATAGCTCCTGCCTATTCTTGGCTCAGCAGCAGATTTGCTGTGGCCACACTACTTGCCCTTTCTATGCCTCATTATCCCTGTCAAGCGGGTGACTCAAATTATAATTGCACAAATTCCTTCCAGTCTGCCATTACGTGCCTGCAGTCATCTCCAGGCAGCTACCTCCAGGGGAACCAGCCTCTCCCACCGGGGAACCTCTGTGCCACCTATGTCTGCTCTCAAGGGGATTGTAAGACCCTGTTGCCTTGTCATTTTCCTACACAGAGAGGAACCTAAAGAAAAAACACCCCCACTGCATCTCTAAATGATCGGATTTGATACTGAGTTGATTATTCAGGTCAAGGTTATGGGCAAGAAGGAGGCAGTGAAGTTTTTCACAGCACCACCAATATTTGATTAAATGGCTGTTTCTTAATTTTTCTCTCCGGCAAATTAATGTGTTTCTGTAGGTATTAGTACTATCACTGGCCTTAAGGATGCTCATGCACCCTGTGTTTAATGGTACTTTTGTAAAAGCAAACAAAACAAACCAGAGGAAAAATCTTCACTGTTTCTGAAAGCATCACCATTCTTTCATCAGAAATTTACTTGGGTAAATTGTGAGAGATTTCAGGTTTCTTACATCTTTTCATATGCACTAAAGGCATTTAGATTAAAAATTAAGGTAATGCTTTTCCTTATATATATGCATCCACCTACTGCGTTGTCCCAGGAAAAGCATGAAGTCAGGCAGTCATCTCACTTGCCAGCATTTCCATGGGTGAATGTGGGCAGAGGCCATGCACAGCTTGGCAGGTGACATGGCAGCACTGGCTGCTTCTTCCAGAGGCCACACCTGGATGAAACTGGTGGAAGGTTCATCCTGGTTGTGTGCACCTTCAGGAGGAAGCAGAGAAATGCCACGGATACGTTGTGGCCTGCAAAGCCCATGTGACCATCTGGGCTCAGCGTGGTTGACTACTGTGTAATTAACAGGGAGCCTGGCTCATTAGGTGCTTTGTGGGTTCAGACACATCCATGAGAGCCCTATAGGAAAACATGTTCTTCCTAACACTTCTTTCATCCTCCCCCTCCCGTTCCTTCCAGATGGTTACACCCACTTGTGTCTTTTCTTACCCTAAGGACAGCTTTTTAAACAAGGTTCCTCCATCCTTCTCCTCCCCCACTCTGCTTTAGGATCTACATTGAAGTGCAGGAGGACAGAGCTGTTACATCCCATGCTGTTCCATACAGCCTGCCCATAGAAGGCTGGAAGGAGACCACATCCCTCTGCCCCCTTTTAGTTGAGAAGAAAGATCTCAGTGTGGTCAGGATGTAGGAGATGAGAGACTTTATCTTAGCCTCAACTGGGTGTTGCAGATGTGCAGGAATGAATTCAGATGCTGGCTGGTAGTCAAACCTATGTATATTTTCTGGGCAAGGAGAGAGGGATGCTTAAAGGGTCTGTAACCTTTCTTCTGTATAGCACCAGTGAACACTCTCCCAAGTAACACACAGCAGGAGCACTTGCAGAGCTGAAGCTGAATCTGCTTTAAAAAAATTATTTTCACAATTACTTTTTAAAGTGTGCATCACTATCAGAAACCACAGAACTTAACAACTGATCACTTTTATTCTTCAGAAATAGGTGGAGATGCCCCCTCCATAGGACTCCTGTGCCTGCACTCATAGGACAGCTTGGTGGGAGCTTGGAGCACTCCATTTCTTCCTCTCTTCTGCGCTGTTGTTAACCGCTCGTCACTTGTTTGTTGACAGGGCCTGGTGCTGAGCAGACTTGGGCGGAGGGAACTGGCCCAGAAAGTCCTCAGAGATGCCATCCGGATCCAGACCACCAGTCACATTGCCTGGAACAGCCTTGGAGAGGTCTTGCAAGCTCAGGGGAAGAACGAAGCAGCCATCGAATGTTTCCTTACTGCCCTGGACCTTGAATCCAGCAGTCCTGTCATTCCATTCACCGTCATACCCAGGGAGCTCTGAAGCTTCTCCCTGCAGCTAAGCACTTTCATTGCGTGGACAGACACCAAAACCAAGCAGATAAACAAAGAAGAAGCCCAACAGAAAAGTGCCATTGTAACCTGGAACTGGGCTAAGTAATTCCAGGACGGGGCTCAGGTCTACAGGCTTAGTTTAGACAAGCCAAACTGTAGAAGAATTTGCAACAGGCAGAAACAGAGAATGCCTTTTTCTTCACAGGTGCCTGGCTAACCTCCTGTTCAAGTTAATAGCAAGGCTTATTTCAAAGTGCTGGTTCAAGGTGACTGTAGAAAGATTGTGCTAGGGTACAGCTGTTCAAAGCACTTGCACCTTTCAGTGTTCATTAAAAATAAAACCCCCAAGCCCTGAATTAAAGCCCAGACCTGCTCTAAATAGGAATAAATTCACCAACTAAAATGACCAAGTTGTGTTTAAGTATGTGGCTGTCTCCCCACAGATCTGACAGGACAAGAATGACAGTTGCACCAAATAGACATGCAATATATGCTGTTTACAAAATTATTTCATCTATTTTGATAATCCTTTTTCCTGCCTTGCTTTTATATACTGTATATGCTCACTATATTTAGTGTAGCACTTGCCTAGACCAATTTAAAATTAATTTTTTGTTTTAAATTAAAAATACTTTTTTAAAAATAAAGCTGCTATTGCAGCATAATTCACAAAAGCAGAAAGACCAAAGACCAGATCAGTTCACACTTGAACTAGCATTAAAAACACATAAATATCTCCACTTACATATTTATTGAAAGGCCTTACATGAAGTAACTAATTATAAGCTCTGAGCTTCATTCTTATTAATCACCTAGGCATCAGTTTAGTGAGGAATATAGTGTTGACCAGTATATAGTGACTGAACTCTGTGCTCTACTGCATTACCATTCCTGGCACAAAGCATTTTCATATCCAGTTTTTGATGATGCAAAAGAAGGCAGCGGTCTTTTAAGGGAAAGTGTGCTGAAAGCAGTATGGGTGTATATGAATCGCTTCTTCCTTAAAACTAAATCTTTGGATTGTCCAGAGAAATTTCACATTAGAGGTACAGAGTTGAGCCTTCAGTGACGTCATTTTGTGTCTCCTATCAGATGTAGTAGTGAGGAGTTTCTGATCCACACAGCCTCCCTGTGGCTGGCACAGCCAGGGAGGGGATGCAGCTGGCACAGCCCCTGCTGAGCTGCTCCTTAGCTTTGTGTGACCTCTCCAGGGCCTTGGCAGCGAGGTGGAGCTAGACTGTGCTGTCACACGAGAGCCAGCCCTGTCCAGACCAGTCCCAAGGTAAAGATGATGCAGCAATTTGCTGCACTTTTCTACAAAAAAAAAAAAAAGGTTGGGGCTTTGTGCCCATTTTTGTCCAAAGATTTGCGACTATTTCATAAGTAAGTTTGCACTAAAGCACACTTTGTACTATAATTCTGCCCAGTATTGTGATCCACAACTAGTTCACTCTGGAAATAATAATATCCTCAGGCAATAAATAAGATAGGGTTGTTTCTTACGGAGCCTGAGGCTCTGGCAGCAGACTTGAAGTCAGCGTTGTTTACAGTTATTTGGAAATCTGCAGGCTAATGGAGAGTTGGGCCCTTGTGCTGCTCCCAGCCCACACCATCGGAGAACTCCCACCCCCAGCCTTCCCTCTGCACCGAGGGAAGCACACTGCTCTCAAGTTCCTCACAGCAGCCTGGTGCACTCAGGCCAATATTTTATTTTTTCCCCTGAAATGATGCAGATGCAATTGCCCAGCTTATTTATCTGAGGGATTCCAGATCTGATCTAGGCTGATTTCACTCCATGTGAAAGCAGCCCAGCCATGAAAGGTGCTCAGGTCATGAGTCCTCTGGCTTTCCAGTGCCGCACAAGCACCCAAAAGGACTATTTTAGGCCAGAGGCAGGTTTCCAAGGAGACAGTGTTCCCCGGCCACATTCCTTGTTTGCAATAGCACCAGCAGCAGAGGCAGGAGTAGGTGTTAAAGTAGCAGAATTAAAGGAGTTTCATGAAGACAAAAAGATGCAGCCGAGACATGTTTTGCTGCCAAGGATGCTATGAAGTCAGCTCACTCTGCACTGCAGGGGGTAAAGAGGGAAGGGGAGGGGGAGAGATGCTGTTGTTGACATAATATGTAAATTGTTACCCAGGTGTTTTAAGCCCAGTTTCACAGTCAGATGCAATCTGACAATGGACTTAAGCAGAGATACATATAGATAGATATTATATTCTGGTGTTTGTTCTGCTCCACAGTTCCGAGGGTGGGAGCGAAGCTTCTGTGTGAGACACAGAACAAGAGTCCGTGTGGTCGCGCGTTGCCGCTCCGTTGTGCGATGTATATTTGCAAAGCACTGCCATAGCAACTTCTGTGTACTGAGCAGCTATTTGAGTACAAGCTGCGCATCCACCTCTGCCACCAAGGAGCTGCTTTAAGAGGTCTGTAACGTAGCTGGTCTGTGACCTGGCAGGAGGGTGCCTGTTTCCCAGCAGCAGCTGAAAAGCAAACACTCACAGATCCATTTGTTTCTGCACGTGTAGCTTGCAAACAGCCACCAGCCCATCATGTTTGTTGTGATCAGGCAAACTTCATCCTGATGATAATCAGACTTGCCACAGCACTCATCTTCCTGGAAAAGTCATGAATACTTCGAGTGCATCAACAAGTGAGATGTTGCCAGGGTGGTCCTATCTTGGGTGCATTAATGAGCATTGCTGGCATTGGAATCTCAGTCCTAAGAGCCTGTGCTCCATGTGTGGCAGGGAAGATGTACGTGAGTAAAGGCCATCATCAACAGGAATCAGAGAGCTGTGGTACCCTCTACCAGCTCACCACACCACAGCCCCCGCAACAATTGCAGACACTTTGCCTACATACTGGACTCAGTCCTGAGATTTCCTGTATGCTTCCCAGAGATGCAAAGTACCTCTTGGCTGGAAGGGTATTGTATTGGCTTGAAATGCTCTGTACAATGCAGGAAAGAGAGTGGTTGTTGCAGGCTTACAAGTACTTTGGGGGTAAATCCTCCAGCTGTATTTGTTAATCGTGCTCACCAAAACAGAAGTCTTCCCAAACTTACATGCTTCCTCTCTCACTCAGCATGGATTTTGTTCACACTTCCAGTAACAGAAAAACAAAGACAACTGCTTCAGACAAGCCTATGTATTATAGTATTTGTTTAGATAGCAGTGTTGATAAATCTGATGGACTTACTTCCCTGAGCTCAGTAATATGCGTGGCAGGGAGCATGGCATGCTTAATGCTCATGGTTTGAGATTTAAGAACAGAAGATTTACATCCCATCTTTCATATGATTATTACAGATCATAAGTAATGGAAGTTTGGGAAACAATAACTTTGGGGAACCAATTCTGCAAGTTCTAGCACTGACTTTAGTCTTAACAGAGTTTTCTCATTCATTCGTTTTGAAAGAGGAAGATAAAAAGCCCACATCATTGCCTAAAGTATCACGGTCCTCTTGTTCCACCATAAGGTTCTTTTCCATTTTTTGGCAGAGTGCATGCAAAAAGAAAAAATAATTACCTTCTATTTTCCTGTTGTGCAGTAAAGGAGTGGTATGTGCCGTTGCCTTTGACCAACAAGGAGGATTGCATATTGTAACAAAAGTGACTTCTGCCTCCAGGATAACAGAAGGAGAAGCCCAACAGGCCAGGGAACAGCTCCCCTCCCTGCCTTATCCCGTGTAAAGTGTCATTAGCGCCACTGGAGCAGTTGGTTACGAGCATTCCCCCAGCTGAGGTCTGCCCACCCGTGTGCTCATTCCGTACAGGGAGTACAGCGGAGCTGCAGATCCTGCGCCACACAAGGACCCCGTCCGTTTCTATTGGAAACAGTTCGAGCTACTGATTATCACAATGCTTCAGAAGTGCTAATTATCTTTTCTTGGTAATGACTAATAAATCCAAATGGAGAACAGTCCTGGAGGGTGTTTACTTGAAAATTCACTGGCTGGGTACCAAAGCAGGCACAGCACTGGCTGCTGCAGTTTGAATTACAGTTATTTTGTCCAAAAAATGATCCATTTTCAGAGCGTCTTGGTAAAGAATGAGTTTGGCTAGTTTGTATTTCTTTTTAATGTCAGCAGAGTGGGAAACAATCCTTTTTAGTGAAAAGACCTCACTGCCATGATCTTTTTTCAACCAAACTAAGAGATTTGATAGTTGCAGTTCAGCCTACGAGAGGAAGGCTTCCCAAAGCAACTGTGCTGCAGCAATAACTCCTTCTGACTCAATTGTATTACAGGCATATTTGACAATTATGCAATGGGCATGTGGAGCTGAGACGCCTCTCCCTCCTTATTTGGCTAAGGGGAGCTGCGTTGTGCCCAAAGGGACAGCTGTGGCACCCATCTGGGTGCCTGTCAGTGCTGCCCTGGCGCCTGCCACCTGCAGGGTGGCTGCTGCCACCAGCCCAGTGGGTCTTGTTTGCCAAACACCCGTCACTTGTGCTGGTTGAATGACCCTCAGACTGCTCCCTAAGCCTGGCTCCAAGGGATGGTTTCCTTGCTGCTGAGTTGTTCAGGATATCAGTGCATGATCAGACAGAAAGTTGTTTTCCCAGAAATGGAAAGCTAAATCGTCCATCAGTCTGTGATGTTAGCAGGAGGAGAGGTAACCACTGACCCAGCAGTTGCTGTGATGTGTCCTCCAACTTTGCTTCTAATGAACTGGCTTGAGCCTTCAGCTCCAGCAAACCAAGGCAGGTTCCCAGGTGACTGGATACTAAAAGATCCAGCTCTTTTTCCCACAGAAACACATGCCAGTCAGTGGCTTAAACAACTGTTGGGGATGCAATGCTGCTCCATTGTGTAGCAGCCCATGATGATACAAGGAAGAACCTCCCTGAGCCAGTGCACAGAGAGGTGCTCAGTCTTTGCACATCCAAGCATGTCCTACATGCCACTCTAATACTGCTGTCACAGGTGTTAGAATCAGTTTTCTATGTAACTTAACTTCTTTTGTCATTGTATGATATTTCCACCAAATTTAATAAAATTGACCCTGTGGAAAACAAAAAATGCTCCTTACATTTCTTGCTGATTTTATTCATGCCACAGACACTTCAAGCATTATGAAATGTCCAGTTGTTGTATTAACTGGAACCTAGTGTGCCTAGGAGTTACCAGTTGCAAAGGGTATTTTGTACACCCTGTAGTTCATGGGAAAAACGAGAGTGAGCATTCAAGCAGCATTCCTTTAGAGAGGAACAGAGCCAGGAAAATGGAGCAATGTAGCTTCAGATGTTTGGATTTGTGGAGATTTAAGCGAGCATCATGCTTTTCTTGTGCTTCATCCAGTAAAAATAAACAAAGGTAGTGTGAGAAACTCTAACATCGAGGTAATATGCAAATACTATGCTGTCAAGTTTAGGGACTTAACCTTACTTCGGCCACAATGCCATTAATCATCTTTTTTGCTACAAACAGTTACTCCTGTGGTTATTTGGAAATAAAATGTCTCCATTCAAGAGCTTCCAGAGCATTCTGTGCATTTACACATTAATCTTCTGGGCAGGTTTCAAGAGGGCCCGCTTTAAAAGTCCATCCCTTAGTTTCATACTCAAATGAGATTAAGGATGAGGTTTTTGAAGAACATTTTTTCATAACTGTGGCTGCTTTGGTTTATTAATGTACTCAGCATAACTCAGGCAGAACAATGTTCCTCTGTGGCGATAACAGATTTAAGTCCTTAGCTGATCATACGGTCTTAAAAATTGAAAATTGAAGTGAATAAAATACTGGCTCTAACTTTTTCTTTATCTTTCTCTTGATACGAAGAGGGAGCAAAACATTGGTGTGGGGGAGGGAGGGAGGGAGGGAGGAAGAAGGCTTCCATGTCCCCTCCAAGCAGGAGCCCAACTGGAGGCTTGCAACTTAGCTCCAGCAAAAGCTGGAGAATTTCATTGTTCAGTGCCCTCTGAGGGAGACCACTCATCTTTGCTGGTACCTAATGCTGGTACCCTGTACCCTCTCTGCATCACACAGACATTTCATATTCCCTTTCTGTTTAAATGGGAAGAAAATAAGCCTTTTTGCCCCTCATTTTCACTGGAAGGCACTCCAGTTGGTTTGGGAGCTCCACCTTTAATAAAGAATCACTTCTTCCCTTGCAGAGAACCAAGTTGCACTTCAGTGATAATTTTGACACAATACTCTTGAAAGGTCATTAAGAATAATTTAATAAAATTTAATAATTTATTATATATTTTATCTAATTTTAATAATTTATTCATACCTCCACTTCTTTCTGCACCAGAATGTTCAGATACATATAATATATTCCTGCTTCATGTGAGGTCCAGATATTTAGCAGTTCCTGATATTTAGCAGTCCATAAACTTCCCAAGGGAAGTGATGAGAAGCATTGCTGCCTCCCAGATGCTCTCTTCCGTGACAGTCTCAGGCGATCAGATTTTTGTGGAGTCACCAAAGCACCAGCGTTTACTTTGTCTTTAACCACATCCCTCAGGAAATGTCACATCCCAGTTAGACATGCCTGAACCAGTCTTTGCAACAAAGGAAAAATAACCTCCTGCTCTTTAAAGACTGGTGTTAGAGAAAATAGACTTGGGCAACACTGGCTTATTGCATTGCCAGTAGCAGCCACGAGAGCATTTAAATGAGCTGTGGCTGTCAAGCCAGTTTCCTGTGCTGTGTTGTCTCCAAAACAAAGAGCAACATCTCACAGCCAAAACATCCCCACAGATCCACCAGCTGAAGGGCAAGATTCAAGGGCTTTCTCAGTGCTCCAACTTAAGCAACTGTTAAACAGTGGAGGAAAAAATCCTTGCAGATCATTGCCCTGAGTGTCAGAGCTGCAACTTTCACGTCTGATCCCATTTAGAACTGATGTAGCTGCTGTGATCATCTGGCTAATGGAGGAGGAGAAGCAGGTAGGCAGAACACCTGAATTTAATACAGCAAAAGCGGCAAGCATTGCATCATGGCCTAAAAAAGCAGAAGAGCAATAAAAACTGTAAAACAGGAGATCTTTTCCTTACTGAGGA